>NC_090320.1:267600079-267946412 GCF_040869045.1 Eurosta solidaginis
ATTAAATGTAAATTTTGGGTCTGCTAGCTTGACGTTAACCTAGCAGACCCACACCTGTTTGCGAATATCTCGAAAACGAAATGAAAACCTAAATTATCTTTTGTGGCCCTAAAAAGCACCTAAATAGCTCCTAATTTTGATATATTTTTTATTTAAAATAAAATGAAATTTAAGTTATGGGTCTGCTAGCTTGACGTTAACCTAGCAGACCCACACTTTTTTGCGAATATCTCGAAAACCAAATGAGCACCTAAATTATCTTTTGTGGCCCTAAATAGCACCTAAAATGCACTTAATTCTCACACAACTTAAACTTATTTTTGAGCACTTGGGTCTGCCAGCTTTACGCACGTATCTTATCCTACTGTTGCTGTTGTTTAGCGATAAGGCCACTACCCGAAGGTTTTAGGGAGTGTTATAGATGTTGATGGTCCTTGGTCGGATATAAATCCGGTACGTTCCGGTAACAAGCACCATTAAGGTACTAGCCCCGACCGTGTCGGGAACGATTTATTATGACCACATTAAACCTTATAGGCGGCGAATATTCAATGAAAACAATTGATCTAATAATATGAAAATATATGCATTTCAATATTTAATTTAAAACTTAAACATTAAGACATATGTGGCATCAATAAATGCACCTGCTTATTTCGTTAAGTGCTTAGATTGTTTCATGCCAACTGTAACAATGAGTAGAAAAAATTTGTATTTTAACTTTTAATTTGCCTAGTAACAATGTTTTGCTAAAAAAATTAATAAAGCTTATGAAAAAATATAAAACTTGTATAGAACAAAACAAAAAAAAAAGATTTCCTAAACGTGAGAAAATTTAAATGTATGCATATCCGGCGGATGCTATTCGAGGGTGTTGCGAATTGATTTGCGACAAAACAGCTGCGGATTGGAATTTTATGATTTTCTGGATGCATTTTTTAAGCATGCAAAGCTTATTTAATTCAAATTTGATAATAAGAAATTTGAAAACAAATTTATTTGGGCGATTTGGCACTGTGTAATCAGGGCCCGTATTACGTTTTACGACCAGTGACTGAAAATTATTTTCACTTAACGATAACTATGCAAGTAACAAACCATTTCGAAAATATATAAAAAGTTATGAATCTAAGAGGTACTATTAGTCGCTTTTTCACATATGTTATTAATTCGATCCACAATTTTACAGCTATTGTGATTTAGAAAATGAGTTTCGAACACGGATCGTAATACAGGCTCAGGGATATGACGCGAGCCCTAGTTTGTTCAGTTTTTGACATTAAACTCATCTTTTGCCTCAGTTGCAGTTCAGAGGCCCAGGCGTGTTCGGACAGAATCGGAGATCTATTTGGTCTTCACTTGCATGTATGTCGTCTGACTGAGATTCAGCAAAAACACGCAGTTAATCAGTTCTCGCTTGTACTTCATGCAGTTGACATGTGGAAACTCTATGCTCAAATGTTCCTTCAACATTGCTGTGCATACACAACAATACAAAAATGTGCACCTCTCGTTTAATCACGCAATTTATGTCTTATTAAGGCCCGGTTTTACAGTAGTTGTTTAAGCTAAGCTTAAACTGTAGTCATATTTAAACTCCAGTTAAACTACAAAGCAGTTTTTCAGTCACAGTTTAAGACCGCCATTAGGTACGATTTTTCGTAACGCAGCATTGGTTTTTTATTATCTAAATAATTTTTAGATACGGCAACCGCTGGATTTTGTTTACCCAACAAACATGGAAAAAATATTACTCCAGCCGTCGAGAAATATATATATAGTTATCATGTTGTTGAATATCATTCTTGAAACACTATCCAATCTTTGGGAAAATTTTGTAAAATTTATAATTCACGAGTTAATCTGTAACATCATTCTCAAATTATTCTCAACAATTTGGGAGATCTTGAGAAGTTTATAGTTCTCAAATGAATATATAGTTGATATGCTACATTGGACATCGAGTTGAGGTGGAGTTCAAAGCCAAAGCTGTTTATTGTGAGAAATGAACACGTGATTGTAGCATACGAACGAAAATAACGGATACGATGACTAGATTTTAATCCTGCGAATCGGCCTCTTAGGCTCAGCTGAAATTTCAGTTTAAGCAGACTGAAAAGCTGCAAAATATGGTAAAGCGAAGTTTATAGTAACGATTTTTCCAACGATAAAAGTTGGTGCGGTCATTGCTTCCCACTAAAGCGAGTATCAAACGAATAAACTGCACACAAATATATGTATTGTGGTGAATGTTGACATCACTATGGTGTTAGTAAATAATCAAAACAACAAAAACAGCAAGCAGCCACATTTATGTACAAGGCAACGAAGAATATTCCACAATCATAACCAGCAGCTCGAAGTGAAGAGATATCCCACATACATACATATAGTCATCAGCTAAGAGCAGAAGTTGTTACTCACACATGCACACGCATATAAGTAGCTAAATAAGGTCCGTCAAGCTGGACCTCCCCCCCCCCCCCCCCCCCCCCCCCCCCCCCCCCCCCCCCCCCCCCCCCTCCCACGATGGATTCGAAATTTGGTAGGCCAGGTATTATGTGCTATTTATGTGCTATTTTGTTCCCAAAATAAACAATTTTGTGCTCAAAATTTAAGTACTTTTTTTTAACCTCAAAATGGGGGACCCCCCCCCCCCTCAAACAAAAAAATTTAAATGTGGGAATTATGTGCTCAATAGTGCATAAAAGAATTCGGTTTTTGAAACTTTTAATGATTTTTTTAAAACTTCAAAAGTGGGGGGTCCAGCTGGACGTCCAGCTAGACCCCCCCTCATAAGCACTAGTTTAAACAAAAAAATTTAAATGTGGGAATTATGTGCTATTTACGTGCTCAATAGTGCCAAAAAGAATTCGGTTTTTTGACAATTTTTAATGATTTTTTTAAAACTTCAAAAGTGGGGGGTCCAGCTGGACGTCCAGCTAGACCCACCCTCATAAGCACTAGGTCAAACAAAAAAATTTAAATGTGGGAATTATGTGCTATTTATTGGCTCAATAGGGCATAAACGAATTCGGTTTTTTGACAACTTTTAATAATTTTTTTAAAACTTCAAAAGTGGGGGGTCCAGCTGGACGTCCAGCTAGACCCCCCTTATAAGCACTAGGTCAAACAAAAAAATTTAAATGTGGGAATTATGTGCTATTTACGTGCTCAATAGTGCCAAAAAGAATTCCGTTTTTTGACAACTTTTAATGATTTTTTTAAAACTTCAAAAGTGAGGGGTCCAGCTAGACCCCCCTCATAATAACTAAGTCAAACAAAAAAATTTAAATGTGGGAAGTATGTGCTATTTACGTGCTCAATAGTGCCAAAAAGAATTCGGTTTTTTTACAACTTTTAATGATTTTTTTAAAACTTCAAAAGTGGGGGGTCCAGCTGGACGTCCAGCTACACCCACCCTCATAAGCACTAGGTCAAACAAAAAAATTTAAATGTGGGAACTATGTGCTATTTATGTGCTCAATAGTGCATAAAAGAATTCGTTTTTTTGACAACTTTTAATGATTTTTTTAAAACTTCAAAAGTGGGGGGTCCAGCTGGACGTCCAGCTACACCCACCCTCATAAGCACTAGGTCAAACAAAAAAATTTAAATGTGGGAATTATGTGCTATTTATGTGCTCAATAGTGCATAAAAGAATTCGGTTTTTTGACAACTTTTAATGATTTTTGTTAAACTTCAAAAGTGAGGGGTCCAGCTGGACGTCCAGCTACACCCACCCTCATAAGCACTAGGTCAAACAAAAAAATTTAAATGTGGGAATTATGTGCTATTTATGTGCTCAATAGTGCATAAAAGAATTCGGTTTTTTGACAACTTTTAATGACTTTTTTAAAACTTCGAAAGTGGGTGGTCTAGCTGGACGTCCCCCTCATAAGCACTAGGTCAAATAAAAAAATTTAAATGTGGGAATTGATGGACCTAGCTAAATAACCAAGTATGCGAACAACTGTTCCATGTCGTTGAAAGTCTAGACCTTAGGAGAAATATGCGAACGATGCAACAGAAAGTATAAAAACTGAGATATAACTAATAAGATTTGATTTAAATACGCTATTAGTTATGAGGTATAATTGTGGAGTACTACTCCCAAAGTAGTCTAAATAAAAACCATTTTGCAATACTGAATATTGGAGTTAATTATTTAGTTCAGCGATTCGAACGTTAGCAGAAGGTTTAAAATAAGCAGAATTCCCCAAAATTCGTTACAGTATTTTAATACTTGCTCCTGTTACGTGGTCACGGGAGTATTTATCTAATATTCCTCTAATATATACCCTACTTCAGTGTTAGTTTGGAAAGGATGAGAAGATGAAAGAACTTCAAGTCTCTAGTGATGAACAAAACTGCAAATCAAATAGAGAACTAACAAACCTTTGAGATATTTTCTTTGTAGTTTATTGGATAGTTGCTACTCAAATTTGTATATGAGCCGCTATTTTAGAAAGTGTCATATACAAACTTTTTTTAAGTGGGATATTTATTTGTACTAAAATTTGCACTAGAAAAAATTGTACTTAGATATGAATGTTTAATGTTTGTGTGAACACTTTTTAAATCGTAAATTCACGTGAAAGCTACTGTTTGCTGTGCACATGGCATATCACTTTTAAACAATGAGTTATCAAAGTGAGAGGAGTCAAACTTTTAATGAATGAAATAATAAATAATGATAATAAAAAATCACACTGTGTGACAGTAAAAGAAAACTTTTTAACACGCTTATATTAGCTTCACTTGTATGCAAGCTTTTTTGTAACTCTCTGAGCTAGGCGCGCAAAGTAGATTTAGACCCATCTAGCGGCAATTATTGAAGACTCGCGGAATTGGTTAAATAACTCGCTACAAAACGAGTTGTGCTTAATAGCGGAGACACGTCCCTGATTGTAGATCATAAAACGGTTTTTAGTTTTTTTTTAAACTATATTTATGTATATTATTGTTAGACTTACTAATGTTGCATGCATAGTTGAGGGGAAAATATACTTACCCCTTTTCACAGGTTGAGGCATGTATATCTGTTTATTCTACGAACAGAACATTTTTAACGATATGCAAATGTAAGTTTTACTGATTTAGGTGTCTTTAAAAAACTACCCTTATCGTATTTTACGATCACGGATGAAAACCCAAACACTGACTGAGCTATTCAAATTTGTATGAAAACAAAATTTGAAAAACTATAAAATTGTATCAAAACGACTGTAAAATGTTTACTTGGCCATTGTATTCTAATACGACTGTAACGTATGTATGTAGTTCGCAACCGATTTGAAGCTTTTGGATGGACACAACTTCATTTTTTTTTAATTGTATACACTTTAGAATGTGTGTGGATTTGTGTGTATTCACCCAACAAACTAAATTTTTTTGTTTAGTGGTTTGTTGAGTAAGTACACAAAAATTTCAAAAAGTGTGTATGTAATTTTAAAAAACTGGTAAAAAGCTTAAGATCGAATGGGAACTACAAAAGTTATCGTCATATGAGATAACATTTGCCAAGTAAACATTTCTGAGTCGTTTTGATACTATTTATTTATTTATTTTATTGAACCCATAATTAATTTTCAATTCTGATGCTAGTCAGGTTTGGTACACTCTGCATATAAATTAGTGCATACAGATAGCACCAAAATTGACAAACTCCCAAAAAAATGTGAAAAAAGTTGGTTCATTGGGAAAATTTTCGCAGTTGTGTTAAGTTTTCCTGTTGATATGTATATCGTTGTAAAGGTCGTAATCTCTTCTTATAAGATCCCCAAAATAAACTGAGAATCGGCTTATAACCAACAAAGTTATAGGCTCGTAAGGGCGCAGAGGTACGAAAACCCGGTGTTTTACCTGTAACTCACGAAATTAGAGGTGTCCGGGGAAAATCTTGTATGCAATCATTATTAGATCTTCAAGATCTACTAAAATAGTAATATAGTTTAAAAAACTAAAAAACAGTTTGAGTTTTAGTGTCTACAATCCATTTAGATATCTGATGTTGATAGCACCGAATCAGAGAGGTTCGTGTCTCCGCTATTAAGCACATCTCGTTTTATAGCTAGTTATTTAACCACTGCCGGGAGTCTTCAATAATTGCTGCTAGATGGGTCTAACTCTTCTTTGTGCGCCTAGCCTAGAGAGTTACAAACATACTAGTGAAGCTAATAAAGCGTGTTAAAAATGGTATCACTTAAGTTTTAAGTTTTCACACAGTGTTATAGGTGTAAGTAATAACGCAAACGCATTCCAAATCTTCATAATTGATTTACAGCAACAATATTGTATGCATTTAGTTTAGCTGGAACGGTCATGTACTTGCATATACATATGTATAGATATCTACATACTCCAATAAAAATAATTTGCCTGTGAACATTTTTCTCTACTTTGTAACATGTAATAAAATTCACATGAACATACATAAAAATCTAGCCAATTTCGTATGCAAAGCTTTTATGCACAATTTTTCGCACATTAGGATGACTCAGTTGGAAAAACTAACATGAAGCGTTTCATAGTCATAAGTAAAGGAGAAATTTTTGATATGCTGGTTGTAAAACTTTGGACTACCCTAATACTATGTAAAGTGCTGATAGTTACATATATGTATTCGTACTTTTATTCCCTCAATGCATAGTTGAGCGATGACGAATGGCGACAAAAATAATTAACACAAACAAATCCCGTAAACACCACTTTTATAGAAAGTGCAAACGCACGGCATTCGGCACGTCATTAGTTGAGCTTATTTATTACGATTTTTCAGCATTTCCAGCAGCGTGGCGGCTCATAATTAGATGTAACTGTAATTAGACGCAACTGCAAATTAGTATATAACTTTTATATGGACTTTTAATAAACTCTACCATTTTTACATAACTTATTTTATATCCCGTTTTTACGAAAATATTTATAAGTTTTACTTACATGTGACCCGGCCTATGAAAAGGTGGCTTATGACTCAAAAAAAAAAAAGAAGAGCACAAATGAAAGAAGAAATGCATTGTTTATCTTTAACAGCTGTTTCTCGCAATTTCTTTTTGGAGTCATAAGCCACCATTTCATAGGCCGGGTCACATATGCACTCTTAAAATTTATCTGCTTTACTTAGTACAAGTTAAGACTTAAAAGGTTAGGCTTGTCGACTGGTGAGTAAAGTATCACCCTATCTCGGCTGCCGTTCCGAAAACGCCCTATCTCAGAAAACTTTTGTATAACAGCCCTATTTCAGATTTTATTTTACAAATGCCCTATCTGAGCTTTAATTCAATACATTTCGACATTAACTGGGGCGTTCAAGAAACAAATTCTGAGATAGGTCGTTTTTGAAGCGAATTAGGAAGTACGATGTTTTTTAACTGGCAGCCCAGATAGGGTGATATTCCTCTCAGCCGTCGATGTTATTACTTTAGAAAGGAGACAAAAAGGTGATACAAATATTTTTGTTTTTCAAAAGTTGAGGAAACTATTGTTTACTCCATAAAGCTGGTATTTGGGCCAAATGATATTCGTGTATAATAGAACGAAACATTTAGCAGCTCAGGTTAGGAAACCACGAAAATCACTGCATGGGGGACTAACCGAACTTCCTTTCCTATATTCTGCGTGCTCCCCCTACCACACCGAACATCCTGTGTTCACTCCCCGGGCAAAGCAACATCAAAAATTTCGAAACAAGTTTTTTCAATTAGAACAAAGTGAGATCGCCCTTCGGCAGTGATTTGGCAAATAACACGAGTGTATTTCTACCAAGAAAAGCTTCTCCGTGAAAACGCATCTGCCTTGCAAATGCCGTTCGCAGTCGGCTTTAAAGATATAGGTCCCGTCCCACCAAGTTTTAGGAAATATTAAAAAAAGCACGGCGCAAATGGGAAGAGAAGCTCGGTCTTAAATCTCTTCGGAGGTTGTCGCGCCTTGAATTTTTTTTATAACCACTGTTAATAGCCGTGGTTCATTTTAGACAAAAGTTGGAGAAATCCGTTGGAATTAAGCCTAAGCCTTGCTGAAGAAATCAAAATTCATTGAATAGCGAGATTAAAGTGGCTTCGATGACGAGAAGTGGGCGAGCAAGTGCAAGTTGCTGTATGTACACTGCTGATCATTTGAATAGGCTCAAAATTGGAAAAGTTTTATATTCGTACCTTATGAAAGTTTATAACAATGAAGGACAACGCCGAATACAAACATCAAAAGTACGTGTGTACTGAATGGCGAAACAGATTTGGGCGAAAACTGAAACACTGCTTGCTTTACTGAAGGCCGACTCTCTCTACCTTCCCCTTTCTCCTCTCGTCCCTTATATTTCAATTTCCTTTTCTTAATCCTGTCTTTCCATTCCCTCTTTATCCCTATCCGTTTCACTGTTCCCTCCAACACCCACTAAAAATTCAGTCTCAATTATTTTTGACCAAATAGACGCAGTTTCGGCTAAAACGAAATTTCCTTTTATAGATGAATAAATGCAAATTAAGAATAAAACCATATTCAGTTATGAACCCATGGAGATGATCGACAGCATGTGTGGAGCATTCAATGGTTGATATGTGAAGAATGTGGTTTTTAGGCTTATTTTGTTTTCATATCAATTTCTTTTTATTGATTTTTTTTTTTAATTTCGTAATAATTTTAAATTCTCCTTCCTCTGTAGATTGAAATGTGATATATTTAAAATATACTCGTATTGGCATTGACAATAAATAAGGAGGGCAACTCGAAAATCGTCCAGAGTTTACGATTTTCCATGGAATGCCCCACATTTACAATAGTGGATAGCTATATGGCTAAAAAAAAGAAAACCATCAAACGGTTAAATGAGTATGCAATTAGCAACCATAGAAATGATTGAGTTGGATACTACATTTCTAATTGCTAACATTGCAGCGGCTGCGCTGGCAAGGCCATGTTATGCGAATGAAAGATGACGCTCCGGCCAAGAAAGTGTTTCTATCGGAACCCACCTATGGAAGCAGAGATAGAGCGAGGCCCCCACTCCGCTGGAAGAACCAGGTGGAAAACGATTTAAACTCCCTTGGTGTGACGAATTGGTGCTGGTTGGCAGAGAGAAGGAGTGACTGGCGCGCCTTGTTGGACGGCCATAACCGTTTAAACATTTAAGCGCCAATTAAGTAAGTAACATTGCACCAACATATATATACATATTGTAACGAATTTTTGGAAATTCCTGATTATTTTGCGGCTTCTGTTAACGTTCGAATCCCTGAACTGTCGAATAAATAACTCAAATATTCAGTATAACGAAAAGTCCTTTATTTAGCCTACTTTCTGGATAGTACTTTACAATTATCGCGTACTTAAGTAAAGCGGCTTAAAATCAAACAGATTAATTTTCGCTTGCACCGCGCTGCTTTTATACTCTCAATTAGCATCGTTCACCTATTTCTACTAAGGTCTAGACTTTTCACGAACAAGCCTTCTGGAACAGTTGTATCTCTTACTTGGTTATTTAGCTATATGCATGTGTATGTGTGAGTAACGGATAAGCAGAAGATAACGTCATATGTGATTGTTTCTCTTTCTTCTTCGCTCTTATCTGCTGACTACATATGTGAATGTCAAATAATCTATTCGCTTCAATCTGCTGGTTATGTAAAAATGTGTGTGTGTAAATGGCTTATTGTCGTTGTGATTATTTACTAATAGCATAATGATGTTAATATTCGCCACAATGTGTATCTACATAAAAATTTAACATTAGGTATATTCTTAAATTCTAAATGAAAAACCAAAGTAATGCTGTTGTCATATTTGTAAAAAAAAAAGTTATTGAAATCATATTTCATAATCAAAACATCATCAAAACAAGAAGGTAATAACGAAGAAGGATGGGTAAAAACTGTCCAATTAGGCGAAATTCAATTTCCAGTATAGAGATCGTAATTGGAAGGTACCTTTCTTGAAGGCTTCAAAGAACACCAAATTCAGTGTTGGTATACTACTGACAGCGCTCTCAGCTCTACATTTCGCTCCTTGTCCCTCTTCGAATGATCGAAGAACGTTGTGGCTGATACTCAGGCAACGTTAGCAAAATTACTTCAAAACATTCCCAATAGATCTCTCCTTCTTTGGTGCGACCTAAAAAAAAAGAAGCTTCGATCAGTCGCTTTCGTGTTTATGGCTTCTCAATTTGAAAGTTTTCAAATTCAGTAGAATCGCGAAAAAGTTAACCAAAATGTCCTAAGGGTAGTTTACTTTTCTGAAATATTAACTTTTCCAAGCGGGTTTCAAATTAAAAAAAATCAGTAATAAACATAGTTTTTGGGATAAAACACAGTGAATATATTTAAATGACTAAGTTTTAATCATTACAGCGCATAAACTTAGATTTAATTTGTACTGGCTGATTTCAAGTTCACAGAACATACATATTAATTTATTCACATTGTAAATATCGACGAGCCATACGAAAAGTAACACTTTAAAATTTTTTTACAAAGAAATCCTGTGAAAAACAGTTTGTGTTACTTTTCGTATGGCACGTCGATATGTACTTATTAATTTGTAGGAGCTGGTTTAAAGAAGCAGTCGAGACTTGTTTTTTTTTTTTTTTTTTGTAATAGCTTTTGACAATTTTCGGCCGCATATTAATAAGATCTGATACCTGATTTGTATCATTACTGTTCTCATACCACTTTATCAAGGTATTGATGCATCCAACTGCTGCTTCCGAAAAACTCACTTTCTCTTGTTGCATATCTTGCTCGATAGCTGGTTCGTCGTTATCATTATCGAACACTTTGCAATATTCGTCACCTTCCGTAACTTGAACGACGCGTCGTCTCAATTTTCGATGTCGTCAATGCTGATGTCAACACCACCGATCTTTGACAATAACACAGAAATAGGGGAATACCCGCACTTGTTTTTATTGCCAAACTAACGTTTGAATTTGAAAAAAGCTCCGAAAAGTTAACCAAATAGTTAACTTTTTAGAGCGCTACGTGAACGCTCAAGCTCGGTTAACATAGCTGAGCATTTAACTTTCTCGAGAGTTAACTTTTTCGCGATTCTACTGTACTTGTCAAACTTGACTGCAACGCAAAAGGAATCGAAATGCTACTCTCAAATATTTATCAACTGGTACTTAATTTCAAAATTGCTATTTAAAAGAACGTTCAGTGTCAATTGATAAACAATACTCCAAAACAAAGAGAGCGAATAATTACACACTTTTTAGATCTTCATGAATTACACTAGCTTAGTAATGCTATTTCATAGCACGCAACTGTGCATATGTACCAGTGGTGGATCGGGAATCGCAGCATAGAGAGCGGTTGAGTTTTAAGAGAACATGATCAAAAACAGCTAAACTTTTGCCGCTACCAATCTTTGAGACCAAATGTTTTAAGAAAGTGATAAAATTTGTAATACAGTCTTTTTTTATTGGCATCTACTTCTAAGTGCGTAGAAATTCCCAGCAAATGTTTTAAATGTCAAAAATGTCGATTAAATAGATATATTTCATAATCATCATATATATTATTTCTAATTGCTATTTTTATGTACGGGTCCCTTTTTCGCTCTTATTTGGAATCCAAATCTATAAATAAAGTTTTGGTTGTAAAGATGGAGATTCGGGCTATTAGCGAGCTTTGTGCAATTTTGGTCGTAGTGCTTTTGTTTAGCTATATTTTATTAAAATAATTTGTTAGAAATAAACGATTCTGAGCACACAAAGAAATCTATTTGTACTATGGCACTATTGTGAATATTTGCACTGCATTACAGGCAGTTGCCAGTAAAAATTCCAGTAAAAATTTTCATAAATTAATTGTTCTAGAACTTGAAAAAAATGTATACTTACTGACTGCATTTACTAGTTGATGCTCTTTCACTCTCCAGCTTCTGATACACAGCTCTGCATTTTCTGTTAGTATTACGACAGATAATAGATTGCATGGTCGGATGCTTTAGCCGAAAGAAAGTATCCACTTCGCTTAAATTCTTTGTACCAGGGTTTAGACCAACGAAGCGAGTTTCACAAAAAACATTTTGTTTTCTCATTCGCTGCAACCCGGGGGGCGATTTGCTCCATTTTGTGCCATCTTTGCCAACGTAAAATGCTTCATTTCGTTCCTCGTTTTGCTGTTCATTGGCTTCATCATCTGCGTCATCAACTCCTTCCTCCGAGCTCAGCTCGACATCCGAATCGCCGCCGTCCCACCTTCAATTGGATATACCTTTAACTCAACGTCAGAATCAAATTGGTCTTTCATACCGCCCTCTGTAATTGTGGCATTGTCTCCAGGTTTATCTAAGGCAAAGTCGGTTGCATCATTCTCGATATTGAATTTCTTGATAATTTCTGAGAAAAAATATTTCAATGCCTACTTGATTAGTAAATTTGAAATTTTGAAATAAATTCCCAACTTCCCAAGTGTAAAACGTACGCAAGCTGCAAAAACTTAGAGGATTTACATATGTAAATACTGCTGCGTTATGTAGCTAAAGCTTGCTGCTGCGGTGAAGGTTAATTGATTGATAGAAAACAGCTGATTTCTGTTGATATTTGATAAGAGACTTTTATATTGGTCGCGCAAGATGCGCACGGGTCCGGCTCGTATAATATATTATCAAATCACTATATTGGAAGCTTTTAGTGCAAAATTAATAACAATCCGATATATTTTTGTATATTTAGGGGCGTTTGGCACCATATCCCCGCCAATGATAAGCACTACATATGTATGTATGTATATGCAATCATTCCAATTCTTTGGCGGTAGCACGAACGTATTAAATTACAAGAGAATCGATGCGTTAGCCGCTAGTGGCGCTTAAGGGCGGAAGAGAAGTAGTAACGCAACAACAAATAAGAGGCGCACATAGCATGTATGTATGTACATATGTGAAACCAGCAGAACATACATACATAAGTAGCGTATAGCACGCCTTCAAGGCACGGTTGCCACACCATGTTTTCATTTGGGACCAAAATCCATCGAAAAACAGGACCAAATCTCAGAAAAAAGGACCAAATTTTTGATACAAGTAATTCACAAAAGTGTCGTAGTCTTTATTAAATATAAAATTTCAGGATGTTTCCATGGTTTCCTATACAAAATTTTAATAAACTTAGCGAATAGGAGACTTAATTCAAACTGCACAAACAAAAACATTACTTTTAGGTATTATATTTTCAAATTCCTAGGATAAGTCTATGACAAAGCTCTTAGTTCCAGCATTATGTTGTTAATTGGAAGAAATGAAATGTATAGCGCAGTTAGGTTTTAATAAAAAAAGGCTCAAAAATTTGCGTTTTGGTGTAGCCGAACTATGAGCAAACTCAGTACATAAATCATAAATGATGCTTACTTTTTCCCCTGAACGTTGAAATTTCATACCATAGCCTAGATTTAGTAAGTGTGGTTTTTGAAAAAACTCACATTTACTGAATCTAGCCCCAGGCTTTAGATTAAAAATCAAATGTCTTAAAAGTTTCAACTGTGCAATAACGGAACCTGATTACATTCAAATAGGTACTAGAAATTAGTTGACAGCGGTGTTATTGAAGTTTATGGGATCCTGTAGCTACGAGAATAAAACACAAAACACTTCTTTCGAAATCAAATCTTTTTTACATTTTCTTCAAAATCTTTATATACAAAAATCACTTGTCACGTTGATTGTCCGCGATGGACTCATAAACTACTGAACCGCTTTTGAATTTGTTCTGCACCACGTGTGTAGTTTTATCTAACTTGAAATATAGGATAGGTTATATCTCAGTTTATAGTCGCAATATTATTTTATTGCAAAGTTTTTTTATATGTTTATACGTAATAATAAAATGTTACGTATACGCACCGGCACTCATATTTTCATGTGGTGCGGATATACTTCCATGTAATTGGTTGGTGTGTAATTAAAAAACGTGCTTATCAATAAAAAATATTATAGCGAATGTTATCAAGTATAGCACATCACCAGGGCGGGCGAGAGGGGGGGGGGGGGGGGGGGGGTGGGGGATTACCCCCGGACCCAGGGTTTCTGAGGGGGCCCGCGATTTAGAAGTACTAAGACATTTTTTTTAATTCAGGAGAGTCTTTAGTTGTTCCATGTGAAATTTTTAAGCCGAATTTCAAAAGCAACGAATAACTGCATTTCGTTTTAATATTATAGTACAGTGTGAAAAATAAAAATCTATATATTAAAAGAAAGGCTAAATTGTGTGTTAGTTGATCGCCGGTGTTTGAAGAGATGCGATGGTCGATTTTGTTCAAACGTGGACCCTGGTACCCCTAGAATGTGTTTATATAATATGGATATCAAAAAGCTGTTGATGAGTGCTTCAGTACAGGGTAATATATTATAACGCTTGGTGACTAGGGTCTCAAGATATAGGCCAAAACGTGGACCCGGATACCCCTAGAATGTGTGGGTAATATGGATATGAAATGAAAGCTGTTGCTGAGAGCTCTAAAATAATTTTCATTGTGATATTCGATTTAGTCGCATCAACCTGGCAAAACCGATAAATATGCATGCGAAGCCGAAGTAGAGACATGAATTAATAATACCCACATACCTATTTACATACGTCCTATTCGATTTGCCTGAAATGTGGTATATAAATTTGCCTATATTAGTATTTACGATCCTTTTTTTCCGGGAAGTAGACCAGAGACGGACTGGGACTGGGATTAGGACTAGTACTGGGACTGGGACTGAGACTCGGAGTGGGACTGGGACTGGAACAAAATACATACCACCCTCTGGGACAGGCAATATGGGATGAAGAAGAATGAGAAGAACGTGAGAGAAGAGAAAAGAGAGAAGGAGGCTGAGAAAGAAATAGAATGAGACGAATATGGAGATAGATGAAAAATGAAGAAGGGATTAGTGTATAAAAGGATCAGGAAAAAGTGAAGAGGGGTGGGGGGAGGGCAGAGTTAGACGGAAAATGCTTATTAAAATGTATGCAGATAGGCCAAATTTAGGGTAGGACCACGTCTGCCGGGTCTGCTTGTCTGAATATAAAAGTAAATTTGTTCAATCGCGATTCGTTATTTATTTATGAAGTTACCGCTTTTAAGAAGTATTCCTGCCTTACTTACAGTTAAAATATTTTTTATGCCAAGCTACTTAGTTTCCAAGTATTCAGCGTGCTTTAACACCACAATACTCCTGCAATTTTTACATAGGATTTCTTTGTAAAAAATTTTGAAGTGTTACCAAACATAACACCAATTAGTTTCATTATTTTACTTAGTTTTAAATTCAAATTTTAACTCGACTGCCATCGTAATGGCTCCATCAGTGGAAAGCCCTGCCAAATTTCTTAGAGGCACACGTGCATTTGAGAAAAATTTTCTTAGCTCAACTAGTGAAAAAAATCTATCACGAAAAGTGTTTGATAACCGATCGTAATATCTGGATACTAAAGCAAGAATTTTTTTTGATAAGTCCGTGTAATGTGTTTGTCCTTAGATTTATCACTTTTCTTATTAATGCCTCGCCTAAAATATCCATATACTACATAAGTAAATTGAAAATTATATGTGGGTTAATGAAAGTGTGCCAATTGTTGTGAACAGAGTTGTGAATTTTAACTTCAGTGAAAAAGGAAGAAAAGTACCAAAATCGTGGCTACTGCCTAAAAAGTACCAAAATTGGAAAAAAGGGACGAGTGGACCAAATGGGGTTGGAAGGCACCATTTTTGGGCTAAATGGACTAAAAGTGGCAACCGTGCTTCAAGGTACTTTTCCACTTAAATTTTGTATGTACTTTACATCCAAAGTGTAATTTGAGTAAAGTAGTGTTTTTTATGGAATAATATGCATACATAATTCAAAAAAAATATTGCAAAAACCAATAAATTTGATTAAGCTATGAAATAAATAAAATTATGTACATACATAGAATTACATAAAAATTTGATACAAAAGCCATGTATAATGCAAGTGAATTCGCATACGCGCCAGCTGTAATACATCAATTTATAAATAGCCACTCCAACGCCGCATTTCTTTTGCATCGATCATTGTTGCATTGCCTTATTTGTTTTATGTTAATGCGGTTTGTTGTTGTACCATTATGGTAGCCATTGCTGTGCTTGCATTCTGCGATGTGCTTCTGCTATTTTTCGCCTGCTTTTAATATTCAACTTACGCACGAAGTTTTCAAGCAGTCCGGATTGTTGCCAAGTGGCTGCGCTACCATTAACACTGCTATTATTATTGGGTATGTTGTATTAATGTTGGTGCTGATTTTTACTTTTGCCTACAGAAATGAAATTGGCGGCCACTGTGATGTAATGGTAGCGTGCTCCGCCTACCACACCGTAGATCCTGGGTTGGCGACCAGGCAAAGCAACGTCAAAATTTTAGAAATAAGGTTTTTCAATTAGAAGACAATTTTTCAAAGCGGGGTCGCCCCTCGGCAGTGTTTGGCAAGCACTTGTCTTGCAGATGCTGTTCGTAGTCGGCATAAAACAAGTGGGTCCCATCCCGCCAATTTGTAGGAAAAATTAAAAAGGAGCACGACGCAAGTTGGAAGAGAAGCGCGGCCTAAAATCTCTTCGGAGGTTATCGCGTTTTTTTTTTATAGAAATGAAACTCTATTAAAATGCTTTTTAAATACGGTATAGCGTTACAAACTGTTCATAATCACTACTAATTAGTACAAGATGGCAATTTTTTTGTTCAAATACCAATTTTTAGGAAAGCCCATGTGTAATGTCACGCCCCTTAGAGAAAAATCTAAATTTGTAATATATTTTGTTCTGAGAGAAGAAATAGGAGAGAGATTGACAAAGAGAGAAATGGGAGAACATCTAAATTTGCAATATACGTATGTTGTTCTTAGAGAAGAAAAAGGAGAGATATTGAGAATGAGAGTAATGGGAAGAGCGACGAAATTTTTTCAATAATTGTACGCCAAAGGTTTGTCAGAATTAGGGTTGTTCCGATACCGCCTTGTGCTCGGTATCTGTACTCATGAAGGGGATCAATAAATGTAGTCGATATCAAATAAGTATCGAGGAAAAGTACTCGATGCCTACTCGTAACCGCAAAGAACTGTTTTAGACTTGGTTAGGTTAAGCTAGAAACAAATAAAATAATTATAAAAAAATTTTAGTTAAACGGTTTTATTGAAAGCAATACTTACATTAAGTAATAATAATACTAAAAGCAAATTTCTATTGATAGTCATAAGTAAGGCCAACTAAAACTTAAGATGGAGACATTGGTGCTTTATCGGTAACCTTATAAAAGCTGATTCGACCAACCTTATGAGAATCAATTCAATCGATTATTGGTGCTGCTAAGGTCGTAACCGTATCGTAGCCAACCAATTGGGTTTTGGTTTACCATCGTAACGATAAACAGCTGATTACGTTAGGGATACAGCGATGCGACATACGGCTTTAATCAGGTTATGCTACGTCTAACGTTTTTAAAAATTTTATGCGCCCAACGCTTTTATTTAATTGTCTGATAACCGCAATAGATTGATGGGAGTGTGATGACTACTACCTAGGAGTTACCTAATTATTTTCTAGCTTTTAGTATTATTATTACTTAATGTAAGTAAAAAAAAAAATAAATGTAAGGCGCGATAACCTCCGAAGAGATCTAAGGTCGAGCTTCTCTTCCAATTTGCGTCGTGCTCCTCTTGATTTTCCCTACAAATTGGTCGGACGGGACCTACATGTTTTATGCCGACTCCGAACGGCATCTGCAAGGCAGATGAGTTTTCACTGAGAGCTTTTCATGGCAGAAATACACCCGGAGCGCTTGCCAAACACTGCCGAGGGGCGACCCCGCTTAGAAAAATTTCCTTCTAATTGAAAAACCTTATTTCTAAAATTTTGATGTTGCCTTGCCCGGGGTGTGAACCCAGGACATACGGTCACACCACGCTACCATCACACCACGGTGGTGTAAGTATTGTTGTCAATAAAACTGTTTAACTTAAAATTTTTTTTAAACTATTTTATTTTCAAGTTTTTAGTCTATTTAATTGCCTATTATTTCTCATTAGTTCATTTATTAACTCATTATTACAAGGACTATTTCCTGACAATTTGTTACAATCTTAGTCCTCAATACATAATCCTTCCAAAGACGTTACTCGACTCAGCGTCAGGTATGCTCGTCCTTCCTCGAACTCCAAAGTATGTAATATTTTTTCCAAATATGAGCCAAATCGGACCACAAATACGATTATTTTGAATATCTCGATCCTTGCTCCACCTAGCGGGAGTATTTTCACAAATCGAATTCTATTCCCGTATATAATGTATGCGTTCCAAATATGAGCCATTTCGGACCACAAATACGTTTTTTTGAATATGTCGATCCTTGCGCCACATAGCGGCGAATTTCTTTTCATAGGTGGCTTTCTATTCTTGTATGTATTATGTGTTCCAAATATTAGCCATTTCGGACCACAAATACGATTTTTTTTAAATATCTCGATCCTTGCGCCACCTAGCGGCGATTTTCTTTTCATAGGTCGCTTTCTATTCATGCATGTATTATGTGTTCCAAATATGAAAAAATCGGACCACAAATACCATATAACTAATAATAAATACGACACAAGCATTTTTTTGTGTAAGGAGAATGTTTATGACGACGAAATTTTGTATGTGAATGGGCAAGGCAAAATAAACTTCACTTGCCAAGTCTGGAGTTTCGTCATATTTATAAACGCAACATCTTGGTTGATTGTGGCGATGTTACTGGAATGCATAAGCTTGTGTTACACGCATCTATATGATAAATTTCATTGTTCCTTGGCCTTTAACAGGTATGGTACAATCAGAGCTCATATTAGCGAAACATTGTACATTAATCAGGCTCACACTTACATTTCGGACTCACCCATGCCATAGGCAAAGTGGTTTGACATCAAAAAGTAGTGTAAATAACTGATAAAACCAAGTGCAAAAGACATGTAATTTTTTCCAATTTCACCTACCTTGCATTAAAAGAACAAAGTATGTCATAACTCAAATATCAATTGACTAATGTTGAAATGTGAGATTTGACCTATATTATTAACAAATTTGTCGATAGTGCAGTTATATGTGCTCGAATTTGGCTGCATGTCAATGTATATGAGATACTTAATGGTCACATACTTGTAAGCGTATTTATTACCTTTGACTTTGACATAAATTTGCGACCGGAAGTTGCACGTGTGCTCCAAATTCAAAGAGCAACAATTTCAATTACTTATGCATAGGACTTATAGTACATACATACATACACATGCGCAGATATACTCAAGAACATGCGGCTAAGTTAACAAACTGCTCAAGTTTTGGTCTATATAAAAACAAATGTTGACATTCCTCAATAAGCTAATAGCAAATAGCCAGCTCATCACAGTATGTATGTACTAAGTGCTTGCCAACTTAAATTTTTTTTTACTTTTTTCCTATCGGGTAAACAATAAATTTGTTTATTAATAAGTAGCTTTAGTTTCTTTAGTTTAGCATTTCTTGCCTTTCCTTAATTTTAGTGTAAAATTTAAAACGATTTTTAAATAAATTACCACTGAGCTTGAGACTTGGAGCCTGGACCATGGAACCTAAGAACAGAGCCGTATGAAGCAAAAAAGCACAAACAGATGCTCAGTGATATCCACAAACAGGCGACGGACGTCTATGCCAGGAACTTCCCGCTGAATCCAGTTCTTAAAGAAAAATACCCAGAACCCGTAGAAGAGGAAATGCGCGTCACTCTAGCTCAACTTCGAACTGTATGTCCTGCTTACAAAATTGTCACCACATGACACCAACCATCTCTTCAATTGTAATGTGGAACCAATGCCTGTAACACCCCCCTCACTATGGTCCACGCCTGTTGAAACGGTCGCGCTTATTGGATAGGGCTAGGCACTGCTACAACAACAACTATGGCTTCGAACCTGATGATAGTGTAATAAAATTAATTTAATATCTTATTAGGTAGGCTTTTAGCTCCTTGCCACACGTAAATATTGTAGCGCATTTTGGGAAATTCCTGATAATTATTTTGCAGCTTCTGTTAACGTTCGAATCTCTGAACTGTCGAATAAATTACTTATATATTGAGAATAACAAAACGTTCTTTATTTAGACCACTTTGGGAGTATAAATTCACAATTACAATTATCGCGTACTTCACTATGGCGTATAAAAATTAAAACTTGTTGATTATCGCTTGATAATCGCGCTGCTCTTATGCTCTCAGTGAGTCTCATTCACCTATTTCTCCTAAGGTCTAGACATTTCACGAACGTGCATTCTGGAACAGTTGTATCTCATACTTGGTTATTTAGCTACTTACATGTATATCTGTAGTTTATATTTTTCGTCTAGCTATATGCATGAGTAAGAGTCAGTAACAGCTTCTGCTCTTAGCTGATGATAACGTGATGTATGATTGTTTCTCTTTCTTCTTGGCTGTTATCTGCTGACTACATATGTGTATGTGACATAATCTCTTCGCTTGAGGCTGCTGGTTGTGTGTGTGAAATAGTCGTTGTTGCCTTTTATGTATGTGTGTAAATAGCTTACTGTCGTTGTGTTTATTTACTTACAGCATAGTGATTTTAGAAATGCTAATATTCGCCACAATATGTAATCACTTGTACTTAAAGAGAGTAATTAGCTTCAGCGCCTGCCTTATCCCTAAAAGCATTAATCTGTTAAATTTGTCAATTCGCTGACACTTTATTTTTAAAATATGTGTTCTTATGTACTATTGACGAATGTGCTATATATCCATTAGGGTGTTGCTGTTACAATTCAATTTTTATCTTCTTTGCCTTACATGAGAAAGAAAAAATAGAAAATTAATAAAAAACTCCATGCCATTTACGGGCTTAGCTCATTAAAAAACAAATTTTCTCATACAATTTGCATAGGAAAATTTAATTTTACTCCAAATTGGTCTTTGTTATCAATAAACTTCTTTCTTCTTATTGCGCATTCTTTTGGCAGACGTTTCGACTTTCCCTTTCCTACTCAAAAAAAGGAAAGGTGTTGGTTGGACAGAATTTGCTCCTGTAAGCTTTCCGTTGAGATTTAAAAATTTTCACTTGCATGAAAAATCGATAATTTTAACAAGGTACGTCTGTAAACGACCTACATTGTTTTTATTAGTCTACATTTTTTTTGTAAGAAATAACTTTTTCCGGTTAGGTTAGGTTGAACCGGCTCGCATAGACTGAATGTGCCCATAGTGTTGCCAGAATTTATTTGACGACCAAACGGAAGAACCCCAATCAGGTGCCAAGACATATGTTATAGAATAACTCCGTCCTCTTGGCAAAAATTGCTAGATTTTTCTTGGATCCAGCTTAATTGCTGCCTGGAGATCTGGCAACTCTGCCGCCCCCAATAGATGGAGCCTTGACCTGGCGAGCGCAGGACAGGAACACAGTACGTGCTCAACCGTTTCTTCCTGCTTTCACTGACGAGACTTCTTCAAATGGAAGAAAGAAAATAAAAGTTCACGTTCACATCTATAAATATTTGAATGCAACACATGCATTCGATCAAATGGGGAAGTTGACGCACGCACCAAAAGCGGAAAAGGGTAATAAAGAATAAGAAGCCCAATACGCAATAACAAAAGAAAGAAAAAAAAAATATGAATATGTCTCATCAGCAAACTCAACCACACCCAATTCGTTTAAAAAATGGACTTCATACTTGTTCATTAGGGTGGCAAATAATTCGGTGAAAATAAACCGAACTCAAATTTTGTAGGGATAGCTTAAAATTGATAATATTTTTTTACGATTTCATCAATAATAAAATAAAATAATATTGGCGAAATTAAATAAAAAAATAGATATTTCCAACAAAGGTACTTGATCGTCGTAAATAGTATAAACTAACTGCAAAAATTAGGATTTCCGACTCTTTTTATAAATATAACATATTTCCATTACAATTCGCGAAAACAAATCGATAACTTTTACCCTCCTAACTTTCATAACTACAACTTTTCCATAGCAAACCAAAAATCGTCGATAGAATATCAATAAATCATAGATAACAAATCGATAAATTACCGATAACAAATATATATACCTAACGCTTACAATCTGGACCCACCCATATCGTGAGCGAAGACATTTACTTTTCAAAAACTTCAGCGGTCTTATTATGTAACTCGATTCGAAAAAAATAGGGATTGAAGGGCTTGACTTGCGCAATACAAAGCTGTATAGCTTCTCTACTGTCAACCTCACCTACACGAGAGGAACTCTGTTACAAATATGAATGTATCGTACACATATTTAGCCGGCGAAACTGTGGAGACGCCCAGTTCCTCATGGGACTAGGGTACGGGGCGGGATGACCTAGAAGGTTTCATGTGGTCATACCAAATCGTTCCCGAGATGGTCGAGCTAGTACCCAATGATGCTTGTTACTGGAACGTGCCGGACATATATCCGACAAAGGATCATCAACATCGATAAGACTCCCCAAAACCTTCGGGCAGCATCTTCATCGTTAATACAACAACAACAATTTTGATTTGTCAGCTTTCGTTCGGCGCCAGGCCAATTACACAATAAACACAAACAACAACATCAGCTTTGAAATCCAGCGAAGAATTGCTCGTGCCAATAAATGCTACTTTGGACTAGGTAGGCAATTGAAAAGTGAAGTTCTCTCTCGGTAAATGAAAAGCATGCTCTACAAGTCACTTATCGTGCCTGTTCCGCTATAAGGTGCAGAACAGGCATGCTTAACGAACGAAACGATATCATTTCGTTACGATAATCAACGTTAATAAACGAAACGAAGTCATTTCGTTTCGTTTATTAACGTTAAGAACGCCAAATTAACGAAGTCACTTCGTTTCGTTTATTAACGTTGATTATCGTAACGAAATGATATCGTTTCGTTCGTTAAGCATGCCTGGTGCAGAAGCAAGCACCATGACACCATCAGATGAGGCGACTGTTGGAGTGTTCGAGAGAAAAGTTCTTCGAAAGATTTACGGACCTGTATGCATTGGCGACGGCGAGTACCAATGAAGATTTAATGATGATCTAATAGCTTTACGCATACACCATGTTAGGCGAATGAAAGATGATGCTTTGGCTAAGGAAGTGTTTTTATCGGAACCCGCCTATTTAAGCAGAGGAAGAGCGTCCGTTGGAAGGACCAATTGGAAAACGATTCAAATACAATATAATTGGCGCCAGTTAGCAGAGCGAATATTATATCGAACAGCCAGGCGGCCCTGCGTGCCTTGCAATCCTATACAATTACATCGAAGCTGGTGGATGACTGCATTGAAGTCCTTAATGGCCTAAGAGCCAAAAACAAGCTTTTGTTAGAATGGGTTCCCAGACATCAGGGGAATGAAGGTAATGAACATGCAGATTACCTAGCGAAGCGGGGTGCTACAGCAGCATTCTATGGGCCAGACCCCTTTTGTGGACTCACAAAAGTACTCACCAGGAAAACCTTAAGTAACTGGGAAACAAAAGAATGCAGACGTCACTGGATTGATTACCCAGGGCAAAGACAGGCCAAACTGTTTATACTTCCGGCAACGAAAGTATCAGCCAAGCTCATGAATATAAGCAGGGAGGACCTACGAACTCTCACTGAGTACTATACGGGACACTGTGGTCTACGATATCACCTAAGTAATTTAAATCTATCCGATACTCAAATTTGTCGTTTCTGAGAGCTGGAGAATGAAACGCCTGTTCACATTCTCTGCGAATGCGTCGCTCTGGCAAGGCAGAGACTCTCCAATCTAGGCCGTGTGACTCTTAATCCCCATGTGATATGTAGTAAAAAGCCTGCAGAGGTACTTAGGTACATTAAAAGCCTACAAATACAAAATCATGCCTAATAATAATAATAATAGCAGAGCGAATAAGCGACTGGCGCACCTTATTGGACGGCCATAATCATTTAAACTGTTAAGCGCCAATTAAGTAAGTAAGTACTTGTACAGTACAAGAGAAATTTCACATTTAAAGGTTGATCTGTTCATACAGTGTGCTTGGACCATGGTATGAAATCTGAAGAGATTCAAACTTTGATGACAAGGATATGATGTCTTAAATGCCATTTTTTTTCCACCACTTTTTCACATTTTTCTCGAAGGCATCATCAAGGGTGAAAATCGAAATAAACGTTGCAGACGTAATTTTATAGTTTCCCAAATAAACATGAGAAACAAATTTCGTTTGAATACTCGTATAAGACTTTAGTATGGGTGATAATAATTTCAAAAGGGTGTTCAAATTAGATTTAAGATTAGACTTAGATCGATTCGTATTGCGAACGATAGCTTAGACGAACGATTTGTCTCTGCGCGATTTCGTCTAGCTTGAGTATTCACTACATTGGTAAAAAGGAAGGCGAATGGTTTCTCTTTTCCCACACCATCCTTCTTTACATAACATCCAGAATATAGTCAGTATTCAAGCTTACTACCAAACTGAGCTCAGCAAAATTACGTACTACTTTTGAAGCTGCGCCTAGCGAATTAGATTAGGCTGAAATTACCAACGATTCGCAAATAAGCACTTAAATGTATGGATTTATTTATCCGCATATCTGACCCTGAGGCAGCCTTTGCTTTTAATTATTTACATTATATACTTAGTTTATGCGATTTGTCTACACAATACAATACTCGAATATACAATATTTTTGTGTATACATTTTTACGTAAATATACGCAGAAGTATTGGAAGTAAATTGATCTCGATGAACAGAATAAATAATCATATTTTGCAGTGCCCACACGGTGTGATTATTTTTTTCTTAATGCAAATTTTTTAAAAACTTTTTTGACAACGTACGCAAAAAAGAAAATGGCAAAAAAAGTAATGCATAAGTTTTGACCAAAATTATGAATTTTGGCACAAGGTCTAGACCTAGAAAAAAATTGGCAAACAATCACCAAAGTAACCACAAAAAAAGTAAAAGAAAAAAATTACTTTTCACGGACGTTAATCATAAATGAAATACTTGAAAAGAACAAAAAATGCTGCAGTTATTATAATATGCCCCATATTTTTAGAAAAAAATTGTGAGAAAATAATGAATGTTAAATGTTTAAAATGTCTAAATATTGAAAAATTGTAAGGGACGAATTGCTGCTTCGTTGTCTACTTTCGGTGACAGAGTGTGTCGGAAATTATAAACTTGTCATGGCAAATGCCAAATGGTTTTTTTTGAAGGCCGTGTTAATTGATTCAATTATTCAGCTAATGAACGTACATTTATGTTTTAAATGGCGGGTTCGGGTTCGTGTTTACTTTACGTAATTTGTTTTGTTGGTTCAGTATTTTTTTGTTGTGTTCCAGAACAAGACTTAGGAATCGTGTAATCATTTTTTAAATAACATTCCAGTGAGCAAAATGAGATGCTAGGCGAAGAGAATCTTGTACTCGATTGTAGCTCAGTTAAGTAGCTTCCAGCTTAAGACTGAAAACTTGATAATAGTTTAGGATCTAATGATATTTCAATACATGTATGGAAAAAAATTTGGTTGGGAAACACAGCGATCTAAATGTGTATACAATTCTAACAAAACGAGGATATTTTGCGATGGAATTAAAATAACACAGAATAATAAGGGACATAGAGCAAATATAATGCAAAAAGAAAGCAATATTCATATGAAAAATTATACTATGTGGAATGGGGATAAGGAATTTGAAAACATTGTATGCACAGATCAGTCCATGCTCAAAAAAAAAAATATTGACAAATTGACAAAAAATAATGGGTCCTAAAAACGAAGAGCTAGACTAGATTAATTTCATTATCAATTAATTTCAAAATAAATTATTCTATCATATGTATATACACTCATGGACAAAATAATAGGTGTACACACCTTTAGTCCTCTATCATTACAATATTTTGCAAAGGAAAACAAATATTGTTAAATAATATTAATAACTATAGTTACTTATACTAATGGCTGAATTCTGTAATTCAGTCTCATCTCAAGTCTCTAAATTTGAGATTTTCCTTTAGAGACAATATTTGTGACTTGAGATGATTTCGGTATTCAGTAATGGAAAGTCGCAAAAACAATTCACCATATCAACGAAATTCACCAAAAAGACAATTTACTCATGCATTGAACAAATAATGTAGCATTGCATTTTGTCAACATAAGGTTGGGTGGTATTGTGGTTGAGCTTGCGAAGACGCCGTTCACAATTTTGTATAGAAAGTCCCAAAGTGTTTAAGGTTCGAATCTCAGCGGCGCCACATAGAGTTCGATGTTTTTTTTTTTTTTTTTAAGTATTTTCTGTTTTTTAATTTTTTCTATGCTTATTTCAATTTGAGGAATAAAAGAACATATTTAAAGCGTTTTTCGCAAATAATTTTCATACTTTTTCTGAAATTTTCATGTTTGTGATATGCCCCGGCCCAGGTCACAAATTAGTGATTGCTTTTGTGAGGCTGGAGACGCGAGACAGCTTACAAAATGGCAAATTGTCTCAAAAGTGATTTTCACAACAAATAGTCTTTAATAGTGACGGCTTACTGAATTCAGCTGTAAATATATGAAAATCATATAATTCATTCATTTTAAAGAAAACTGTTTCCTAATAAAAAAATCGTTGGTCAAAATAAGAGGTATATGAAATTTTTTTTTAATTTAAAGTACACTATCAATTATAATTCCTTACTGCACTGTTTTCACCAATGGAGTGCTATCCCAGCCCAATCCTTCGTCTTCTGCCAAAATTACTCCTTGTTTTGAAATTAGAAGGATGACAATCTTCTCCTGATGATTTCTATGAAAAGTTTCATACACCTATTATTTTGACCAATTTCTAAGAAAAGTTTGGAATGTCGCAAAAACAATTCACCATATCAACGAAATTCACCAAAAAGACAATTTACTCATGCATTGAACAAATAATGTAGCATTGCATTTTGTCAACATAAGGTTGGGTGGTATTGTGGTTGAGCTTGCGAAGACGCCGTTCACAATTTTGTATAGAAAGTCCCAAAGTGTTTAAGGTTCGAATCTCAGCGGCGCCACATAGAGTTCGATGTTTTTTTTTTTTTTTTTTAAGTATTTTCTGTTTTTTAATTTTTTCTATGCTTATTTCAATTTGAGGAATAAAAGAACATATTTAAAGCGTTTTTCGCAAATAATTTTCATACTTTTTCTGAAATTTTCATGTTTGTGATATGCCCCGGCCCAGGTCACAAATTAGTGATTGCTTTTGTGAGGCTGGAGACGCGAGACAGCTTACAAAATGGCAAATAATACACCTATTATTTTAACCAATTTTTTTATTATGAGACAGTTATCTTTTAAATGGATGTATTATAAACATTTTCATATATTTGGTATAAGTAATTAAAGTTAATAATATTACCAAAGAATATTTGCTTTCGTTTGCAAAATCTTGTACTAATGAAGAACCAAAGCTGGGTGCACCTATTATTTTGTCCATGAGTGTATATCAATATTTATCAACTATCACTTATTTTAGGGAAAAGTCACTCCATTTTAGCTCATTTGAATTTAGGTAGTCATAACAATTTTGTTTCTACTATTATTTGTTTTCATTATTCTTCATCAGTCGGCAAACTAGTTAAAAAATTCATTGTATTATGACCTATGGACAGAATACAATGGTTGATTCTTGGTATCCACATGAAAAGAAAAGTTTGTAAAACGTGACATTGATTTCTTCTGAAAATTGTTTGTAATTGTGACAATTCATTTTATGTAATTTTGATGTAAAATTTATTCTTGTCGTATGGCTTTTGGCCGAGCCACAATAAACTTTTTCAAATATGTAGATTCGTTCAACGCAATTTTATGTATGCCACTAACATCGCCACACACGCAAGATGTTGCGCTTGTAAATATAAAGGAACTTCAGACTAAGCAATTGAAGTTTTTTTCGCCTAGCCCATTCAGGTACAAAATTTCGCGAACCACTTTTATAAATATTCCCACTATACAACAAAAATACTTGTTGACATATTTTGTGCCCTTTTCTTTTCCTAAAATGCAGTTTCAACCATAAGAAATGTTAGAAAAGTACCAACGAGTGGGAAAAATAATTTCACTTGAAAAGTGTGAAAGCACCAAATGAAAGCCAAAGCAAATGTCAAATTTTTCTTCTTATGCTTTGCTTGCTACTTTTTCATGTCAGATGACGCCATTCAGCGACAACGATCTGCCGTTCTCCATAAAAATACTTACGTGCAATATCATGCGTAAGACGGTGTTAAACGCATCTACATATGTATATAAGAAACTGCTTATTGCACGGGGCTTTCAGTTAGTCAAATTTCTTGAGCAGCCCTGAGCACGATGATGATCAAAACTTAATAGAGGTACACCATATAAAAGATCGAAGCACACCTACGCAGCAAAATTTTTATGATTATGAGTTTTTGTTGCGTCAATATCCATGCTGTTTTTTTCAATCAATAATGCAACTTCAATATTCATTGCAATCAAATGCAGTCTGCAAAATCTCAATTTTTATTTATGAAAGAAAACAAATACATAATCAACAAGTAAGGAAGGCTAAGTTCTGGTGTAAGCGAACATTATATACTCAGCGTGAGCTGCAATTGTACATTTCATTTCAGATAAACTACTTTTCTACATAACACGTGGCACCGCCCGTTTAAAAGAAAAATGTCTCCCCATTTCCTCATACAGTAAAACTTGATAAGTGAAATATCATTGATTCAAAACTGTTTTTTGCTAAGTTATAGCTTATTATTCTACTCTACGACCCTTTTGAACTTGTTTTATATCTAAGTTGCCGTGGTCTTTAACCGATCCCGTCCATTTTTATAAGAAATATTTTCTACTATAAGAAAAATATGTGTACGCAATTTCATTACGATATGTTAATTTTTCGTCGAGTCCATTTTTTCTAGAAATATTCGCTGCTATGAGGAAAATATGTGTTTCCAATTTTGTTAGGATATGTACATTTTTCTTCGAGTTATGGCTCCCGAAACATAGAAAATTGCTTAGTCATAAAAGGGGCAGGGCCACGCCCATTTTTTAAAATTAGAAGTTTTTCCTATTTATTGTTATAATCCACTTGGGAAATTAAATACCATTGATATAAAGCCCTTTTTTGCAAAGATAAAGCTTATTTTATTCGTCCACGGCCCTTTTAAAAATCTTTTGTATAAAAGTGGGCGTGGTCCTTAACCGATTTCTGTAATTTTTCTTCAAAGCATTCCTTATAGTAAAGGCAACCTCTCTGCCGAATTTTGGTACGATAGGTTTAACGATTTTTGATTTATGTATAATAATATTTGTAAAATTTATTTTATCACAAGTGGGCGGTGGCACGCCCATTTAAAAAAAAAATTTTTTTAATTTTTATCAAGAGTCAATATCAGTCCACACGTCAAATTTCAACATTCTAGGTGTATTATTTACTAAATAATCAGGTTTTTTGTGTTTCCAAAATGTTATATATATAAAATGTGGGCGTGGTTATCATCCGATTTCGCTCATTTTCAATATCTTTCTGGGTCCAAATAAACTCGTATACCAAATTTGGTGAAGTTATCTCAATATTTACTCAAATTATCGCGTTAACGGACAGATGGACGGACGGACATAGCTCAATCAAATTTTTTTTCGATACTAATGATTTTGAAATATGGAAGTCTATATCTATCTCGATTCCTTTATACCTGTACAACCCACCGTTATCCAATCAAAGTTAATATACTCTGTGTGCAAAGCACGCTGAGTATTAAAATAAAACGTACACAGCATGTCATGTATGTATGTCTAACTGAAATCATATTCATCGCTGGATTATTCGGCATTCCCTCCTATGAGGTAATGTTACCACGACATATCACTCGACAACATCACTACCAGTTGTAACGCCCAACGATTTGCAATGTCGCCTCTGCTCTTATAAACGATCGATAAATAGCAACTTCACCAGCAGCGGCAATGATCATCCAGCAATATGATTATTTTAATTTTTGTTGCACGTAGTGAATATAAGGCCCGACCATTAGATACTGCTATTTTCAGAATAACACAAAATCTTCTACGATAGAATTCCACGGTGTTCAATATACCGCAAGTCTAGAAAACAAACCTCAGGCAAATACCGTACATATGTCCTATGTTGTTGTTGTTGTTGTAGACTCTCCCTGAAGGCCTTGGGGAGTGTTATCGATGTTTATGATCTTTTGCCTGATGCAGATCCGGTACGTTCCGGTACCAAGCCCGACCATCTCGGGAACGATTTGTTATGACCACATCCGATCTTCTAGGCCATAACGCCCTCTCACCCCCTAGATCCATGAGGAGCCCGGGGTCGCCAGAGCCTCGGCTGTTAATGTAACAGGATTCGCCACGGATAGGTGAGGTTGACAATTGGGTTTGGAGAAGCTATATATTGCGCTGGCAGCCTGAAAGGGTTGCGCTATACAACCCCTTGAATCTATTTGGTATTTTAGTCGCCTCTTACGACAGGCATACCTACCGCGGGTATATTCTGACCCCCTAACCTGCTGGGGGGACACATGTCCTATCTGAAGGCATTGCTGTTTCGAACTTATTAGTTTATGTGTGGAGAAGTCTGCAAACTGCATTATAGAAAACTCGCTCCAAATATTAATTGAATCTTGATTGCGTTAAATTTTGCATTACTGCAAAGAGAGCTCCTGTTCTTCCATACGGGTCCTAAATAAATGAGCCGGACATCACCGCCACACCTCGTATGAAACGAACGCCCTTAAGATTCACTTGTAGTCGCTGAAACTTTCCTAACTTCTGCCAATATCGTCCGCTCCCTCATAATAGAGTACCGAATAACGTAAATGCAGGGTAGCCAAAGAAACAGCACCACCACCATCACAAGCTCCAACTTATTGCAGTGTGCTGCACTGAGTGATGAACTCAGCTGCTTTCATAGAATCATATAGACTCGTATAGCTAACTTCGATCAGTTTATTTTGTATTCTCTCTCTCCACACATTATCTGCAGCTGTAAATTGTATAGATCAACCGGCTTGCTTGTTTCATTGCAGCAAGACTGTGTGTCCGGCTCTTTGTCTGTCAGTTTGTCTGATCTGTCTGTTGGTCGGTCTGACAGCACGCGAACTAACGAATGTCAGTGTGCCTGTCCCTGGCTTAAAACATTACCATTTGCGTCGTAGTTGCCTTTATCGTTACAGCTGTTGTTGTGATGTCTGCCAGACTGTCGTGTGATGTTCATTTTTTTTCTCTTCATTTAATTTTAGTTGTTGTATTTGCAAACGTTGCCGCCGCCGCTAACATCAACGACGCAGATTGTTTATTTCTGTTTTTGATTTTCTAAAAATAGCAACAAGTATTGGCTTTTGTGGCGATTATCAGCCAGTCTGCTAGTCAGCTTGCTGGCTGTAAGCTTTTATGGGAGCGCCCCTCAAAGAGGTGAGAAGAAGGTGCTGAGAGTACGAACGTGTACGGGTTTGCGGAGTGTAATGTTGTAAATGTTCGTATGCTCGTTTATGTTTGTTTGTGTGATAAGTATTGCCATAATGAGTTCGTGCGTTGTATAGCACACGTTTCGCACGTCGCAACGCCTCTTCACCGCACCTCTCCTTCTTTATAACGAAACGCAATTTTTGTGCGTATTTGTTGTTTTCATTATTTTTACATTTATACTTACATACATATGCAGCAGAGATAGGTATGAGTTCAAGATTTCCTAGGAATGCAACAAGAAAACGCTTTTGAGGTATAAAGCCCAGTTTAACTTGCCATAACCATATAAAACAGTTGATCCAACCAACCTTACCCACTTATATTTACTCCCACCGCTAAATTATTCCATAATTGCTTAAGGGTTAAGCCAAAGTGACGGGTGAGACGTTGGACTCGACTTAAATTCGAATTTTAAGTAATTTCTCTCAAAACAGGCATTCAAGAAATTTTGAAATTTTATCACTTAAAGGTGGATATTTGTTCGATATGAAGCTAATGAAATATAAAATATAGATACATATGTAATTTATACCAAAAACTATCCTTCACAAAAGTGACGGGTGGAACTTCGAAATCACCCGCGTATGCATGTGGATTTCTGCACTTTCCAATTTCAGGCAAAATATAAAAATCTTTCAAACGAATATGCAAATATGTACTAAAACCTAACTTGTACATTTTAAAAATAGAAAATATAAGTGTACTTTAGCTTATGACGATTGGGACAGATCACATTCCAAGCACATAATATTTGAATAATTTTCAACTGACTACTTCTAGTTTATCTGGCACACTTTTTTGAAGAGTAGAATGACAAATAATTCCAAAGGAAACTTTTCAACTTATTAAAACTTTGCATACTATTTTCAGTGTACGAATCGGACAACCGAAACTATATCTGTAATTATAGGCCCATTGTAAAACAAAATAATTTAGCACAAATATTTTATCACGTGAAATCATACATATATTCCAATACATCAACACGGCTTTGTTTCAAGTTTCCTCAAGTTAAGACCAAAACAGTTAACTCCTTCTAAAGCCGAGTACAGCTTGATGCGGTGTATACATATTTCTTGAAGGCATTTCGGCTGATTAGTGGATTATCACCCTATTCCTATCTCAGAGATTTATTCGAAACTCCTCTTTTTGTTATTTTCAAAAGCATGATCTCTGTGCATAAAAAAGAGATATTTTGAAGTTAGGTAGAAAAAATTCTAAGATAGGGCGTTTTGGAAATAAATCCTGAAAGCTGAAATGGAGTGATCCCCGAATGATTAAGATCATGTCCTTCTATTGAAAGAACTTAACGCTTTCGATACAAAATTTATTTTCTACGAGACGGTAATATCTTTTCCAATGAACACCATTAATAACAAACTTGCATAAATGCTTCGCCAGCTATCCTTTAGAGTACATATCTTGGATATAACCTCTTTTGCTATTCAGAAATGGTGTTCCCAAAACTTTTTTGCTGCAAATTGTCTTATGTTTGATTATGACGCGAAACAATTTTTCAGATCAATGATCAATTGATTACATTCATTTCCAAGCAGATCCCAACAAGTTCTAAGGTTTGATAAGATGTGACTAATGATGATAATCGAAACCCATGGTTAAGTAAATTCGATCCATTCAAAATGTTAAATTTTACACCAGATTACTAAACGTATATTAATTTAAGCCTGTCAATCATTATTAAATCATAGTTTCTTAACAATTTCCCTTTTTTCTTCTATTTTATTTCTTTGTGTACATTTGCGTTGGACGTTTTGTCAGACTGCGATAAATTGCCGATAAAAGTTAAAGATATCGAATTAAGCTGAGTTCGCTGCTACTTTCAGAAAAAAAAACTAACATCTAATGAGATTGTTAACCTGAAATTGTTGTATGGAATTTGATGTAGTTCCGCTTTTGGTTCGAGGCTTACAAAGGGGTGAGAGAGTGAACTAAGAACGAGATGTACCGTGTGGACACTAACTGTACTACACCACATTTACAGAGCGAGTCAATTCGTCTGTTTAATAGTTTTTTAACAATTCAAAGTGTTGTTTATGAATCATATTTCTCATTTAAATATTTCAGTGTAGTATGAAAAATAACTTAACGTCTTTATTGATTTAAATTAGTACGATTTTCCTTCATTCCTGGTCAAATTTGGTTTGGGAACAAACCGGGTTCGGCGTTACGCCACCATCAGTGTCATTTTTTGTTCGGATAATCAATACAACAAAAGGAATAAAGTCTTTATTCATACAATTTTTGAGTTGTCTCCCTCTACATAGATATGCGACGTGGGGTCACTGTGTCTCTCAACAGAATTCTTGTTCGAAGCGCGATCATTATATAACTGATTATAAATGTTTATAACGATTCCGAAATACTTATTATATTCGCAGTTCGTTTAAAATTTTGTAGGCCAATGAAAGATATACATACATAATTCGATGTATTTGTAGTTTGACTTGACGACCGCCGTGGTGTGATAGTAACGTGCTCCGCTTACCACACCGAAGACCCGGGGTTCACGCCCCGAGCAAAGCAACATCCAAATTTTAGAAACACATTTTTTCAATTAAGTTAAATTTATCTTATCGTTTGGCAATCACTCCGAGTGTATTTCTGGCATGAAAAGCAGTGAAAACGCATCTGCCAAGCAGATGCCGTTCGGAGTCGGCATAAAACAAGGTCCCGTAGCGCCAATTTGTAAGGAAAATTAGAAGGAGCACGACGCAAATTGGAAGAGAAGCTCGGTCTAAAATCTCTTCTGAGGTTATCGCGCCTTACATGTATTTATTGTTTTTATGTGGTTTTTGGAGAGTCGATATAACTCCTTTAGAGATTCCTATATAGACTTATGAGGTGTATTTACCAGGGTGCTCTTGCGTAGAAGTGAGTGACTATGCGACAATTGTCGTTTTCTTCTATAAAATTAGATGAGAGCAAAATTATTGACGACAATATTTCTGTGGTCGTAAGCAATAATCGCCTAAGTCCTATCTTTTTACACGGGACTTAGGCGATTATTGCTTATGACCACAGATTTCTGTTTAAAGATACCTATAGACAACTATGGCAAAACTTGAAGACTCGACAGTGACTAAATCGACCAGTGTCGGATAATGGTGCTGACAATTATCGGTCTGACAAAACTGTCGTGACAATAATGAAAGTAGAAATAGCCTTATCATAATCAATTGCAGGACAATTTTTGCAAATTTATTTACAAAATATTGCTTAAAAGGTGCATATGTTGTTCTAAAATTCGAATAGTTTTTAAGTTTCAAAAAATAAATCCTATTCTTTTAGTCAAAATAAAGAAGGAAATTATATTTGACAATGCGGCAATTTTGTCACTTTTTATTGAAATTCGACATGGAAGAAAATTAAACTTGACAAAGTTTTCTGTGAAACTAATTTATAAAAATTAGGAATTGTCTTTGACGAACCGCCCAATATTCTTTCGTAACAAAATTGTCCCTGTCAATTTCATAAAACAGGTCCCAGAACCTTTTTCGCAAATATAAATTTATTTCTGCATTTCTCTGATGTGTGCATTTTCTTTTTAAGTTTGCTTATATATAGTATACTTGCTTAACAGTAGCCGTTGATTTTTGTCTTGTAATTTATTTTCCAATTTTTTATTTTTTTAGTGCTGCTGCTTTTTTGTTTTCTTTATTTCTGGTTCTGTTGCGTTCGTCAAATTGTGCGTGGGGTTTTTTGTTGCTCTTTTTATCAATTTTCCATAAGTTGGTTTGGTTGTGTGTGCGCTTTTGTGTTTTTACCACCTCTCTAGGCCTACTCCTCGCACTGAGTTACGTTGGGCTAATGTTCTCGACGGCATATGAAAGCGTATGTTAGTGGTTTTCCTGATTAGAACCTAAACGATTTACCAATACATAAACTAGATAAATCAATATGTTGCTAGGGTGTGTCACTAGAACAGTTGTAAGCATTATACTCTCTCTATTTCTCTTCTGCTCTCTCTATTTCTCTTCTGCTCTCTCTATTTCTCTTCTGCTCTCTCTATTTCTCTTCTGCTCTCTATTTCTCTTCTGATCTTGTAAGAACATACAAAAGTAGTGACACCATAATAACCTCCTTTAGAAACTAATAATTATTTTTTGCATTCTGATGGTATTTTTATTTAAGCTCTCCTCGGAACAAAATCTTCCGAAAATTATGGTATCATTAATTCTGAAGTTTTCTTATAACAAGAAAAAACCTACTTGTTGTTGTAACATAAAAAAACTTCCCGACAGTTTTTGGGAGTGTTGTATAGTCCTTTGCTTTGTATTCGTTATATCCTTTACGTTGTGAAACTTGCATGACAACAAGTAATTTTTTTAGCTCAGTGTTAATTTAAAAAAATTTTCAAAAATGTGTGGCTAAATGTTAGGGTAACTCTAATTTTAAAAGTTAATTTGCCGTGCTGCAAGTGTGCCTTAAGGTACTATCCCAACTAACACGAGAATAATTTGCCATAACCCTTTCGAAACTTCTTAACCATCACAAGCTCTCCTTTGGTAAGGTGCTTGGAGTCTTACAACCTCGCCCGTGCTGCGGCTTATATTACTAAATATTCATAAAAATACTAGATATCCACTCTCGCATGCGCTGTTGTCGAAAATTCTATATTCGCAACATCCCTAGTTTATACAATGGCTGTTGGTTGCACTTTGCACCGCGAAACCCTATTTTTTATATTTTTGTTATGGATATACATGTGTACATACAAATATTTATCTCTACTGTCGAATGTCTCGTACGCATTATACGATTTTTTTCTTTTGTTTTCTAGTACTTAGTATATTTCTTTTCTTTATTTCCGCTAAAAACTTGTGTTGTGTGTGGTTACTTAGTTGCTCGGTTAGTTTTGTTCTTTTTTGATAAAAAAAATTCGGCCTCTTTTGCCCACCACATTCCCGTCATCTGGCCAAAGTCATATGATAAAGCGAAAATGTTTAAAAATGTAAATATAGATACTTGTATTAACAAATTTAGAAGCATGACAACAAAAATTCTCCAACTACCATTGAGCGCTTTCAACGAGTACTTTTTTTATACTCAGAGTGCTTTGTACACAAAGTATATTAACTTTGTTTGGTAACGGTTGGTTGTACAGGTATGAAGGAATCGAGATAGATATAGACTTTATCAAAATCATCAGTATCGAAAAAAAAAATTGATTGAGCCATGTCCGTCCGTCTGTCCGTTAACACGATAACTTGAGTAAGTACTGAGATATCTTCACCAAATTTGGTACATGAGCTTATCCAGAATAGATTGGTATTGAAAAAGACCGAAATCGGATGACAACCACGCCCACTTTTTATATATATAACCTTTTGGAAAACACAAAAAACCTGATTATTTAGTAAATAATTCACCTAGAATGTTGAAATTTGTCGTGTGGACTGATATTGAGACTCTCGATAAAAATTAAAAAAAAAAAATTTAAATGGGCGTGACACAGCCCACTTGTGATAAAATCAATTTTACAAATATTATTAATCATAAATCAAAAATCGTTTAACCTATCGTAACAAAATTTGGCAGAGAGGTTGCCTTTACTATAGGGAATGCTTTGAAGAAAAATTGATGAAAGCGGTTAAGGACCACGCCCACTTTTATATAAAAAATTTTTAAAAGGTTCGTGGACGAATAAGATAAGCTATATCTTTGCAAAAAAGGGCTTTATATCAATGGTATTTCATTTCCCAAGTGGATTATTAACAATAAATAGGAAAAACTTCAAATTTTAAAAAATGGGCGTGGCACCGCCCCTTTTATGACTAAGCAATTTTCTGGAAGCCATAACATGAAGAAAAATTTACATAATATAACAAAATTGGGTACACATATTTTCGTTATAGCAGGAAATATTTGTAGAAAAAATGGACGAGATCGGTTAAAGACCACGCTCACTTTTATATAGAAGATTTTTAAAAGGGTCATAGACGAAAATAATAAGCTATATCTTAGCGCAAAAGAGCTTTGTATCAAAAGAATTTTACTTTTTAAATTGAATTATAACATTAGATTGGAAAACACTAAAATTTTTATGACTTTTTTGACTAAGCAATTTTCTATGTTTCGGGAGCCATAACTCGATGAAAAATTAACATATCGTAATAAAATTGGGTACACAAATTTTCCCTATAGCAGAAAATATTTCTAGTGAAATTTGGACGGGATCGGTTAAAGACCACGGCAACTTAGATATAAAACAAGTTTAAAAGGGTCGCAGAGTAGAATAATAAGCTATAACTTGGCAAAAAATTGTTTTGAATCAATGATATTTCACTTATAAAGTTTTACTGTAAGAGGAAATGGGGAGACATTTTTCTTTTAAACGGGCGGTGCCACGTGTTATGTAGAAAAGTAATTTATCTGAAATGAAATGTACATATAATTAAAGCTCACGCTGAGTATATAATGTTCGGTTACACCCGAACCTAGCCAGCTTTACTTGTTCTTGATACGTTGCAAACATGTTTCCGCCAACTGAATGCAAGAAATTTTGTTCTCTGAACGGCGAGTTGAGCCAACTGCCAAATGAAATAATTAATTTTTATTAAATTTTAATAATTAAATTTTATGGAAAGGGTCTTAATAAATTATTTTTCACATTTCACTATCACATAGAGATGAAAATTCTTATCCATAACCAACATTTTGAAATTTCAAAGAACTGTCATATATCATTGAGCGAATGTAGCGAAAAAAATGTATGCTCAGTAATTTGAAATAAAATCCCAACCGTTGCGTGGATAAGGACAGGGCTTAGTCAACTTTTTTTTCGATACTGCTGATTTTGATACAAGGAAGTCTGTATCTATCCCGATTCCTTTATACCTGTACAACCAACCGCTATCCAATCAAATTCAATCTTGTACACAGGAAATTAGTGTGCAAGTGCAGCTGGGTATAAAAAACATGCTAACTCCAACAAAATTATAAAAAGCTTCTAACTCCATATACGTATATTCAATTCATTTCGATATTTCAACATTTTCATTGAGTTGAGTTTTTGCGTTCTACTGTTAAATTTTGTTGGATAGAGTTAGCAGTTTTAAACGCGGCGTCGAGAATATGCAACTAATAACATCCACACAACCTGAAATACTACATTTTTACTTAGGTTCTTAGTTTCTTTATTTATTATTGTTATAATTATCAATATTTACTCCTTTTTTTTTAATTTGTATAGTTTAAGTAGATATGAAAGTTAAAGGCAAGCGCAACTCTGATAGATCTATTTCGGAAGCCGCTACCTTTCCGTTATCTGTGAATTTTTGGCAACGCCCAACAGTTCAACGAGTGCTAGTGTAAAATAAAAGCCGCGTCACATAAGCAGTTTTTCATATATATAGATGTGTTTTAACTCACTCTTATGCATTATGAGTAGATTGCACGTACTTTTATGGAGAACGGTAGTTTGAGCGACACTGGCGCCAGCTGACATGAAAAAGTAGCCAACTTGCATTTTTGTTGCAAGCAAGGCATAAGAAGAAGAATTTTACATTGGTTTTGTCTAAGGGTGCTGGCACACTATGCAAGTGGAATCATTTTTCCTAATCGTTGGTAACTGTTCAAACATTTTTCGCAATTAAAAACTGCAATATAACAAATGCATACGACACAAACTAACGTGCGTAAAGCTGGCAGACCCAAGTTCTCAAAAATAAGTTTAAGTTGTTTGATAATTAAGTGCTTTTAAGGTGCTATTTAGGGCCACAAAAAATAATTTAGGTGCTCATTTGGTTTTCGAGATAATCGCAAAAAAGTGTGGGTCTGCTAGCTTGACGTAAATTTTTTTTAATAAAAAAATATATCAAAGTTAGGTGCAATTTAGGTGCTTTTTAGGGCCACAAAAGATAATTTGGGTGCTCATTTGGTTTTCGAGATATTCGCAAAAAAGTGTGGGTCTGCCAGCAGACTCTTGATATTTACAAACGCAACAACTTGGTTGATTGTGGCGATGCACAGTGGTCGGTTCCATAGGCCAAAAGTAAAAAAATCTAAGTGAAAAGTTTGTCACCAAATGTGTCGTTAGTATCTCTTATTGGAACAGCCTTTTAAAAGGTATTATTTTTCTTGTATACGAACTGTACTCTTTAAGAGTACTGCAAAAGTGAGGTTATTGTATTAGTAGGTTTTTGCAAAATGAGCAAGTTAAAAATAAAGTGCTAGTTTAAGCCATTTAAAAATACCATGAAATATCATTGTATTGAATATGAATATGAATATTGAAGGCAAAGGTATTTACTTCATTTTGAAATAATTTTAGTGTCATTAGCTTGTTGTTTTTTTTTTTTTTTTTTTTTTGTTATTTAAAATTTCAGCAGTGCCTTTATTAGTACAGCTTACGATTTCTCGAACATGTTCGAGAAGAGATTTCTCGCGAGATTCTCGAATTTCTCGTAAATCTCGCGAGATTCTCGAATTACTCATAAGGCTCGCGAGACTCTCGAATCCCGAATTTCTCGTAAGGCTCGCGAGCTTCTCGACATTCAACTTAATCGAATCATTGGCTGTTTTATATAGAGCTTACGATTTCTTCTGGAGCACAAGCCAAAATGTCCGCAAAACCACAAGTAAAAAACCCCGAAATGTATAGAAAATTGCCAATGCAGCGACTGAATTGAAAGTCGAGAAGATCGCGAGTATTACGAGTAATTCGAGATACGAGAATTTCGCGAGCCTTACGAGTAATTCGAGAATCTCGCGAGCCTTACGAGTAATTCGAGAATCTCGCGAGCCTTACGAGTAACTCGAGATTCGGGAATCTCGCGAGAAGCCGTGTTCTTGATGTCTCGTTGAAAAATAAAATATTGCGAACAAAATTATATGCATAATAAATATGTTTAGAGTTAAATGTCATTGAAGCAATATAATCAACAGAAAAGTCGCAAGTAAAAAAAACCAAGTGTATAAATACTGTCCATACAGCGAGACACGAGAATCTCGCGAGAAGTCGAGTTCTCGATTTCTCCGGTCTCGAAAATCTCGCTTGTGTTCCAGAAGAAATCGTAAGCTCTATTTATTAGTGTTTATTTGCACAAATTTTTCAGCTAAAGTTTTAGTTGGGTTCCTCACCGATCCTCACGTTGGGACTTATATCTTATTACTAGTCAAAGTTTTAACATTTTAAAGTGTTAATATCAGCTGCCACTAACTATGTTTTCCGACAGTTTTCTGATAGCGTCACCCTGATAAATAATTGTCGTATGTTATATGTGCTCACATGTAACATACGACATTATTTTATTCAGTCGACGATATGCAAATGTAAAATTTTGTGTGTTTGTTTGATTATTCTTATGTATGCAAGATCTTTCAGTAACTTTTATTTCTTTATTTAATCCTATTAAACATTGTATTTGCGATAGACACATGTTACCACTTTTCCCCCCACATCTACTTACTTTTTGTATGCATGCGGTGAAAGTGGGTGGTTGTGGGTCGGTATGAAGGTATCACCCGCACAAATTTTATGAAAAAATAATTCCCACATATTTGTAAAGCCGTGACCAAAGTTTCACGTTGATATCTCTACTGGAAGCATTTTTGGCCACCAACCCCATATAAGACCGACCAGTGTGCGATGTTACTGGAATGCATAAGCGTATGTTAAACGCATCTACATATGTATATGTATAAATATATAAAAAAAAAAATCATTGTGCCGCGGCCTTAAGTACTTAGGATATTTTTTTTTTTTTGTATTAGGAAATATGTATGTATGCGTTCTGGGAAGAAAGAGTTTCCTTAATTCTCCGTAATAAATCTAAAATATAAAAAAATATATTAAAACCCATTCATTTCTATAAAAAATTCGTATTTTCTAAACAATACTGATATATTTTCATTTCCCTCTTCATTTGCAGGTAAGGAATGATTTCGGTTAAATTATACAGACAAGTATGTTTTTATAAATATGTAAGTATTTAACTCAAATGCAACTTTAAGCGCCTACTTAGTTAAAATTTTAAAGATTCGAGAGCATTGTACTCTAAAAACATGTATTATTTATATGGCAAAAAATCACCTATACATATTTAATTTTGCATACTGCACGTCCATGGAAACATTCGTATGTGGGATTAGAAGTGGGAGCGCTAATTATATATTGTAGGGTGAAGGAAAGGTAGCGAGAATAGAAGAAGAAACAAATTAGAGAGCGTTTGTTAGCAAAGAATAATTTGGGAAACATCTGCACTCAGAGAAAAACGCCGTTCAAAAATCCTGCACCACCGGACTTAATTCAAGCTTTTCAAGTTCTTACATTTTTGTTCTTGAAAAACGAACGACCTGTTCTTAAAACAACAACCTTGTTCTTGAACTGACACTATTTTCTTGAAAAGAGAACGGTTGGTCTTAAAATATGAACATATGTTCTATTAATGAGAACGATGTTCTTAAAATAAGTTCAAGAAAAACTAAACGGTAAAATTCGTGTTAACTGCAATGCTAAATACGACATTTGGCACAAGCTATCAACCAATTGTAGTGTCCCAGCGGTTATGATGTTGCAGTTGCGATCGTGTGGCGCTAGTTCGATCACCGTCCAACTCTGAAGTTTTCAAAACAATTTGAACAATTTGAAATGTTTTAAGTATATATTGCGTATAGATTGTATCAATAAAAAGAAGAATTTCTCAATAAGAGAAATACACGAAAAAATGCATATTATGCATTTTTTCATCTTTTGAACTTTAATAATAGTTTTTTTGTTATTAATATTTTTTATTAATGACAAAAAATTTATTATTAATAAAAAATAAATAAATGGGTACTATTTGGAAAAATTACCTTTTCCCCCAAAGATCAAGCGCAAACCGTCCTTGAATTGAGACCGAAAAATGTTAAATCGACCACAAATCATTATTGCAGCGTGAGAACGAAAAATCTTAAATCAAGCCCAAGTAGTGCTTGCAATGAGCACAAAAGCTTCACACATCAATACCAATCTGGTCATAAAGTACGACCGGTGTGCTTGCAAAAACTGTTCTTAAAACAAGCCCATCGGTCACGAGTTAAGAAAAAACCTACTTAACAGAGTTTTGTCAGCGAATGTTCTTAATTTTGCACTTGTGTCATTCGTTTTAGAACGATTTTTTCTCTGAGTGTATTCACAGAGTAAACAAAACCAGTCTTAATCACGAAAGATGTAAATTAATGGAAACAGCTTCAAAGTAAATACATTTGAGGGATAATTTAATAAAATTCATAAATGCCTCGTAAGCCACTAGATTTCTAAAAACTTGAAATTGGCTACAAATATCCCAAAACTCCGAGGTACTGCGGTATATGTTTGTATTAACAAGAAAACTTCAAGGAAATTGTGATTCAAACGATTAATCCATATCCCAGCACTGCCAATATGTGATAATTCTCCACCACTAACGAAACATTTCTAATTCAACAAAACACACCATTAAATATAATAAAATCACTTGTTGCACAGTAATCGTCTTTTCGTCATATTCATTCACTTTTCGTATTGAAAACGATAGAGCTAAAGCTAAGTTTAAGTGGTAGTCAGAGGGAAGAAGAGGAACGACACAATAGTGGAAAGGCGAACGAAAAGTTCAATGAATTTATTTACAACTCGTAAAAATGTAAATAACGGCAATAACATCAATCACAACAATGATTACAAAAACATAATTTAATTATATAACAGCAAACGTTGTATAAAGCAACGTAAATTATTACTGAAACATGATGAAATTAAAAATAATTAAAAAGGAGGAGAAATTTAAATACTCAAAGTTGAAAATATAAAAAGAAAGGAATAATAACTAAGAAAACAGCAATAAAAGGTTGGATGGCGTTGTATGGTTTGTTTATTTATTAAAATCTCTTCAATGATGCACTCAAATGAAAATCTGTAAAGACGTAATCAATAAGAGTATGATGCATGAGAGCGAAAACCTCCGTGTATATATGTGAAAGTCTGTACGGGGACGGAGCATCACGCCTAAAGTGCTTTATATTGGCAAATTGGTCCGTGAAGTGGACCCGGGTGGTGCGATTCACTTGACATTCAGTACAGAAGAACCTCTTTGACAAAGAAAATATTTGAGAGACTTTTCATTCCGGGAAGTGAACGAGCGGCCGACCTATTCTAAATAAAATAGTGTATATTGGGACTTGCTTGAACTTTGGTATAAGGGTACTTCCGTGACTAGCTCATTATTTGAGAAACTTTTCTCTTTCCGGTAAGTGGACCAGGTGCGATTCGCTAAAAAACTCTGTACAGGAGTAAATCATAGACAAAGAAAATATTTGAGAAACTTCTCTTTCCGGAAATTGGACTACGGGCCGACATATTAAAAAAAAAAAATAGATTATAGTGGGATTAGCTTGAAATTTGGTGACTTCCGTTATTAGCTCGTTAGTTGAGAAACTTTTATTTCCGGGAAGTGGATCAGGGCCTGACCTATTGTATTAAATCGTACTTATTGCGCGATTTGTTGAAAATTTAGAACAAACTTTTCTATCCAAATAGTGGACGAGCTATCATGTTGCGATTTGCTTAAGATTTGATACAGGCGTACCTCCCTGTCTAGCTATTTGAGAAAGTTTTCTAGTGGACTAGTGACAGAACTATTTTGAAGGATTCTATTTATGGTGCAATTTGTTTGAATAGAGTTCAGGGAGAGGAAATAAAGTGGGAGAAGATACGGAGAAACAGGGTTCAAATATGGGAAAGGCAGGTACGAAGTTAAATTTGTTTGTATGACAAATGCCTTTGTTTACTGCCAGAGTAAAAACATCACAGGAGAACGAGTCAATTATATATCTATATCTATCTATATAGAGTTACTCACAAAAGTATTTTGCATAACTACTCGTATGTACAAATTTCAGATTTTGTATGTACTAAGTATCTGAACGTAATAATTTAAATGCTTATATGCATTATTGAGCATCACCTTAGGGAATGGGCTACACAGCATGCACAAAAATAGTACCGTTAGGTACATACAACAAAAAACGTACGTAGCAATGAAAATTTGTGCTTACCAAAGTATTTTGCTTATTGTCTTTGAACCAGTTACAGGACGCAGTTAAGTTACTTTTTCTGTTTTCGCTGAAGTTTTTAGAAGTGTAAAGACATTATAATCAATTTTATTTGTAATTGAGTTTATTTCATTATTAATTGTCGTAGTCTTCATATCGAAAATGCCAAAGGGTAAAGAGCTAACTACAGCTGAAAAAAATCATTTTATATCTCCATAATGAAGGCAAATATACGAAATATATTTGCAATATGTTCGATCGATGCAATGTCGATGATAGATGAAATGTAATAAATGAAATGAAATGTAATAAAACGGTGTAAAGAACACGGTAATTTGGAAAATTTAGCACGATTTGGTCGACCAAATTTGCTGACTGTGAGAGAAGAACGCATCTTCTATCTATATATGTATATATAAGGTTAAAATAATGAATGTTTGTATGTAGGTATAAATCGGGTTGCGTCCTAAACGGATCGGCCGATCACAACTAAATTTGAATCACCCGCTAGAAACCTTCCAAAGATGGTCATAGGCTAAACATAACTTCAATATAAATAAAATAATTAAAATTTTTTTTTTAAGTTAAACGGTTTTATTGAAAACAATACTTACATGAAGTAATAATAATACGAAAAGCTAGAAAATAATTAGGTAGGTCCTAGGTACTAGTCATCACACTCCTTATCAATCTATGGCGTTGATCAGACAATTAAATAAAAGCGTTGGGCGCGTGAAATTTCTAAAAATGTGACTGATTAAGATTCAGTTAGTTTTACTTATGACTATCATTAGAAATATGACGCGTCCAACGCTTTTATTTAATTGTCTGATCAACTCCATAGATTGATAAGGAGTGTAATGACTAGTACCTAGGACCTACCTAATTATTTTCTAGCTTTTCGTATTATTATTACTTCATGTAAGTATTGTTTTCAATAAAACCGTTTAACTTAAAAAAATTTTTTTAATTCTTTTATTTTCAAGTTTTTTGTCTTTATTTAATTGCCTATTATTGCTCATTCTATTTAGTTCATTTAGTGACACATTATTACAAGGACTCTTTCCTGACAATTTGTTACAACCTAAGTCCTCAATACATAATCCTTCCAAAGACTTTACTCGACTCTGCGCCACGTATGCTTGTCCCTCCTCCAACTTCAAAATATTTTGATGTCACTTCTACCGGACTGTATGCAATATTTGTTCCAAATATGAGCCAAATCGGGCATCATAGGTCGCTTTCTATTCATGTATCTATGTATTATTTGTTCCAAATATGGGCAAAATCGGACCACAAATATTATTTTTGTGAATATCTCGATCCTTCCGCCACCTAGCGGCGATTTTTTTTTGATAGGTCGCTTTCAATTCTTGTATGTATTAAGTGTTCCAAATATGAGCCAAATCGGGCCACAAATACGATTTTTGTAAATATCTCGATCCATGCGCCACCTAGCGGCGATTTTCTTTCACAGGTCGATTTCTATTCTTATATGTATTAAGTGTTCCAAATATGAGCCAAACCGGTCCGCAAATACGATTTTTTCGAATATCTCGATCCATGCGCCACCTAGCGGCGATTTTTTTCATAGGTCGCTTTCTATTCTTGTATGTATTAAGTGTTCCAAATATGAGCCAAATCGGTCCACAAATACGATTTTTGCGAATATCTCGATCCATGCGCCACCTAGCGGCGATTTTTTTCTTATTATTGCATTGTCATCGGGTTCTGAACTATATTCCAAGTTTCATGCTTGTAGCTTATCGGGAAGTTACTTAAATTTCAATTACAAGTTCGTTCACAACGTCCGTGTAGCCGTGCATGCGGCCATGTGGCCTGTCAACTCAAGCTAAATAAAACCGTTTAAAAAGAGGGTGGCACCTACCATACAAACGGAATGCTTGATACAGCATAACTCTGGAAGTATTCATGCAAGAACATTGAAATCCAGCAAAGGGTTAAATTGGATGAATCCCTAACACCCCTAAGAAAATAAGGGGTGAGTAAGAAGGGCGTGGCACCTCCCATACAAATGGAATAATGAAAATTGTTATGGAGCTATATGACGTCCTAACAGCACCAGTAATATATGGAATTGAAAAAAAAAAAAAAAAAACAAGACAAATGGGACTTTCAGAACTATGACTGCCTTAAAAACTTAGGTTATTTCAACACGTAAAGTTTGATTGCAGGGTTGGGTTTGGCTGTTATTTCTTTAGTCTTCTTTTATGTTATCTTTTGGGTTGGTTTTGGATACGCATGGAGGAACCGGAAAAAAACATGTCTTTATACTCAGTTGAGCAGAGCTCACAGAGTATATTAACTTTGATTGGATAACGGTTGGTTGTACAGGTATAAAGGAATCGAGATAGATATAGACTTCCATATATCAAAATCATCAGTATCGAAAAAAAATTCGATTGAGCCATGTCCGTCCGTCCGTTAACACGATAACTTGAGTAAATTTTGAGGTATCTTGATGAAATTTGGTATGTAGGTTCCTGGGCACTCATCTCAGATCGCTATTTAAAATGAACGATATCGGACTATAAACACGCCCACTTTTTCGATATCGAAAATTTCGAAAAATCGAAAAAGTGCGATAATTCATTACCAAATACGGATAAAGCGATAAAACTTGGTAGGTGAGTTGAACTTATGACGCAGTATTGAAAACTAGTAAAATTTTGGACAATGAGCGTGGCACCTCCCACTTTTAAAAGAAGGTAATTTAGAAGTTTTGCAAGCTGTAATTTGGCAGTCGTTGAAGATATCATGATGAAATTTGGCAGGAACTTTACTCTTATTACTTTATGTATGCTTAATAAAAATTAGCAAAATCGGAGAACGACCACGCCCACTTTAAAAAAAAAAAATTTTAAAGTCAAATTTTAAAAGTTAATATCTTTACAGTATATATGTAAATTATGTCAACATTCAACTCCATATGGTGCAACAAAATACAAAAATAAAAGAAATTTTCAAAATGGGCGTGGCTCCGCCCTTTTTCATTTATTTTGTCTACGATACTTTTAATGCCATATGTCGAACAAAACATTACCAATCCTTGTGAAATTTGGTAGAGGCTTAGATTCTAGGACGATAACTGTTTTCTGTGAAAAAGGGCGAAATCGGTTGAAGTCACGCCCAGTTTTTATACACAGTCGACCGTCTGTCCTTCCGCTCGGCCGTTAACACGATAACTTGAGCAAAAATCGATATATCTTTACTAAACTCAGTTCACGTACTTATCTGAACTCACTTTATATTGGTGTAAAAAATGACCGAAATCCGCATATGACCACGCCCACTTTTTCGATATCGAAAATTACTAAAAATGAAAAAATGCCATAATAATATACCAAATACGAAAAAAGGGATGAAACATGGTAATTGAATTGGTCTATTGACGCAAAATATATCTTTAGAAAAAAACTTGGTAAAATGGGTGTGACACCCACCATATTAAGTAGAAGAAAATGAAAAAGTTTTGCAGGGCGAAATCAAAAGCCCTTGGAATCTTGGAAGGATAACTGTTCGTGGTATTACATATATAAATAAATTAGCGGTACCCGACAGATGATGTTCTGGGTCACCCTGGTCCACATTTTGGTCGATATCTCGAAAACACCTTCACATATACAACTACCACCACTCCCTTTTAAAACCCTCATTAACACCTTTCATTTGAGACCCATATCGTACAAACAAATTCTAGAGTCACCACTGGTCCACCTTTATGGCGATATCTCGAAAAGGCGTCCTCCTATAGAACTTAGGCCCACTCCCTTTTAAAATACTCATTAACACTTTCATTTGATACCCACGTCGTACAAACAAATTCTAGAGTCAGCCCTGGTCCACCGTTAGGCCATATCCCTAAATGGCGTCCATCTATAGAACTATGACCCACTCCCTCTTAAAATACTCTTTAATACCTTCCATTTGATACACATGTCATACAAACACATTCCAGGGTTACCCTAGGTTCATTTTACTACGAGGTGATTTTCCATTTTATCTCCATAGCTCTCAACTGAGTATGTAATGTTCGGTTACACCCGAACTTAGCCTTCCTTACTTGTTTTAATTTGATATTAATTGATGTAATTTTAAGGTGTAATGATCATCCCAAAGGTGGTGCTTTCCTGTTACTTGCTAGAACAGCCGCAGTTGAAGTAAATGCGTGCTTTTTCGTCTATAGACGGCTTTACGTACAAGAATTTACTCCCTTTAGAAATATTAGAGGGCATTTTGGAAGAAACACTTCAGCTGCAGCTTTTCCTAAATAACTTCGTGAAATTAATTATGGCAAAATTCCTATTTCTTTACTAACAGATTTGATTTCCTTTCCTGCAAGTTTTTGAGAAATTATGACATCACCTGAAGCTTTAATATCTAATGTTTCTTCCAAATATTGAAGCTATCTTTACAAACTATAAAATGCTTTGAGAAAAGGCATTTTAGGCACCTTAAAATGAGGATGTTAATATCACTAGAATCAAGACAACTTATCACTATATTAACACAGTCGTGGAAGAGTTCCAAGCTGTGCATATCCGATTGAGTTTATTATCTCTTTTGAGCCATCAGAAATTTCTCCTCATCGATTGATCCTTAAAAAAGGTCTCATAATATCATAATATTTATGCTTCGTTATTTCGATTCTCCACGCTTATGTAGTGTGACATGGCTTTTCATCACAAAACTTTTACGGATGTCATTGAAGCAATTCATTTTATCGGAAAATTTCGAAAACAAAAAAGTTTAAAACCAAGGATTCCATTGATACCGATTCCATTAAATGCCTCCAATTTCCTATGAATGAAGCTGAAGGCCGATCGTTAGAAGCGAATCAAGGGATTGATGAGCGCAATACAAACCTTTATAGCTTCATAGCTTATGCAACTCAATTGTCAACCTCACCTATGCGAGGGGAATCCTGTTACAAATATAATTATACCATACAACAAAAGTCATTAGCTGTAGCAGAAGTCCATCTTATCAATGTTTTACCAATGGCCAGTTACGCGTAGCTTGCATATTTTTATAGAAACGTGGGGTAAAACCCACGGGCAAGCTAGTCTTATTTATGAAATTAAAAGCGATTTTAAAATTTAACAACGGTTACTTATGCTTCCCCCTGTGAAGACTGCTTTGTTTCTTAGACTACGTTTAGATGATTTAGATAACAATTTCGAGCTTTAGTGTCTATTGAACAAACAAAAACATTATCAAAAAACAGCAGTCTTGGCAATGTTGGTTTTTACTTTATGTTTTGGTTTTCTGCTAAAAATAAATTATAAAGACTAACTAAACAAGCAAGAATGATAGCAGTTAATTAAATGGTTTAAAAAAAAAAAAAAAGGTGCCAATGAAATTGAAAAAAAAAAATTCTATAGAGCAGAGAATTTAATTGTTGACGTACGTATCTAGATTTCATTATCAGAACATGTGCGACTACGAATTACACATATATTTGTCGAATGATTTGACATTTTTTTTTTTTTATTAATATACTTACTATGTATCTACATAAATTTAATATTTGATGTTTATGACTTTTGGGTATGTCTTTGAATATGGTAATTATACCTTTCATGAAAATGAAATGGTATATTAATTTCGTCACGAAACCGAAAATTGTAAGTCCTTAAAGGAAAATAGATAGACCCACCATTAAGTATACCGAAATAATCAGGTTGAAGAGCTGAGTTGATTTAGCCATGTCCGTCTGTCCGTCTGTCCGTCTGTCTGTTTGTATGCAAACTAGTCTCTCAATTTTTGAGATATCTTGATAAAATTTGGTGAGCGGGTGTATTTGGGTGTCCGATTAGACATTTGTCGGAACCGACCGGATCGGACCACAATAGCATATATCCTCCATACAACCGATTTTTCAGAAAAAGAGGATTTTTGTAATATCTTACCCAATTTAACAGATTGAAGCTTCAAACTTCACCATATACTTTCGTATATTGCACATATTGTTGCCTGAAAAAATTGATGAGATCGGTCATATATATAGTATATATCCCCCACAACCGGTTGTTCAGATAAGGAACTTTTCGTAATTACTGCCCCATTTTAAGAGCTAGAGGCTTCAAATTTCAACGAATGCTTAGGTATATAGCATATATTGTTGTCTGAAAAAATCATAAAGATCGGTGGTATATATAGTATATATATGGTGGTATATATAGTATATATATATAGTATATATATATATTTTTTTGGCAAATTTTAGCCCCATTTTAACAGCTAGAAGCTTCAAATTTCACCGAATACTTACGTATATAGCATATATTGTTGTCTGAAAAAAATCATAGAGATCGGTTGTATATATAGTATATATCTCATACAACCGATTGTTCAGATAAGAAACTTTTCGCAATTTCTACCCCATTTTAACAGCTATAAGCTTCAAATTTCACCGATTGCTTACGTATATAGCATATATTGTTGTCTGAAAAAATCATAGAGATCGGTTGTATATATAGTATATATCTCATACAACCGATTGTTCAGATAAGAAACTTTTCGCAATTTCTACCCCATTTTAACAGCTAGAAGCTTCAAATTTCACCAAATGCTTACGTATATAGCATATATTGTTGTCTGAAAAAATCATAGAGATCGGTGGTATATATAGTATATATCTCATACAACCGATTGTTCAGATAAGAAACTTTGCGCAATTTCTGCCCCGTTTTAACAGCTAGAAGCTTCAAATTGCACAAAATGCTTACGGATATAGCATATATTGTTGTCTGAAAAAATTATAGAGATCGGTGGTATATATATTATACACTTCATACAAACTGTCATTTTTGCCCCTTTTTTACGGCTAGAAGCTTCAAAATTCATCAAATTTCATCAAATAGTTACGTTTACGTCATATATTGTTGAAATACGTGATTCGTAGTCATAGTTTTTACACGCAGACCACAAAAAACCAGAAACTTTGCATCCTCACACAAAGTACCTACCTGTTTTTTATTTTATATTTATCTTAAAAATCGTTAAGATATGCAGATCTGTTCACTATATATTTCTTATCTTATACATCCGATTATTCGGAGATTACGAACGGGATAAGATTATTGTTCAGCCCCATTCATGAAAGGTATGAAGTCTTCGGCACAGCCGAAGACAGTCCCGTTCTTACTTGTTTTGTTGTAGTTTTAATAAAAATTATACTTTCTCTTTATTTACATAGTATATTCCATTTTATATTAGTTTTAACGATTCTGTGCAAAATTTGATGACGGCATGCTGCCATTTTTTCTAGTATAAACAAAATATACCAATGAATTTTTTGCATTCTTTTAAGTACCTACATTAGGGTGGTCCTTATAAATAGTTTTTTTTTTTTTTTTTTTTTGTTTCACCCCTACAGATGGTAATACCGTAGTCGAAAAGATCACATACATTTTGGTCCCGATTGTAGACCCTTAAAAGGGTGTCTCACAAGCTGCGTTGAGTTTATAGATTTTTTTTCTGAAGTCTAATTGCACTTTTTCTCATATAAATACTGCATAAGTCTTATCTTAGAAAATGCTCAAAAGCATCTGATATCTGCAACGATAGATTTTGAATATTAGGAATCAAAAATTTCAGTTTTAATTTTTTGTGTCTTCATATAGAAATCTTAGCTTTGACCTTTTTGAACTACTTGAAGGCCCGAACACATTCGACTTTTGCGTCATTTTGGCATTGACCCAGAAAGTTTTTCTGCAACAATGAATGCAAAACGAAAACTCAAATTTTGATTTTTCCTCATGTTAATATGTAAATAACAAATTTTTTAGTTTAAAAAAGCTTACATTTTGTAAACCCGGTTAATTAAAAATAGAATAAAATCGAACAAATTGACGGACAACGCCAGCAAATCGTAAGTTTATGAATAAATTTTGTGTTACTTTGTTGTTTCTGTTGCTTTTTTTTGGAGTGAGAACATAGTAATGGAGGCGTGTCAGCTGTTGACGCAGCGTAAGCGCCAATGCGAAGGAATAAAGGTTCATATTAGACAAGTTTTGTTATTGAAAAAAAGCTTTAAAGCTCATAAAGATTGTAGTTTATGTCCTTATTTCCCTTAGTCATAACTTTTTACGTCCTTATGTATTTAGTCATGACTTTTCAAGAACTATTAGTAAAGCTTTGAAATGAAAACATTCCTTGAGGAAAATGGTAACAACTGAATTTAAACAGAAGGAAGGTGGACCACTACAAGAACGCCCTCTTTTGATGCTGAAAGTCTGAATTACCTCTCTCTGCATTAATAAGAGTTGTCCAAGAAATGTTTCCATATTCACCAGTTGAATTGCCCTGAAGTAGTCATTGCTTTATATTCCTGAATGTTTCGGTTTTCATCGGTAGGTCTGTTATTTTTCCTAAATATTGAAAGGAAAACAATATACCCAAAACCGGATGTACATAGCAATAATACAAAGTTACAATGCTTGAAAACATGTAAACAATTTATCTGAAACTTAAGGATAGAGTACCGATATTTCACATTAATAGTTATATTTGTTTGTTTAATGGTGGGTTCAATTTATACTTATTATTCATGAGCTTAACACCGGCTTATAATAATTGAATATTCAATTATTATGTTTTTCTAAGAGAAACTGAAAAGAAAGAAAGAAGCATTTACTGGCATATTGCGATGGTACCATTTCGAAAACCGCCACGTAATCATAATCAGGCAATTTCGTAATGTTATCAAAGGTTTCACCGAGATTCGAACACATTAATAGGTTAAATGAAAGTATCTAGAAATGGACAGAAAACGTTTTCGAAACCATCTTTAACAAGACTAGAAAATCTCTCAAAATAGTTCCGTTTTGATCACAAAATAGGTCCACCCTACTGACAGCTACATGATAGAAGTTGCCGGTCTTTTTCATATCACAGAACCGGATTTGTTAATACCCATTATTTCATTTTTTTATTACATTTAACATTACATATCAGTTCTTTTGCTGGCAGCAGCATACCAGTGATGACATTCACCAACTGTAACGATACGAATTGTCGAGATTTATATTATATATCAGACCAATTCTAAATATTCTCGCAGATTTTTTTTATTCCCGCGGAAAAATTCCTCCAATTCTTTTCTCCTAGGGAGAAGAAAAATTGGGGAAAAGGAATTTCGAATTTTCGAAGTCAGCTGTTTTGTCAATTGAAATTTCGTTGCGCATTTCTTATTTTGAAAAGTTTAATTATTGTTGCGAATTTGTTTGAAATTAAGAAATAAGGTATAAACAATGCACATTATTGCATTTCATGTAGTATTCACTGAAATGAGTAATGAATTGATGCCACAGCAACATCAACAGAGGAGCATAAGAAGAAGACGGCGGGATAACACAAATCCGCCGGAGTTGCCTGCTTTCATTCTGCAAAGCAATTTTCTGGCGGCCACGTCGAGTTGAGTTCGCCTTTCACCATATGCCATAATCTAATTAAGCCTTCTTAAAAAATCCTTGCGCAATTTCTGGATGGCTGCATCAAATATACGGAGAGCTTTTCCGTTGCTTATGATATACTTTTCGACTTAAAGAATATTGTGGTTGTTGTTGTTGTTGTATTAACAGTGAAAATATTGTGGTAGAATGTAATATTTTAGCACAAATTTGTGCAAATAAGTGTTCTTTCTTAAAAGAACCAATTTCCTTTAACTATTTTGATGCATTCCCTTTAATTTAACTAGTGAAAAAACTCCTATGAAATGGCAAAGAAATCTCCCTCTCCCTCACATTCATAATACCTACTTTTCTCCCGTAACCGGTTTCCGCTTTTTCCAACATTGTTCAGAATAGGAGGAAAGGGAGAAGTGAAAAAACTCACAAGGAATTTTTATTTACAATACGAGGAATGGGAGAAGGAAAAAAACTCGCACGGAATTTTCGTTTAGAATTGGGCTGTATATATTTATTAATTAAAGATTTTCGCTTACAATAACGATGGTGTCATTCACTAAATCAGTTTTAACACGGCTACGAGATGACCATACTTATATTCCCGAGATGGTGGGGCTAGTACCTTAATGGTGCTTGTCACCGGAGCGTACCGGATCTGCATCCGGAAAAGGGCCATCACCATCGTTAACACTCCCCAAGGCCTTCGGGTAGTGTCCTTATCGCTACAACAACATGACCATATTTATTATTTTTAATAGAAAAACATGTAATTCAAGCTAAAGCCGTTTACGATCTTAAAATTATCTTTTATAGTTTAGCGACAATAGCTGATCATCATTTTTTGAATATCGATGAAAAATGTTTACTGACTACGAAGTCGTTATAGTTACTGAATCGCCAATTTGTCGGATCACTATAATCGTTAAAAAAAATTTGCAAACTCCACTACAGCTAATGATTAATAACTAATATCAATAAAAAGTTGTTACTACATACCAAAATCGTTATAGTTACTAATTCGCCAATATGTCGATCAATATAATGGTTAAAAAAGTAAGCAAACACCACTACAGCAAATGATTAATAACGATAATCGATAAAAAAAAGGTTACTGAATACCAAAATCGCTATAGTTACTGATACGCCAAAATTTCGGTCAAAATAATCATTAAAAAAGTTAGTAAACTCCACTACAGCAAATGATTAATAACGATAAGCGATAAAAAATAATTACTAAATACCATAATCGTTATAGTTACTGATTCGCCTATATGTTGATCAATATCTTATAACTTTAAACGAGCAATTCTTGTTTGTTTGTATAGCCGAACGATCTCGGGAACGGCTCAACCGATTTAAATGAAATTTGGCACAGAGATAATGTATCACCTTCTGGGACTTTCTACCTAGGTGTTGACACTCAGAATGTTTCACAAGGTTGCCACCTATTCGAAATTAAAAACAAGTAAGGAAGGCTGAGTTCGGGTGTAACCGAACATTACATACTCAGTTGAGAGCTATGGAGACAAAATAAGGAAAATCACCATGTAGGAAAATGAACCTAGGGTAACCCTGGAATGTGGTTGTATGGCATGTGTATCAAATGGAAGGTATTAAAGAGTATTTTAAGAGAGAGTAGGCCATAGTTCTATGGATGGACGCCATTTAGGGATATCGCCATAAAGGTGGACCAGGGCTGACTCTAGAATGTGTTTGTACGATATGGGTATCAAATGAAAGGTTATAATGAGTATTTTAAAAGGGAATGGGCTTTAGTTCTATAGGTGAACGCCTTTTCGAGAAATCGCCATAAAGGTGGACCAGGGGTGACTCTAGAATATGTTTGTACGATATGGGTATCAAATGAAAGCTGTTAATGAGTATTTTGAAAAGGAGTGATCCTTAGTTCCATAGGTGGACGAAGTTTCGAGATATCGCCATAAAGGTGGACCAGGGGTGTCTCTAGTTGTACGATATGGGAATCAAATGAAAGGTGTTACTGAGCATTTTAAGAGGGAGTGGGCATTAGGTCTATAGGTGGACGCCTTTTCGAGATATCGCCATTAGGGTGGGCCAGGGGTGACTCTAGAAGGTTTTTGTACGATATGGGTATCAAATGAAAGGTGGTAATGAGTATTTTAAAAGGGAGTAATCCTTAGTTCTATAGGTGGACGCCTTTTCGAAATGTCGCCATTAGGGTGGGCCAGGGGTGACTCTAGAATGTGTTTGTATGATATGGGTATCAAATGAAAGATGGTAATGAGTATTTTAAAAGGGAGTAATCCTTAGTTCTATAGGTGGACGCCTTTTCGAGATATCGCCATAAAGGTGGACCAAGGGTGACCCTAGAATGTTTGTACGATATGGGTATCAAACGAAAGGTGCTTATGAGCATTTTAAGAGGGAGTGGGCATGAGGTCTATAGGTGGACGCCTTTTCGAGATATCGTCATTAGGGTGGGCCAGGGGTGACTCTAGAATGTGCTTGTACGATATGGGTATCAAACGAAAGGTGTTACTGAGCATTTTAAGAGGGAGTGGGCATTAGGTCTATAGGTGGACGCCTTTTCGAGATATCGCCATTAGGGTGGGCCAGGGGTGACTCTAGAATGTTTGTACGATATGGGTATCAAACGAAAGGTGTTACTGAGCATTTTAAGAGGGAATGGGCATTAGGTCTATAGGTGGACGCCTTTTCGAGATATCGCCATTAGGGTGGGCTAGGGGTGACTCTAGAATGTTTTTGTACGATATGGGTATCAAATGAAAGGTGGTAATGAGTATTTTAAAAGGGAGTAATCCTTAGTTCTATAGGTGGACGCCTTTTCGAGATATCGCCATAAAGGTGGACCAAGGGTGACTCTACAATGTTTGTACGATATGGGTATCAAACGAAAGGTGTTACTGAGCATTTTAAGAGGGAGTGGGCATTAGGTCTATAGGTGGACGCCTTTTCGAGATATCGCCATTAGGGTGGGCCAGGGGTGACTCTAGAATGTTTGTACGATATGGGTATCTAACGAAAGGTGTTACTGAGCATTTTAAGAGGGAGTGGGCATTAGGTCTATAGGTGGACGCCTTTTCGAGATATCGCCATTAGGGTGGGCCAGGGTGACTCTAGAATGTGTTTGTACGATATGGGTATCAAATGAAAGGTGGTAATGAGTATTTTAAAAGGGAGTAATCCTTAGTTCTATAGGTGGACGCCTTTTCGAGATATCGCCATAAAGGTGGACCAAGGGTGACTCTAGAATGTTTGTACGATATGGGTATCAAACGAAAGGTGTTACTGAGCATTTTAAGAGGGAGTGGGCATTAGGTCTATAGGTGGACGCCTTTTCGAGATATCGCCATTAGGGTGGGCCAGGGGTGACTCTAGAATGTTTGTACGATATGGGTATCTAACGAAAGGTGTTACTGAGCATTTTAAGAGGGAGTGGGCATTAGGTCTATAGGTGGACGCCTTTTCGAGATATCGCCATTAGGGTGGGCCAGGGGTGACTCTAGAATGTTTGTACGATATGGGTATCTAACGAAAGGTGTTACTGAGCATTTTAAGAGGGAGTGGGCATTAGGTCTATAGGTGGACGCCTTTTCGAGATATCGCCATTAGGGTGGGCCAGGGGTGACTCTAGAATGTTTGTACGATATGGGTATCTAACGAAAGGTGTTACTGAGCATTTTAAGAGGGAGTGGGCATTAGGTCTATAGGTGGACGCCTTTTCGAGATATCGCCATTAGGGTGGGCCAGGGGTGACTCTAGAATGTTTGTACGATATGGGTATCAAACGAAAGGTGTTACTGATCATTTTAAGAGGGAATGGGCATTAGGTCTATAGGTGGACGCCTTTTCGAGATATCGCCATTAGGGTGGGCTAGGGGTGACTCTAGAATGTTTTTGTATGATATGGGTATCAAATGAAAGGTGGTAATGAGTATTTTAAAAGGGAGTAATCCTTAGTTCTATAGGTGGACGCCTTTTCGAGATATCGCCATAAAGGTGGACCAAGGGTGACTCTAGAATGTTTGTACGATATGGGTATCAAACGAAAGGTGTTACTGAGCATTTTAAGAGGGAGTGGGCATTAGGTCTATAGGTGGACGCCTTTTCGAGATATCGCCATTAGGGTGGGCCAGGGTGACTCTAGAATGTGTTTGTACGATATGGGTATCAAATGAAAGGTGGTAATGAGTATTTTAAAAGGGAGTAATCCTTAGTTCTATAGGTGGACGCCTTTTCGAGATATCGCCATAAAGGTGGACCAAGGGTGACTCTAGAATGTTTGTACGATATGGGTATCAAACGAAAGGTGTTACTGAGCATTTTAAGAGGGAGTGGGCATTAGGTCAATAGGTGGACGCCTTTTCGAGATATCGCCATTAGGGTGGGCCAGGGGTGACTCTAGAATGTTTGTACGATATGGGTATAAAACGAAAGGTGTTACTGAGCATTTTGAGAGGGAGTGGACATTAGGTATATAGGTGGACGCCTTTCCGAGATATCGCCATTAGGGAGGGCCAGGGGTGACTGTAGAATGTTTGTACGATATGGGTATCAAACGAAAAGTGTTACTGAGCATTTTAAGAGGGAGTGGGCATTAGGTCTATAGGTGGACGCCTTTTCGAGATATCGCCATTAGGGTGGGCCAGGGTGACTCTAGAATGTGTTTGTACGATATGGATATCAAATTAAAAGTATTAATGAGGGTTTTAGAAGCGAGTGGCCCTTAGATGTATATGTGAAGGCGTTCTCGCGATATCGACCAAAATGTGGACCAGGTGATCCAGAAAATCATCTGTCGGGTACTGCTAATTTATTTATATATGCAATACCACTAACAGTATTCCTGCCAAGATTCCAAGGGCTGTTGATTTCGCCTTGTAGAACTTTTTCATTTTCTTCTACTTAATATGGTAGGTGTCACACCCATTTTACAAAGTTTTTTCCAAAGTTATATTTTGCGTCAATAAACCAATCCAGTTACCATGTTTCATCCCTTTTTTCGTAGTTGGTATAGAATTATGGCATTTTTTCATTTTTCGTAATTTTCGATATCGATAAAGTGGGCGTGGTTATGGTCGGATTTCGGCCATTTTGTATACCAAGATAAAGTGAGTTCAGATAAGTACGTGGGCTAAGTTTAGTAAAGATATATCGGTTTTTGCTCAAGTTATTGTGTTAACGGTCGAGCGGAAGGACAGACGGTGGACTGTCTATAAAAACTGGGCGTGGCTTCCACCGATTTCGCCCATTTTCACAGAGAACAGTTACCGTCACAGAATCTAGGCTCCTACCAAATTTGAGAATGATTGGTAAATTTTTATTCGACTTATGGCATTAAAAGTATTCTAGACAAACTAAATGAAAATGGGCGGAGCCACGCCCATTTTGAAATTTTCTTTTATTTTTGTATTTTGTTGCATCATATCATTACTGGAGTTGAATTTTGACTTAATTTACTTATATATAGTAAAGATATTAAATTTTTTGTTAAAATTTGAATTTAAAAAATTTTTTTTTTAAAAAGTGGGCGTGTTCTTCATCCAATTTTGCTAATTTTTATTTAGCACATATATAGTAATAGTAGTAACGTTCCTGCCAAATTTCATCATGATATCTTCAACGACTGCCAAATTACAGCTTGCAAAACTTTTAAATTACCTTCTTGTAAAAGTGGGCGGTGCCACGCCCATTGTCCAAAATCTTACTAATTTTCTATTCTGAGTCATAACGTCAACCCATCTACCAAGTTTCATCGCTTTAACCGCCTTTGGCAATGAATTATCGCATTTTTTCGGTTTTTCGAAATTTTCGATATCGAAAAAGTGGGCGTGGTTATAGTCCGATATCGTTCATTTTAAATAGCGATCTGAGATGAGTGCTCAGGAACCTACATACCAAATTTCATCAAAATACCTCAAAATTTACTCAAGTTATCGTGTTAACGGACGGACGGACGGACGGACGGACGGACGGACGGACGGACGGACGGACATGGCTCAATCAAATTTTTTTTCGATCCTGATTATTTTGATATATGGAAGTCTATATCTATCTCGATTCCTTTATATATGTACAACCAACCGTTATCCAATCAAACTTAATATACTCTGTGAGCTCTGCTCAACTGAGTATAAAAATTGCATTTGATATGCCGATATGGGTATCAAACGAAAGGTATTTCACTCCGCATTATAATAGGGACATTTATGGTTAGGGTTGCCACCTGTTGGAAATTAAAAAAAAAATTGCATGATATGCCGATATGGGTATCAAACGCATCACTCCGCATTGCAATAGGGACATTTTTGGGCAGGGTTGCCATTTAGGGTTGCCACCTATTCGAAATTAAAAAAAATTGCATTTGATATGCCGATATGGGTATCAAACGAAAGGTATTTCACTCCGCATTACAATAGGGACATTTTTGGTTAGGGTTGCCACCTATTGGAAATAAAAAAAAATTGCATGTAATGCCGATATGGGTATCAAACGCATCACTCCGCATTGCAATAGGGACATTTTTGAGCAGGGTTGCCATTTAGGGTTGCCAGCTACTGGATATTAAAAAAAAATTGCATGATATGCCGATATGGGTATCAAACGCATCACTCCGCATTACAATAGGGCAATTTTTGAGTAGGGTTGCCATTTAGGGTTGCCACCTATTCGAAATTAAAAAAAATTGCATGAGATATGCCGATATGGGTATCAAACGAAAGGTATTTCACTCCGCATTACAATAGGGACATTTTTGAGTAGGGTTGCCATTTAGGGTTGGGGTAGTTAGACGAAATAGTACTCTACTTACTCATATTCTATTAAAGCTTTAAAATAGAACATTAAAGTTAAAAATCTTCATAAAAAATCTTACACATGATTCGACTTAATTTTAAATAATTTTCTTTTAAATGAATAATTGCAATTTCTCACAGATTGCTATTAGAATATTATAAAATATTTACTTTTCTTTATAAATAAATTAAAGCACTTTGTTATAAGAAAATTTATATTTTTGAATGAAATTTAGAACAAAAAAATATACAAAATTACTGCATTAAACCGCTATCGTTAATTACATAGGTGTGAATATGTGATTATGAATTGTATATATCCATGCTGTTCATAAGGAAATTTGACAGCCTGTACGATCATTTACGGCGTTGACAGTGTCGGTGGTCAGTTGTCAACTGTTTGTTCATTTCACTAGTCTGTCTGGGTGTTTCACCCACTCATTAAATATTTTTTAGTCATTAATTTATTTAAATTAATTCTTGCTTATTTGTCACATTTAAAGTATTCCAACAAACAAGCACACAAACAGATATGTATGTATGCATTGTATGCATGGACGTATCTCTAGTACCTATACGAGGGTTGCTATTTATATTTTGAGCCTAATAATGAAAATATAGTAATTTATTATCGAAAATGGCTTTATTGTTTTTCTAAGTATTCTCCATGGTAATCTTTTTAATCACTTTTGCATGCGTTCAAACCAATTTTCGTAGCACTTTTTCCACTCCGATTGAGGTATCTCGAAAACATGGTTTTTGAATGCATCAACGGCTTCTTCAGGCGCCGAAAAACGTTGGTCACGCAATTTATTCTTGATTTGCGGAAACAAAAAGAAGCCACGCACGAATCACTTTTGACGGATTTGGCTCAACTTGGAAGAACCATACAGTGGATTGCTGTTCTGTTTCGGGATCATACGCATAGATCCAAGATTCGTCACCTGTGTAGATGTTATATACAGCTTTTGATTTGCCGCGGTTGTATTTCTTGAGCATTTCTTTGCACCAATTGACACGAGCATCTTTTTGAGCTTTTGTCAAATTATGCGGGATCCAACGCGAACAAATTTTTTTCACAGCTAAATGTTCATGCAATATCTTATTGATGCTCGTCATACTAATGCTCATGGATGCCTCAATCTCACGATAAGTCGTATGACGATCTTGCAATATAAGTTCGCGCACAGCGTCAATGTTTTGTTGCACAACAACTGATTTTGGACGACCTTCACGACTTTCGTCCCTCAACGAACGGCGGCCACGATGGAATTCATTATACCAGCGTTTAACAGTGGCAAAGTATGGGGCTTCATCACCAAAAGTGGAAGTAAGCTGTTCATTGCACTCCTGTTTTGATAATTTTCGTCGAAAGTCGTAAAAAATCATCGCACGAAAATTTTCACGTGTTAATTCCATTTTTTCGCTGAGATACAATTTTTGAAGCCGTTTTGATGCCATGTAACTCGTCTTAAAACCTACGGAATGCTACGGTCAATGTATTACAACCAGCCAGATTTGTTAATAAAATTAAGAATATTCGGGATTGCTACCACAGATAACCCTCTGAGGTCTTCTAGAAACGGGGTTCCAAGGAACCTTAGCCGGGCTCTAGCTAGAGCTTGGCATTTACACAAAAAGTGTTCTACTGTCTCCTTGGCACTTGGATCTTTGCAGCTTCTGCAGTAGTCGGTATACGGAATGCCCATCTTTTCCGCATGCGTACCTACTGCCCAATGACCGGTGCAGACTGCTATCACTACGTGGGTTAGCCCTGAATTTCTTCAGAAGATTTCTCGTCCTCTTTCCATTATAGTTTGGCCAAATGGATTTTGATATTGCACAGGTGGTGATGTTATTCTACTTTGTTTGTGCTATCTTCAAGTTGAACCTTTGGATATTCCCATTGGCTACTGCTAAGGGTATGTCTACTTTGACACTGGTTATTTCCTCGTTCATCTCCGATGAGCCCCTACGTGCTAGCTCGTCGGCGTTCTCGTTACCCTCTATCCCCCTATGACCCGGAACCCAGATAACGCGTAGTTCTAGATTGGTGGATAACTGGGATATGAGTCGCTTACAAGCCCACACTAATTTTGAGTTAATGTGTGGCGAGGAAAGCGCTTTTATCGCTTCTTGGCTATCCGACAGAATGCAAACTTTACCAGCTACATTCAAGCGCTCCAGTGATTTGCAGGCTTGCCAAATAGCGAGGATTTCTGCTTGAAACACGCTGCAGTGCGATGGGAGTGTGAATGATGCAGACAAATCTAGGGACTCAGAGAAGACTGCGGCCCCCACTACCGATTCCATATTGGAGCCGTAGATGTAGATTTGGATGTCGTCGACCCTTATGCCCGGGTTTCTCTTCCACTCGTTCCTACTTGGAATGGCGGTATTACAACCGTACTCAAACTTCAGTTTGCGAGGGTAGTAATCTGTCTCGGTACTACGAATACAATTTATCGTATATTCGAATACAATTTAACCCATGGACTAGGTGGTATTAAAATTTAAACGCGTTATAAATTGTAATGAGTAATTTCATAAAGCGGATTTTCTGCCTTAATCAAGATCTGCAAGTTTTATTTTAAAAAACTGGAAGCGGGATATACAGTTTTCATTTTGTATAAATAAATTGAAATTTTCCCATTGTTTTAAAACTCTGGCCTAAATCGAATCTAAAAAAATAGCCCCCCCCCCCTGTTTTTTTAAGTATTAATTTCTTAAAATTGTATATCTATTACTCTGAAATTCATAACTGTTTGCTTTTTCTATTTATTTTACGCTGACAATTGTTTTGTGTGTGTTTTTCACTCATGATATACGAGCCCAATCGAACAAACAATTTGGATTGTACCGCGTAATAAGAGCACACAACAACAGGTTCCTCCGTACCATTGCTACCTATAAACTCCTCCCTTCGGTGTTAAAACTTACACATTTGTGTACCTTCCGGTGGATTTTCATTTACTTTAAGCTTTATTGACATTTTTGTCGGTATCTTTTTTTAATGAACTTGTGTAAATATAAATAAGGTACAGCAGCGTACAAAAAAACAGCATTGTACTTTTTTACCAAATTTGTCAAACAAGTACATTTTTACTTTCGATATTTTAAGAAAAATCTGTTTTGAAACTAAAACTATGCAAACCAATCTCAAAAACTTTTACGAAAAAATTCGAAAATTCGAGCAATTGGTACAAACATTTCGATCATTTTTTTTTTTTTTGAAGTTCTTTGAATTTTGTTAGCTCAGCAAAGTTCAAGATAGAGCTTTCTCAAAGCTGTTCTTGCTTTTTGACAATTTTTTTCCGAAGAATGTTTTAGGGTTTCTTCTATAGAAAAAAATTTGTATGGAGCAAAATTCAAAACAGCTTTCGGAAAAAAATCGTCAAAAAACAATTAGAGTTTTGAGAGACCTATAACTTGTACTTTGCTACATAGACTACATTTGATTAGGCTAAAAACTGCATACTCAAAAAAATTAACAGAACTCCAAATAAAATATTCAAAATTTTAATGGAACATTAATTTTCGAAAACATTTTTGAGATTGTTTTGCATAGCTTCATTACAAAATTATAGAAGTTTTTAGAGCAGAAGTTTTACTCAAAATGTCGTCAATAAAAAGAGCAGAATTTAGTTGATGGAACTCGCAAAAAAATTGTCACTGCTATTTTTCTGTTCACTGCTGTAGGTACATATATTTATTTATACTGGGATGACCTTGGCCATTAACTTTGCTAAATTTCACGAACTTTTAATATATTAAACAAAAATAACAGCAAATATATAGGCGAACTTAAGTTACCATAGTAACTGATGTATATGTATGTAGGATATGTATTCTCATTAGCATTTTAGAAAGAAATAAATACGTTAAATAAAATTATTTATATGTACTACATAGTATATGACATGAAAAATAATTCCAATGGTACCTGGCTACGAATTATCCAACGTGTTTTTGTCTTGGCCGGGCCACAGCTCAGGGTGGGATGGTGCCGGCCAAGAAATAGGACGGAAAAACAAGAAAGGTTTGAATTAGTATTTTAATTTTAATATAAATATCTTTATTCGAAATAAAGATTAAGTACAGTAATTAATACCTATATTTGTAGGTTACCTTTTTGATGATTCTGGAATCGCCGGTGGGATACGTCCGTACACGTTGATGTAAAAAATCCAAGAAGCCCAATAACAGAATTTGTTAAGCCCGCTTGCCAGTTGAACTGTTTATTTATTCCTGCGATGTTTATTTGCATTGTTAACATAAACGGTTCGACTGGCTCTGTTAAAAAATATAAAGCAAATGCGAGGGCGGCCCCATATGTTTTAGAGTTTCGCCTGTTGGCTTAAACAGTTTTTAAAACTCTTTAAGCAAAACTTTCGATTCAGGTTAGGCGAACATTCAGATTTCAAATGTTGCTCCTGTATAACAGAACACTGCGCAGAGCGCGTCATTTCAACAGAAGAGAAATTGTCGCTCTTAAGTTAACAAAATTCTGTAAAATTGACAGATTCCTAATCAATCTAACTGATTTTTTTGTTAACACAACTGATCTCACTGGTCATTTCAACAGCGATCAACAGTCAATGCATGAGCAAGTTTCAAAGAGAATTTTACGCTCACTGCGCTCTCCCCTTTGTACTTACAAAGATTGATCGAAGAGTAAAGATGTTGCAGGGACGAAAAATAGTGTGAAGCAAGCCACAAAACCTCTAGTAGGTCACATTCACCACTTACCACAGCAGAATTTGTTAACTACCACTGTCTGTATTTGTTATTTAATAATTATTTGTACACTTTTTATTCAGCTAATGTGTTCAGAATTTTTAATTTTACTCTCTAAAACTCGAATCAGTGTATTTCTGTGTTTAAATTATGTTAAAAATTGTGTTTAAGTTTTTGGTGTAGTGGAAGTGACCTGCTAGAATTTTGTTACGCTCCGCTGCTTTCCACCGAAGTTTGAGCATGCAACATCTTTACTCTTCGATCAATCTTTGGTACTTATGTATGCTGTGTACTATATGTATGCACATATTTACGTATGTATATCGCGGCCGCCGTGGTGTGATGGTAGCGTACTCCGCCTACCACACCGAATACCCTGGGTTCACACCTCGGGAAAAGCAACATAAAAAATTTAGAAATAAGGTTTTTCAATTAGAAGAAAATTTTCCTAAGCGGGGTCGCCCCTCGGCTTCTGCCATGAAAAGATCTCAGTGAAAACTCATCTGCCTTGCAAATGCCGCATCATAGGTACTTTCGTACAAAGCTGTCGGAACAACTTTTTTTGTTCATTTGACTACTAAAACGGTCAATTACGAGTCAAAGATTTGTGCGCAGTTGATTCAACATCTTGATGCGATGGATAAAAATTGACAGAAATTTCGGTTGATTTTACCAGTCTTTTTCTTTCAGTGCATACAATAATTAGTGGGCTATTATCCATAGTCATACCAAAGTGTTTATATTTTCGATAACAAAATAATAACGATAGAAATTTAAACATTCGTTAGTTTTATTGCTGGTTTGGCACCTGTAATCGTATATCGGTTTTTTTGCAGTTGTTGTAGCGGTAAAGAAGGTTTTGGGGAGTGTTATCAGTGTTGATGCTCCTTTGCGGCTATATATCCGGTACGTTTTGTAGGAAGCACCTTTAAAGTACCAGCCCTACCAACTAGGGAACGATTTAATGTCATCTAGGCCATCATATTCCTCTCTCTCTCTCTCTCTCTCTCTCTCTCTCTTAAAGTTGTTGCTTAACCGCCTCCATCATAGGTTTCAGCATCTATTATAGTAGTAGACTCATAGCACTTTCGTACGTTTAATTTGAAGAGTCATACGAAGTCACATGTGCATTGTCAGATGCCAAAACTTTCGTCCTACGACTAGCAACCTAAGTTGAAATCCTAATATTAATATTCCCCCTTTCTTGCTCAAATATTTTAAATGTTTAAGCTTCAACCAAAGCGAAGTATATTTATATATTTATAACAGAATATCTTGTTATAGTGACCTTATACTAACTCTATATAAGGCTAGACAAAATATTGTAATTCTTCGCACATAATCGAAAACCGTTAGCAAACAAAACAGAACCGAAATAAAAACCAGGTGCCATCCATGCTATCAATTAATAAATATTAATCAAAGCTTAACTGAAGTCGCAAATGCTCAAAGCTAGCAGCGCCAAATTTGCGAAAAAGGGCAATGATCTCTGTCGGACCGAACTGTACATGAATCGATGTTTCGCTGCGGGCAAACAGAAGTGGGAACACAAAAAAACTTCAAATAATAAATAAAAAGAATAAACCAATGTCGGGGATAATGTTAACAATTCCCCAACAATTTGGAACACAGAACAATATCCAACAACTTCAATTGAGACAAAGCGTGCAGTTGGCGCTTAAGCAGAGAATATGTACTATGTATGTATATGTAATATGTAATTATATATCGAAATATACAAAAATTAGATATACAGAGAATATTCTAGAAAACGTATAAGAATGCGCAAAGAAAGATATAGCAAAGATAAATGTTCAATGAAATGATAAAGTTTTGGAAATAGTTGAGCATATTTATGAGGTAGCTGATAATAAAGAGGATTGAAAAAGATTTTTGATGAATAATAAACGCGACATATAAAGAAGATAGTATCAAACGTGTTACGAAATGCCTAAAAACCCTAAGATCTGAGCAAATTTAGAATGGTAATAATGATTACTAAGGTATTTAATTTCACCAAATTCGTAACAATATCAATACAAATGCGTCGCATATTGAAGACTACTGATCCATGCTTACGATACCAGGAAGCAAGCGAAATAGTTTTCGATCCGAACTAGAAATGATTAAGAAAATTTGGTTCATGGCACGATTCAGCTAACATACGAAAAATTATATCAAAATTTAGAACCAAGAAAAATTCCTTTTACGCTTTTTCGCTGTGATCGGACAGCCAATATACAGTCGCGCCGTAGACTTGCAGTCTTTTATCAAAGCGGCTGTTCTTCTGGGTTCATTAGCCGTATCATGATTGTGCGCATTTGTCAGCAAATTGTTTTTTACACACTTATTTTTATTTTTGATTTTAAGCGACTGGGTGATGATGAGGTGCGAAAAGTGTTTACAACAACGTAAAACGTAACATATAGTACATACTGATGTACATATTTAGCTATTGAAATGACTGAAAATAATATAATGACAAATCGTGTTACGAAGCAAAGTTGAGTAGAGTATGAATGAATTACATTCACTTTAGTCTTCACTAAAGAAGGCGATACTCGAAATTTCCGGCTAATTTTAACCCATCATATATTTTTATCGGCGGCCACCGTGGTGTGATGGTAGCGCTCTCCGCCTACCATACCGTACGCCCTGGGTTCACACCCCACGCAAAGCAACATCAAAATTTTAGAAATAAGGTTTTTCAATTAGAAGAAAATTTTTCTAAGCGTGGTCGCCCCTCGGCAGTGTTTGGCAAGCGCTCCGAGTGTATTTCCTAGGGAACAGATCCTACAAGCTGCCAGACCACTGTAGCGTTTTCCAAGCGGAAGTATTAGCCGTATCCAAAGCAGTAGAAATACTGGGAGATAATAGCTTTAACTGCAGCCGTATTCACTTTTATAATGACATCTAAGCACAGCATCTAAAAGTATGTTAGAATGTAAGCAATCAAAGGAGGAAATGTGAATAGGGTGAAGCATACATCTACATTGTGTCCCAGGGCACATGGTAATAGATGAGAATAAAAAAGCGGATGACCTAGCTAAAAAGGGCGCATCCCTCGAATATTGCTAAGTAGAGATCAAAATTAGATTGGGCGAAGTTAAAAGAAGGCGAGAGTTACGGGAACGTGTCATTAATCATATTTTTTATAAGCGCGGCCGAAGGCCGCCTATGCAGAAAGATGGTCTACGCAGAATTACTGTGCATGGCACACTTTTTCAAAATAATTACATGACCTCTTTAACATTGTTAACATTATATTTTAATACAGAATTTTGTAATACATAATTTTGAAAGCAGAATTTTAGAAAGCAGAATTTTAAAAAAGCAGCATTTTGTACATACAGAATTTCGACACCAACCCGAGAGTTACACATTATCGACGAAATGGAAGCGTGGACCCAAGTTTGGGGCTGCAAAGTCACATTCTAAGAATAATAAGGTTACTTCTATCATTAAAAAGATAGGACTGTAGACTTATGACGGGTATTCTGACTAAACACTGCCTTCTAGCATCACATGGCTTTAAATGAGGCTTGGTCAGTGTCAATAAACATTTCCTGAGAACAAGAAAAAATTTTATGGGGTTTTCTCGATAAAAAATTTATTTCAGTTAAGCTTACGACTTTAAATAATGGTGGAAACTTGTTCATGCGACACGCTTTCGTTTCTTTTTTCAGAAGAACGTTTGGAGGAAAAAATCATGTTTTGGGAATACTGTTTTATGTGTGTATCTTTTTTAAGTGTAAGTTTAAGTATTTCATGATAAGAAATGCTGTTTCTCAAGTTTTTTTTAACTCTCCATAAAGCGTCTCAGTGAAAATACATCTGCCTTACAGATGAAGTTCGGAGTTAGCATAAAAAAATTATAAAATTGAAGAGAAGCTCGACATAAATCTCCTTGGAGGTAAATCGCGGCAATTATAATATATTTTTTCTTTTAATCGTCTAAATCGTCCAATTATTAAAAAAAAGATGCAAAGTTAATTTAAGGCGTGTTCTTATTTTTCTTTTAAATTTTTGAAGGTTCCGGATCGATTCTCGTCACATACACCTTACAATTTTTTCGAGGATATTCTTAGCAAAAGTGACCTCTCTACAGTAACTGGCAAACCCTCCAAATGAATTTCTGCAGTGAAAAATATCCAAATTGCATTAGTCCATAACAAGCTTTTGCTTTTAATGAATGTTATAAGTAGCCTAGTTTTCTCATACAATGAGTTATGTCCAATGAACGAATTTCTTGAGAATGAAGATGCGTTGATGGTGACTATTTTGGTTACTTTCAACATTTTTTATTCTTTTTGTTGTTATTGTTATTTTCTGGGGAGCGCTAGAGAATTTTATGACATGCAATTATATAGGTTTTGCCGAATTAAAAAAAAATCACTCGTCATCATTCGCGTGTATGCAGCACTTAAGCATTCGTCTATCTCGTGCAAATATGTAGAACACTAATTAACTAACTCAGTGTTAATTTAAAATATTTTTCCAACCATTTAAATTACTTAAGCACAAAGTATGTAATAAAAAAATCTTCGAGCGCTAATTGGTCTGGTATATTTTTTATGCAATTAACAGATATGAATTAAACTTTTATTATGATTAACTCATTTGTATGTCTTGTAGCCTTTCAAAAAAGCTGAATTAAGTAAGTTGCCGTTCTCATATTAGCCGTTTGCACGCATCATACGGTATGCCAATGTCATGTAGTTATTTACTATTTTCCCTTTTAGATGGAACACACATGAGCTTTGGTTTGAATTGTTAAATAAAAAGCGCCGATCTGGCTGTCAAACAATAAAGCAAAATCTCCTTCCACGTTTCTGTCACTAACATACTTCACAGGTTTTATGAAATCAGAGCCTGGAAGAGCTACACATGACTGTCGCATCAATTAATTAAGATATGAATCTTTGTAGAAGACTCTCCTTACTTCGAAGAAGCCAACATTCATTTCTATATAACAGTTGATCCGTATTTCCTGTTAAAAAATCTATGTATTATTTTTCGGCAATGCGCAAAGTATCAAATGATCGGTAGAACCGAATTCCATATCCAGTACGGGCCACTCTGTAAGCCATATGGTAGCAAGTACAGTACTCTTAAAGGCCAAGTCCCATGGTGGAATAACCAGGTGAAGTAATCCGTCAATTGTCTCGCTCTAAATTATTCTTTGTTCTGTCGTTCTGCTATCTGAAAATTTTTCACCAATGTTGTCCCCGAAAAAGTGTTGTTTTTTGCATTTTTCAGGAGTAAAATATAGTAGTTTTAGTACTTTTTTTCATCTAAACCAGTAGGTGAATATCGATGGACCTTTACCGGATTTAATTACAGCGATTCATATTTGGCTGTCTTTGGTGTGGGCTTCCATAAGTAAGGTCGTGCTTAACTATTGCGTTCATATTTTTGATGTTTCCATTATATAAGTATGTTCCAAAAAAAATTTAAACAGGTCTTTGTTAAAACAAACTATTTGAATTCGCGTCATATTCAACAAGGATTTTCGCCTGTGCAGCGTTGCTGAAGATTTTCGAGAAATGTGCAAGAACACCAAAACTGTCGTAAACACTTCGCTAAAACAATGGATTTCTAAATACAGTTACAAAAAATTGTTACTCACTATTGTTGTTTTGGGCTAAAAATTAACCACTAAGATAAGAGGAATGTTACAGTTATGGATTTTAATTTAGAATATATGAATCCGGCTCGATCAGATTAGCACCTTCTGGTTCTAGGCCGACTCCTATTATATTCCCTTACACATTTTAGTAAATAATAATATTAGTAATACATCATGAATTAACTGTCAAGAGGTTATGGGAGATCTTCTGATCAAGTTTGTATGACATATTAGAAGGTCATATGCCTTACTTCCGACTCTCAATGTCAAATCAACAGAGGAGATGGAAAGAACAATGGATTTTTAGAGATCGAAACACATTTAAAAGTATTACGATCACTTCCAAGTGTGACTGTAAAACTTTTCATCAAACCCGAAACCCATTTAAGTGCGCAAAGTTCCTACAGTTCAACTATATAATGGATAACACCTCTCCCACTTATGTCTGGTTTTTCGATAAAAGCTTCAACTGCAGTTGAAGTCAGTTTACTTTAGACGCATTACTGAATTTTACTACTCAACGCAGTTTAAGTTTTCAATTTTATTCGATGCCTAAAGTAATATAAGCTCGCACTGGTCCTGTGTATCCCTTTTGTATTGGCATTAGGTTGCACTCATATGCTGAAAAAAACAGTCTGTAATGGCTTTCGTAGCAAGGCATTTGTTTTTCTACTCCTACTTTTCCAAAGCGGGTAAACATTTTACCCTCTTCTGACCGTTGAAAATACATCCATACCGTTTCAGATAGCGTACATCTTCTATCTCTTTTTATTTACTTCACCTGGTGATTCCACCATGGCCAAGTCCATGTAGATGAGTTCCAAAATGACGTTAAGCGTTTCCCGTTGTTCGGTGCTAATATTAATTTCCCTGGGGCTAATACTTATCAGCTCTGCAGATACGACTCCATAAAAAAGAATCTTAACGCAGATTTCCTAACCTGTGTATTCGCCGCTAAGTTTTTCATTCAAGCATATTTTGTCTGTTGCCAACCTCAACATATGTATGCTAGAACCAACAGTATAATTTCGTATAATAATTTGATGTGATCTGCACACTTCATTCGTAATTGAATTCATTGTCGTTGATCACACGCGCCATTACTGCCGGTCAACGCATAATCACACTTTTTTGTTGTGTTTTTCACGCTCGTTGTTCACTTCCCTTCACTTCCCTTCACTTCACTTCACTTTCCCATATATAGTACATGTAAGTATATTTTTACGAATAAATATGCCTGACTTGGAGTTGCCAAGTTAAAAGTGGGCATGCTTCTGGCCGTTGATTAGGGGGCGGTGTCATACTTTTGCTGATGGTCAGCTACTTGTGCCGTTGATTGTGTTATTTTTTCAATTAGCAGATTTTTTGTTCTAAATTTGTGTGTTTACAATTAATTAACCTTATTCACATTTAATTATGTCATCTAAACACACTACCAACTACCCAACCTCATTAATGATTGACAACCAGAGAGTTTTCAACTTTCTGGTTTTGTATGCAAAAGTTTAATTTGGGAAGAAAAATTATTCAAAGAAACTTGTGATTAAATAAAATCAAGCAAATAAAGTGAATAAGATTTGCTGTTAAATCATTCACTTTATAACAACTCTCAAGCTGGGCCTGAACAGCTTCTCTTCAAAAGCTGTTTACTTCAGGTTGGGGATGATGAGAAAGGTAACTGCATTTATTCATTGAATAGAGTGTAGATTAAATTAAGTAAGTGCTTATGTATATTCGTCGTTGGACAACAAATTTGGACGAGATTGTGAAAATAATGAAATTAAACGGTGACAACCGCGTTATTCAACCTTATAATAGTCCAAGAGGCAGCCTCGAGCCCAAGTGGGCTAGGGGGTTAGAATATCCCCGCGGTAGGTATGCCTGTCCTAAGATACGACTAAAATACCAAATAGATTCAAGGAGTTGTGTAGCGCAACCTTTCAGGTTGCCAGCGCAATATATAGCTTCTCCAAACCCAATTATCAACCTTACCTATCCGTGGCGAATCCTGTTTCATTAACAGAAGAGGCTCTGGCGATCCCGAACTCCTCATGGATGTAGAGAGCGGGATGCCATAGAAGGTCGCATGTACCGGATCTACATCCGGCAAAGGACCACCCACATCGATAACACTCCTCAAGGCCTTCGGGGAGTGTCCTTATCGCTACAACAACAACAAGGCAGCCTCGAAACTTGAAAGGAGTGTTCGAAACGTCCACTTTTTCTAATAGGGATGTAGGGGCTATGCCATTTTATCATTACCTTCTCAGTATCGAATTTGGATCGCGGACAGTGTTGGCTCGGATTCAGCATCTCCTTCTCCGTTACTTTCGTTAGTTTTATGTGAACTATTTTCAATTTTATTTTCGAGCTGTAATGCTTACTACATGGTGATTTTCGCCGCTTTCCCGCGTTAACTAATTCAAAAACAAGAATGGATAAAGCTCGGTAAAACATTTTCTAGAACATAGTAAGTATGTTAATCCATAAAATATTAAACCAATTACGCCCTTTTGGCCTACCCACACAGCCTCCAAACGTTTCCGTATATACTACGGATATTCATTTATACAAGCCCTGCAAGAATTAAGACCTTTCCTAAGTTATTCTACATAATTTGAGCACTGAATGCAGCAGATCCCTCAATGAGATGGCCTACCACTTCAGTATCAACCTTAAATGCGTACCTGGACTTAGGGACATCGAAGGCAACTGCAGGGCTAATGAGCTGACAAGGAGGGGTACGACCGCCCACATCCTTTCCGCAAATGATTCGAAAGGTATACCTGTCTCCTCTTTTAAAATCCGTTCTAGCGCGAACACTATAAGCAAGGCAATTATGCTCTAGTAAGCGCTTCTTCCTACATGCTAGTCATCAAGTTGGGCTTGGCATTCCTATGATATAAGTCCGCGCTATTGTCCCTGGTAAGGGGTCCACTGGCCGCTGTTTGATATGTAGTCACGCCGCTAGAATGGGCATCGAATCCTACGATTACTACCGCTGCTGCAGATATATTGAGTAGGAGGAAAGTAGTACCAGTTCCCGGTACTAAGTAGAAAAAAGTTGATTGCTGTCAGTAAACAATTTTTCAATGAGCTCGCGGAGTTGCTCAATCTAGAAATAAGGTCGAAAGTTAAATTTATTGACTCCACGTAATGGTTCCATATGCGATAGCTGGTACAGCAAGGATTACTTACCGTTTAGAGCATCACAGTGGGCCTATTTGTGGCCTAAGTGTCAGGCTGTGGTGCACCTTCCCGCCCCAGTCCTTTTAACCTGACCTAACCTAACCTATTCAACATAAAGGCTACAATGTTAACAGTACTGTGTCAATAGTTTCCACAGACATTTTTAACAGTTTCACGCCACTGGCCAGTCTATGCATCAACTGGCCAGAAGATAACCCAAGAAATACTCGTATTAAAGCCCAAGTTGAGACTATGATGATGTTGGAGAGAAAGAGAACTTTACATTTTCAAAGGTTGGTGCATTTATTTTTCGATGTTTGTTGGGGATCTTCTTGTCCCATCTGACAATTATTTTTCGTTTTATAGTATGATTAGATATTGCCCTACATTAAATTTTATTTGTAACCGGTCACCGGTGGCCTGCTTTCTAAAACTACTTTTTTATTTCAAACGATTGAAACTATTTTCTTGAGGCAAGGTTAACCATCGTATGACTACAGGGTATGTGTTCGAAATGAGCAATGCCTAAATAACTGGTAATTGTCCAAATTCAGCCATGCCTATATATGTACATTTCACTCAACTAGCTACGCCAATACGTTGTCTATGTATTCAGCCAAAGTAAAAAAAAAAAATTTTTTTTTGCACAAAATATGACTTCAATTTTAATTTGCGAAAACCATTTGCAAATACTCTGCGACGCACGCATAATATCCCTACAGAAAAATATGTGTATCTAAGAACTAGCGTCGAGCTAGACCATTTGGCGACGGTTATAGTGCTAGCTAGTAAAATACATATTCGCGCTCATTTCATATATATGATTATTTTCTTTCGCTTATTAGTCGCTGGGCAAGCATAATAGCAACACCGAAAGAGGCTATTGTTTATTTGCGCATTTTAAAAAAACATATTTTGCAAACAAACGCTCATGAGTTTTTGTTAAATGTTAGCAATAAAAGTTTTTTTTATATTTTTGTTAGAATCAAACAAAATTTTATTTTTAGAGCATATTTACGAATTATTTTTTGAGTATATACAAACGTACGTGCATACATCTTGCATTGTTGCTCGTTAATCAATGACCATAGTAAACCTTAACAAGTAGCGCTAACAGCTTATCGCTTAAAATTAGCACATACACACACACATCACTAATGACCATATTACGAAAATATTTTAGAAAATTCAAGTTAAATATACAAACATACATAAACTTTGCCAATTTTCGAATATATAGCATTTAGGTGACTAGATTTGCAATAAGAGAAATTTTTTGCTTATATTTAATTATTTAGATATTTTTTTTTAATTTTACCTGCAATATTGATATAAAGATTGAAGGTATATTGATGTAATACAAACTCTGTTCTTCGTTCCACTCCATTCGACTGCCTTCTCTTACTGCCTCCTACTCAGTTTGCTACATAACCTCAATTTAAGCTGCCAAACAATTCCAAATAAGCCGCAAACAATATCAATGACTAAACCACTACGATGATTTTACTCTTTCCAATACAGCCACAGTTTCAATTTTGGTAACACTGTTCTAAATCAATTGTCAACTTTCTCCAACATGCAAGAAATTAGTTTCATGAAATTAAAAACGACGTGAATATCAGACAAATTACAGAACGAGTGTGACTGTTGTTCATTTGTAATCTTTGCGAGTTTGTAGTTTATTTCCTACTGATTTATTCTGTTATTTTGGTCACGTGAAATAATTGAAAAAAACTGATATGCTCATAGCTGGAAATTGTTGATAACCGTTACTTCATAGTATCTTCTCACTTAGAGAATTTCTCGCGAGTCTCGGCTTCTCGTTAGATTCTCGAATTTAGAAATACTCGTAAGGCTGTTTTTAATAGAGTTTGAAATTTATTCTGGGGCACAAGCGAAATATTCTACAACACCACTAGTTAAACAAGTAAAGAAGGCCAAGTTCGGGTGTAACCGAACATTACATACTCAGCTGAGAGCATTGGAGACAAAATAAGGGAAAATCACCATGTTGGAAAATGAAGTTAGGGTAACCCTGAAATGTGTTTGTATGAGATGGGTATCAAATGGAATGTATTAAAGAGTATTTTAAAAGGGAGTGGGTCATAGTTCTATAGGTTGACGCCATTTCGGGATATCGCCATAAAGGTGCACCAGGGGTCACTCTAGAATGTGTTTTTACTATATGGGTATCAAATTAAAGGCACTAATGAGGGTTTTAAAAAGGAGTGGCCCTTAGTTGTATATGTCGGGTACCGCTAATTTATTTATATACATATGTAATACCACGAATAGTGTTCCTGCCAAGATTCCAAGGGCTTTTGATTTCGTCCTGCAGAACTTTTTCATTTTATTCTATTTAATATGGTGGGTGTCACACTCATTTTTCAAAGTTTTTTGTAAAGTTAATAAACCAATCCAATTACAATGTTTCATCCCTTTTTTCATATTTGGTTTAGAATTATGGCATGTTTTTCATTTTTCGTAATTTTCGATATCAGCAAAGTGGGCGTGGTCATAGTCGGATTTCGGCCATTTTTTTTATACCAAGATAAAGTGAGTTCGGATAAATACGTGAACTAAGTTTAGTAAAGATATATCGATTTTTGCTCAAGTTATCGTGTTAAGGGCCGAGCGGAAGGACAGACGGCCGACTGTGTATAAAATCTGGGCGTGACTTCGACCGATTTCGCCCATTTTCACAGAGTCATAGAGTCTATGCCCTACAAAATTTCACAAGGATTGGTTAATTTTTGTTCGACTTATGTCATTAAAAGTATTCTAGACAAATTAAATTAAAAAGAGCGGAGCCACGCCCATTTTGAAATTTTCTGTTATTTTTGTATTTTGCTGCACCATATTACTGGAGTTGAATTTTGACATAATTTACTTATGTATATACTGTAAAGATATTAAATTTTTTGTTAAGATTTGACTTAAATATTTTTTTTTTAAGTGGACGTGTTCGTCATCCGATTTTGCTAATTTTTTTTTTTAGCACACATATAGGAATAGGAATAACGCTCTTGCCAAATTTCATCATGATATCTTCAACGACTGCCAAATTACGGCTTGCAAAACTTTCAAATTACCTTTTTTCAAAAGTGGGCGGTGCCACGCCCATTGTCTACAATTTTACTAATTTTATATTCTACGTCATAAGGTCAACCCACCTACCAATTTTCATCGCTTTATCCATCTTTGGTAATGAATTATCGCACTTTTTGGGTTTTTCGAAATTTTCGATATCGAAAAAGTTGGCGTGGTTATAGTCCGATTTCGTTCATTTTAAATAGCGATCTGAGATGAGTGCCCGGGAACCTACATACCAAATTTCATCAAGATACCTCAAAATTTACTCAAGTTATCGTGTTTACGGACGGACGGACATGGCTAAATAAATTTCTTTTTTCGCCCAGATCATTTTGATATATAGAAGTCTATATCTATCTCGATTAGTTTATGCCGTTACGGATTACCGTTATGCGAACAAAGTTAATATACTCTGTGAGCTCTGCTCAGCTGAGTATAAAAATACATAGAATTCTGCCAGCGACTAATTTGAATGTCGAGAAGCTCGCGAGCATTACGAGTATTTCGAGATTCGAGAATCTCGCGAGAAGCCGAGTTGTCGTTTTCTCGATAAAAATTTAGCATATTATGAGCAAAACCATACAAGTATATTTTGAGCGATGCATCATTGGAAAAGTAATATAATCAGCAAAATTATTACAAATAAAAACAAAAGCAGAGTGTATAAATACAATACAGCGACTAAGTTTAATGTCGAGAAGCTTGCGAGATTAAGGAGCATTTCAAGTTACGAGAATTTCGCGAGTCGCCGAGTTTCGAGTCCCGAAATTCTCGCTTTTGTTCGAGAAGGAATCGTAAGCGCTACTCACTATCCCTTTTGTAACTGGTATGCGACTGGTTCATAAATTTTTCAAGCATTGTTTTTTCAGTGTGTCTGCTTTTTTTTATCTGGGTAGGTGGGTTGAAAAGTTCATATTTTATATGCGTTGCTATTTTTTTTGCCTAGGGATATTTGTATATCTCCTTTAAAGCTATTGTATTATAAACAGCTGCATGAGTGGAAGTACATATATATAGTGATTACAGTGCTTTTGTTGTTAGTGCCTAAGCAACGTCGTGGGTGAAGTTGTGAATCACGTCAATTATATATTACAGTCAGCTGTTAAGCTGCTACTGTGGAAAATTGCAATAGCAACTCGGCGGCGGAAACAGCAATCAATTAATGATTCAGTGGTCTGGACACTGGCCATAATAGTGTTGCCAACTTATAGGATTAACATACGGCACTTTAATCTCAACTTAAATAGCATTTATGGAGACGTTGAAGAAGCAGTTTAGAGAAGTTATATTTTGAATTAAGAGCCAGGGGCCTACTTCATTTAAATACGCTTTCGACCCGGTCGGTGCAATATATCCCAGAAGTCTTTGAAAAAACTACGGGGACAATTTCTTAAAAACCATTTAATGAAAAGCATATTTGCCGTTGCCTTTGGCCGTAAGCACCTTCTCATTACTAAGTTGTTTATGGTTGAGAATCGATATTGTTTGTGATCTGTCACTTGCAAAACTTTGCAAACAAATTTTTTTGCAATGATATTAGTTATGGTGAATATTTTTACATTTCTAAATTTTTAACGTTCGCATAGTTTTAATGCCGTATAGCCAGCAGTTTCTTGTCGGTTCGAAACGGTTAAAGGGACAGTTTCGTAACAAATGATAAAAATTTGTTTTATCAGAGATAATTCAAAATATTGTTGACGACCCTGGGGCCCTGCTTCGTGAACATGACAAATGCAACATGCGAATGACAATACTTCAAAATAGACCGCAACAATATAGGAATGTTGCCGAGGATTGGTTGTCAATGGTGCTGATTGTTATGCGATTCCTTGCTCATCTTGCTAACCTATCCTTCTATAACCCGCTTTGTGTCAGGCTGATTGCTGAAGCTGCGGTTAATCGGGTTTGGCGTTGCCTTCTGTTTACGCTTTTACTTTTTTCGAGAAATAGTCGCAACCATCATCATAGTAAATATATTACAACAACTTTATAATAATTCATATTTCATTGCGGGAAAGGTGGCCGCGGCTATGGGCTATGGGTGCTCTGATTTCGGTAACTCAAGCATTTCGGACCTTATTGCCAGGTTTAACTTTATCCCTGACAGGTCGGACTATTTTGTGCCAATATCTACTCCCTGTGCAAACTTCACGCTAGTTTTTCCCTGCGTGAGAAATTGGAAAAGGAACTCATCTGGGCAGGGGACTAGTTAACATGTTCACGGATTGGTAGAAGTTGGACTTAAATTTTGGCTGGGTGTATTTTGTCATGAGCTACTTATTAGCTGGACATATCAAAGTTTAAGTTGGCTGATCACTGCAGCGTCTTCTAAGCAGAAGTTGCCGCAATTAAGGAAGCCGTGGATGAAATGCTATCAAGTGCTTCTACGGTTAGGGAATTTAATATCTACTCTGATAGAAAAGCGGCTTTCGAGGCCTAGAGTTCTAATATAGTGCGATCGAGGGTGATCTGGGAGTACTTGACCTCGCTTGCGATTGCGAACTATTTTATGATAAAGATTATCTGCCTCCCGGGCCATAGTCATGTAACGGGCAACTGTCAAACGGATCTCTTAGTCCGCATTGGTACAATTGAGCTGGATGAAGATGGCTGTAGTCATTTCGGGATTCCGCTGGACACCTTCTATCCTCTCCGGCGGATTTATCCAAGGTTGAAATCGGTCTCACTCCAAACAATATCGTTACTACGCAGCGATTCTCTACGTAGCTATAGCCACCGTTATTTAACAGGGCAGCTGCCACCTAACCTAACTTAACCTAACTAACCGTCGATATGCCTGCGATTCATTCAGAATGCTATTATTGAAAACTAGGTTGGTAGAAGATTGTACTTAGTCCTCAACTGAACCTGGAGTTGGTATAACTCTTAAATACCTTTCAAACAAGAAAACCGTATATTTTTCCCCATAACTAGAGTTTTCTCGTAACGTTTTTTTAATACTTGATAATGAATTTTGGTTCTGAGATTTTAGAGCTAAAGCGCGATTTAACCCTCTGATCTCTCAGTCGCATCATGGCTGGGACTGGTCAAGGACAATGGTAATTAAATCGCATTTCCCAATCACGTTTACGAATGAGCGAGATCACAGACCCAGCCACGTCTCTATTTGCAGCAGAAAGCAGTGGTAGTGGTTGATAGTGCAGTATGTTGCGAGGGAAGGCTGTTGCATAGCCGACGAAACGGGAGTAAATGGCGATATACAGCGACTTCTACTAAGACGTACAACATATAGTCACAGCGAATTGTTTCTGTCACGCAAGCTTTGGTTGTAAACGAGACCCTGATGCTCTTGCAGGCAATCCTTCACGGCGATTTTCTGAATTCTGTCGCTGTGATTTACTGTGATATTTAGTGGGTGTGACAAAATCACGGGCTTACGAATATTTGCCAACTCTAGTGAATGAATGGAGTGAGGGCAAGGCAACGTGATTCATTATCTCGCTTAACCGTTAATATTTTGTTTTTTTGCTTTGACTTTAATTTTTCACTCATTCGTATTTTCTTAACTATCTATGCCATTTTGTTTTGTTAGATTTCTTAGCCTCGAGCAAATACTTACATATTTAAATTTATTTTATTATACCGTGAATTGTTGTCTGTAGTGATCAATTTTCTATGCCTTACATACTTAATTTGTGAATTCTTTTATTTGCAAATTCGCTTTGCGGAAAGTCTCGACAAACTACTTAATTTTTTTGTTATTATCTGCATATTCGCACGCGGTGAGGTAGTTTTTGAACCTATCACCGCAACAGCCGTTCAGCGGTTCGCTTGGCTGATGTTGGGATTTGCCAATTTGCACTTTTACCCACACACACACTAGAAGTTTACGCCGGTCACTTAATCGGCGGCGGCGGCGTGCACGGCGCGCCGACAAAGTGATCGGCGTAAACCTCTGAATTGAATCGTTGGACTTCAAAGTACCACATTGCCCACAACTAATGAATATTGAAACATACTGCTGACGTCAATGGTATGTTTGACGATCTGGAACAATATCATTAACTTGCGGATGAAGATCTGGGAGGCTTGTAAAGCGAAATTTTAAAAAAATAATATTGGGAAAGGTTTTGTTTATATGTATTTAAGGAAATCTACGTTTCGGCCATTTCGGAAAGATCCGCGGTTTTTGCCGCAATATCTCGTAGATCTTTCAAAAAATTTCTGGAGTAGCTCCTTGCGGAGAGAGGGAGAAGTAATTTAAATGGTCATACTTTTTTAGCATAGTTTCGCCGAAGGAGAGTTCTGGGCTAACTCTAATATCCATCGTCGGCACGATTTCTTTAAATCATTTGTGGCTACATGCTGGTCCCGCACAAAGACGACTTACGGTTGCTATAAATTATCTACTAATAGTCATGACTCTCGTGGCACAGTTTTAACGATTAGCATCAATGTCGGCTTATTGTTGATCGCGCCAAAGGCCGTTTCAGTTTTTTCGGCTGTTTTTAAGAGCTACAATTCCCGACATGTGAACAGTAGCAATCCCTACCACCAGTCACTACCACGCATCCTGGCCCTTATACCATATGCCAGCACAGAATCCATAGGACTACGACTTCGAACTCATTCATACCTTCGTCGACATTACTTTCCTAGAACCTCTAGGTGTAGTTCCGAGGACTTTCTGACGGATGTTTTTGTCGCGTTATGCTTCCGAGCTACACGAAAAAAAACACATTGAAACGTTAGGGAGTAACTATTCGGCCAAGGATGCCGCCCTCGAAATCATAAGCAGTCTAAGTGGATATCATTACGAAACACATGGGTGAAAATCGTATAATCCTAAGCGCATCTACATAATTTAAACTTTACAAGGACCGTGGATAAAAGTTTAAAAATGTAGACCAAAATTTGATGATGTTTGTGTTCGATACACTGACTTCAAAAGTCTTCGTTTTCGGCCTTATAATATAAGAGCTCATGGATGACCGCCTGCAGTTTTCAGACTAGTTCGACTATCCCCTACGTTAGGCTAGTAGAACACCCGGCCATTTGTTCGACTGTCTTGAGAAAGCTTTTGCTTCACCACTTTGAGTGTTCTTGCGAAGGACAAATCTTCATCTGGTAAATAAATGTGCCTACGTATTCACATTTGTAACAGAAGCCGTCACGTGTTGGTCATATTTAAGCATGGTTGATAGGCTATATCCGATGTGATTCACTCCAAGGGACTAGTTGGGGATAGGGTCGCCAACTTTAGAAAATGTCAAACCGAGAGACTTGGGTGTTGAATGATGAAGTGTGAAAATAAAAACTAAGATTTCAGACGCTATTTTATAGTTCAGCAAATAAAGTGATTTTTCAAACCCTTCTCATACATGTTGAAGATATGTAACTTAAGTATGAGCTGAGAATCATTTCAAAGGAGAATTTAAACCACTGGAGCCTACTAAAAGATTTTGCATCACTGATTTCGCTTATTCTTTCAGCCAATCGGGATATAAAACTCGACACCTTTTTCGGGTAACTTGCTTTTTTAACAACTTTAAGACAATTTGAAAATATGTTCGACTTGGGTCAATTTTATTTGAATTCATTGTTCATTATTAATTTTTTGAAAAAAATTATGCAAAGTAAGCATTTAAATTTTTTATATAACTTTTCTTTTAGTGTTTTGTTTTAATAACTTCTTGAATTCGGTGATGCGAAATCCGTGTTAAGCTGGCATTGAAAGGGCCTGTTTTCTCAAACAACTTTCGAACGGTTAGAAAGTGTTAAATTTCGCAATTGGATTTTTATAACTGACAGTGATGCGCATCCGTTGATACCCCTTTCAACCATATCGGTCCAATTTTCGAGATGAAAAATAAATGGCTTAGACAGTCCTAAAAGAATAGAAAATATAGTACCGCGCCGAACGCCGCCGCCGCCGCTTCGATACTTTGGATATTCTGCGGCGGCGTGCGAAAAACGTCGCTAATCGGCGGAGGCGGCGGCGTATATCTCTAACACACACACACCCCAGAGGCCTAGGCCAACACCTGCATATGTATGTAAGTATGTCTGAATGCGAGTGTGTGAGCAATTTAAAAGATTTGTTTCGACTTAACTGTTTTCTCTTGTTGTCGTATAGCATTTGTACAAAAACGGAAAGCAAATTAAGTAGTTGGCTGGGAAGATGGTGCGGTGAGGTAAGTAGAGCGCGTGTAACTCGCTATGTGTGTATTGCATTGATGGCGCCTACGTTTTAGACGGTAGCGCCTCATATTATTATTAGCAACGCGAAGTACGAACACAATCGGAATGTGGAATATGATGGTGTGTGATGGAACCGGGGTGTGTTTGAAAGTACAATTGTAACGGTGAGAGAACAGGGTGCTATTGTCAATCAAATTAAACGTTTGAGAGCCTCTCAATGTTTTACAAAATATTTGTATTTTTTGGCGCGCAATTTATGATTTTATGGCGCATATGAAGAAATTAATAATTGATACGAGAGAATAAACAGCGAATGAGTAAATAAAAAAAATTTAACAATTTTAAGAAGAGCAAAAATTTATAAAAATTCAAACAAAAATGCACGCGAATAAATTTAATTCAAACAAGTAAGGAAGGCTAAGTTCGGGTGTAACCGAACAGTACATACTCAGCTGAGAGCGTTGGAGACAAAATAAGGGAAAATCACCATTTAGCAAAATTAACCTAGGGTAACCCTGGAATGTGTTTGTATGACATTGGTTTCAAATGGAAGGTATTAAAGAGTATTTTAAAATGGAGTGGGCCTTAGTGCTATAGGTGGACGCCTTTTCGAGATATCGCCATAAAGGTGGACCAGGGTGACTCTAGAATTTGTTTGTACGATATGGGTATCAAATGAAAGGTGTTAACGAGTATTTTAAAAGGGAGTGGCCCTCAGTTCTATAGGTAGACTCCTTTTCGAGATATCGCCATAAAGGGGGGCCAGGAGTGACTCTAGAATTTGTTTGTACGATATTGGTATCAAATGAAAGGTGTTAATGAGTATTTTAAAAGGGAGGGACCTTAGTTCTCTAGGTGGACGCCTTTTCGAAATATCGCCATAAAGGTGGACCAGGGGTGACTCTATAATGTGTTTGTACGATATGGATATCAAATTAAAGGTTTTAGTGAGGGTTTTAAAAGGGAGTGGTGGTAGTTGTATATGTGAAGGCGTTTTCGAGATATCGACCAAAATGTGGACCAGGGTGAACCAGAACATCATCTGTCGGGTGCCGCTCATTTATTTATATATGTAATACCACAAACAGTGTTCCTACCAAGATTCCAAAGGCTTTTTTATTTCGCCCTGCAGAACTTTTTCATTTTCTTCTACTTAATATGGTAAGTATCACACACATTTTACAAAGTTTTTTTCTGAAGTTATATTTTGCGTCAATAAACCAATCCAATTACCATGTTTCATCCCTTTTTTCGAATTTGGTCTTGAATTATGGCTTTTTTTTCGATATCGAAAAAGTAGGCGTGGTCATAGTCGGATTTCGGCCATTTTTCATACCAATGCAATGTGAGTTCAGATAAGTACGTGAACTGAGTTTAGTAAAGATATATCGATTTTTGCTCAAGTTATCGTGTTAACGGCCGAGCGAAAGGACAGACGGTCGACTGTGTATAAAAACTGGGCGTGGCTTCAATCAATTTCGCCCTTTTTCACATAAAACAGTTATCGTCCTAGAATCTAAGCCCCTACTTAATTTTACAAGTATTGGTAAATTTTTGTTCGACTTATGGCATTAAAAGTATCCTAGACAAATTAAATGAAAAAGGGCGGAGCCACGCCCATTTTGAAATTTTCTTTTATTTTTGTATTTTGTTGCACCATATCATTACTGGGGTTGAATGTTGACATAATTTACTTATGTATATGCTGTAAAGATATTAAATTTTTTGTTAAGATTTGACTTTAAAATTTTTTTTTTTTAAGTGGGCGTGGTCGTTCTCCGATTTTGCTAATTTTTATTAAGCATACATATAGTAATAGGAGTAACGTTCCTGCCAAATTACAGCTTGCAAAACTTTTAAATTACCTTCTTTTAAAAGTGGGCGGTGCCACGCCCATTGTCCAAAATTTTACCAATTTTCTATTCTGCGTTATAAGTTCAACTCACCTACCAAGTTTCATCGCTTTATCCGTCTTTGGTAATGAATTATCGCACTTTTTCGGTTTTTCGAAATTTTCGATATCGAAAAAGTTGGCGTGGTTATAGTCCGATATCGTTCATTTTAAATAGCGATCTGAGATGAGTGCCCAGGAACTTACATACCTAATTTCATCAAGATGCCTCAACATTTTCTCAACTTATCGTGTTAACGGACGGACGGACGGCCGACATGGCTCAATCAAATTTTTCTTCGATACTGATGATTTTGATATATGGAAGTCTATATCTATCTCGATTCCTTTATACCTGTACAACCAACCGTTATCCAATCAAAGTTAATATACCCTGTGAGCTCTGCTCAACTGAGTATAACAAAGCGAAAATATTTGTTTACGGTTCTCCTGTAATTAGAAATCATAAGCTTTCTGGGTTCGATTATGCATAAACCTGATCATGGAATGGTTCTAGATGAGCTCATATCAACTAAATTATACAGTATTACAAGTTAAAATTTGCAAATTGAAGCGTACAAATTCTGTACTGCATTTCCTCTACACTCAGAGAAAAACGCTGTTCTAAAATCCAGCACCACCTTACTCAATTCAAGATTTTCATGTTCTTATTTTTTTGTTCTTGAAAAAGGAATGACCTGTTCTTAAAACCACATAAAACAACAACCTTGTTCTTGAATTGACACCATTTTCTTGAAAAGAGAACGGCTGGTCATAAAATATGAACAAACGTTTTATTAATGAGAACGATGTTTTTAAATTAAGTAAAATGTTCTTAAATTAATTCTTAAATTAAGTGCAAGAAAAAAGAAATGGTACAATTCGTGCGCTCTACAATGTTAAATACAACATTTGGCACAAGCTATCAAGCAGTCGTAGTGGCCCAGCGGCTATGATGTTGCAGTTGCAATCGTATGGCGCGAGTTCGATCACAGTCGAACTCTGAAGCTTTTTAAAAAAATTTTTTTATCTTCCTTTTTTTTAAATTTTTTTTCGTTCAGTCCCATTCACATATGCACAGGTATTTCTCAAACCTGTTATGAAATATTTTAAGTTATATTCAGATTGCATCATCAAATAAGGGTTTCTCAATAAGAGAAATATATGAAAAAATGCATATTATGTGTTTATTTCTATGAATTTTGCTTCGGCGATTCTTGGAACACACAATCCGAAGTTCACCGGAATAACAATGTTGGACCTACGATCTACACAGACATCAGTACGCTTTAATCAAGCGATGAAGAAAGTTTGCAATCTTTTTAAGAACTTTGCCAATATTTAATTTAAAGAGTTCCAAACCGAAACGTAGTAAGTGACTCATAACAAGTTACTAGATAAATGAGGAGAAGCGCTCAGTCCTAAATGGTGGCACATTTTCAGACGATATATATCATATTATAGCAGTGATGGACGAACACATTCAGCCAAAAAATCTCATTTATCGAACAACTAGATTTGAAGTTAAGTTGTTTGTAATTATTGCGTTTTGGTTTGAAAGTTATTGAATATTGAGCACTTTGGTGCGAATAATATTTGCTAGTTTTAGAATAGAAGGATTAGTAGAATTGTTTCAGCGACCCCTGGAAAAAATAGTTGTGTCCTGTGTACCATTTTGGTCATATTAGTACATCAATATGAAGTACATGACCCAGCTTTAGCTTTGCTTAAGAGTAGTCCAATAAGAATTTTTTGGAAAGTTCCATGGAGTACTCTGAAAGAGAGTATCCCGAGCTGAAAAAGATGATCCTCGCCAACGACATCGCAATGTATGTATATTGGACTAAATTTTTTATACGTTATAGTTATAGAGTAATCGTATACCCCTTAATTACTCTTAAAGTACTTACCCACAGCAACCAATAAACACAAAACAATAAACGCACCAAAACAACAAACCCACAAAGAAGGCTAAACGACTAGAATTAGGTACTGACTTTTACCTGTCTCATTCAGCCACAAAAATCGGTCAGTAAAATATCGTTCAGCACATACACATAAATATACACAAGCATTAATTTTGACAATACCTGCTCATGTACCTATAAATACTAGATAAACGACAACAACAGATCAGAACGAAAATCTACACTGATGATGCCATAACGCCGAAACCGGTTTGTCTCGAAACCAAATTTGACAAGGGATGACGGAAAATCATTCCAATATACTTAACTTATCAACGCTGTCGGAAAATCAACAAAACTTAAAGTACTCTTCAAGTCGACCTTAGGAGTACATCAGTACTCCACACGACAAAATTTTCAATTTAATAAAAATGAAAAATCGTATACAATTATCGCGTTTTATTATGAGGAGTAGCTCGGCCTAAAATATCTTCGGAGGTTATAACGCCTTACATTTATTTATTTTTTATTTATGGAACGTGTTTTTGGAATGATCCAGAATGTCTAAATTTTATGTTTTTTACTTGACATAAATATTATTACACAGGTTTTAGAAAGTGAAACTAAGTCCCATCCATATCTCAAAAAAGGTTGAAGATGTACCGTCCCGCCAATTTGTAGGAAAAAATAAAAAAGGAACACGAAGCAAATTGGAAGTGAAGCTGGAGCGAAAATTGTTCGAAGGTTATCGCGCCTTACATTTACATATTTATGTATGTCCGTATTTTTTTAACACAATATCGCCACCTAGTGCCTTTCATATAAGCAAAATCGAAAATTTTCGAAAAAAATTTTTAACTAAAAAAACCTAGCCTCACATTACCTCCTCCACATCAATGGCCATTCTTTTTCTTCTTCTAACGACAAAGACAATCCACAAAAGTTTTCGGAAAAGCTATTGATTTTAGCGTGCTTTGTTCGATTTTGACGGGGACCGTTCTGGAAACAAGTACCTACCAAAGTATTTTAGCCTGGGCATCTTGGAAACGATTTGATATGTCCAGCGATCGGTTCTTTAGATATCGAACTGCAAAGCATGTGCAGATTTAAGAAACATGAACAGCCAGAATTTCAATACAAACAGTTTTACATCAGAGTAAAGCTCCAAACGTAGTAACGTTTCGGTTCTTGTGTCTGTTTTGAGAAAGAGGTTTTTTGATCAAGTATACTCAGAGAAAAAGCGTTCTAAAACGAAGGGAACAAGTACGTTTTTTCTTAACTCGTGACCGATGGGCTTGTTTTAAAAACAGTTTTTCCAGGCACACCGTTCATATTTTATGACCAGTTTGGTATTGATGTGTGAATCTTCTGTGCTCATTTCAAGCACTGATTGTGCTTGATTTAAAAAGATCTTTCGTTCTCACGCTTTGAGAACGATTTGTGGTCGATTTAACAGTTTTCGGTCTCAATTCAAGAACGGTGTGTGCTTGATCATTGGTGGGAGTGGGGATGTAATTTTTTCAATTAGTAGCCATTTATTTATTTTTTTTATTAATACATAATAATTTTTTTGTCATTAATAATAAATATTAATAACAAAAAAACTATTATTAAAATCCTAAATCTTTACTGACATTTCCCTAGGATCCAAACAATCCGTAGCAATATCAGCGCTGAAAATGTTATTGAATTGAAGAACGTCCTCATCTCAGTATTTGACGGACGCCTAATCTTAGATCTTTTTATAAAAGCCCTATATTAACATAAACTATGAAGAATTTATGCCGATTTTTGTTGGTGTTTTTCAAAAAACTCTCAAGTAGCGTGCTCTTACAACGTTTGCGATACACAGCGTTGACAGATTGACGACGCCGTCGTCATTTTGACGATTTTCAACTAGCATGACGCTTGGACGAATTTGTAATGAAAAATGACGTTTTAAGCCTGCCTTATATGCAAGATTTATTTTAAATATTCAAATACCAAGAAATAGAATCAATAAGTTGATTTTAGATGGACACTACAGTAATAAATTTTGAAGTGATCAATTTAGCTCGTGAAAACGGAGTGGTGATGATATCATTGCCTCCGTATTCCACTCATAAAATGCAACTGCTAGACCGAGCATTCATGAGCCCACTCAAGACTTATTACTGTAACGAATTAAAGCGTTTTATGAGAGAAAATGGACGAAAAGTTACTCAATTCGATTTAGTTCGTCTTTTTTTCAAAACGTATTATAAGGTTCAGACTGGCCAGATTGCAGTTAACGGTTTCAGGTGTACTGGTATATACCCATTCGATCGAAATATTTTACTGATGCAGACTATATTGCTGCAAATCATATATATGAGCACGTAACTGCTGAAAACTCTGAAGTTTCCTAGCAAAATAATGCAACTTCGGAGACTGGACGTACTCTTACTTCACCGACATCTTATACAATTCGAGTGACGTCTCCAGAACCTGTGGCATCAACCAGTAAAGAAGTCGTTTCACCATGGTGGATTTGCTAAAGATTAGAAAGCCAGTTGGTACCGGAAGAGGAAGAAAATCAAAAGCGACAGTATTAACATAATCACCATATAAGAATCAGTTGGAAGAAAGCATTCGGAAGATCCGAGAAAAATTGAAGCCAAAAATTAAAAAAGAACCTTCAAAAAGCCAGCAGCGAAAGCTAGAAAGGCTGAATGTGAAGAATTAACCAGTGACTCCGGAGTAAGCGTCGTCTACGCAGAATCGAACCAAGAGGATTTTGTTGAAATGCCTCCAGGGGAACAATTTTCTCCTTTTGTGAAAAGTTATGGAAGGACGAAAGAAATATATCAGAATGGAGTGCTTGTTTACAGTGCGACACGGTTTGGGCTCATAACGTCTGTATTCCCAAAAAAAATCCAATTTTTATTTGCGAGTCTTGCACAAATTTAAGTTTTTAAGCAATTTTGATATTTCCAAAAACTTATTCGTTTTTAATATCAACAAACCAAGGAGGCATTTTATTTTATCTTTTGAGAAGCTATTTATCTTTTATTAATAAAATTGGTAAATTTTAAAAGAAGTTATTTAATATTTTCTTTAGTTAAACTGATCTGGTTATTATTCGGGTTAAATGGTGTATTTTACCAAATTAGCCTTCGTTTGCGTACCACATTACCCGCCCATTTTTGGGGAAGCGGCATCTCGGGCTTACCCGAATTTCGTCTTATAAATTGTAAACTGTTGGTGGTATACAACTTTTGATAAATTACGCTATAGATGATATTTCATCTATATCATCTACATCAAAAATGTGATGAAAAAGAGGTGAGTTGGACTTTTGGTTAGGCCAAAATTACCCAAAAACTAAACGCTATACCACAAATGCCGCAGTTCCTCTATTTTGAAGACATTTCTAAAGTTCCTCCACAAGTTTTTTGGAAAACTACTTCTATTATCAAAAGAGCTGACTCTACATACGCTTTCTCTAATTTATGTGCATTCGTTGCAGATCAAATGTGTTTGCCACACTCTTCCGCGAATGTAGAACGAATTTTTTCTAAAATAAATTTAAACAAAACAAAAATCCGAAACTGTCTGGAAACTGATACATTAAAAGGAATACAAGATTATTTAAAATTGAATAACTTTCCTGTCATAATATTGAACCGCAAATAAATATGCTAAAAAAATGAACGCGAAGATGTATCACTAAGAAACTAAAATGATATAGTATGTTCGATTCGAGCTCAAAGAAAAAAAAATAATAATAATAATTGTTAAAATGACTGAAAACAAGTACCTTTTGTTTGTAATACAAAATTTATCTTTTAAGACGTTTTTGTTATTTATATAATGAATGAACGAAATGAATTGAAAACGAAATTATATGTTGTATGGAGCAACAAAAAATAACAAACAAAGACAATTTTCAGAAAAGCGCTTTTAAAGTTAATATTGTTGAATGAAATCCGGCGATCTCATTTTGATTTCCGGCGAATACAATCGCACGTCCCTGGTAATAACCCAACTTCGTCTTAACTCAACTTTGGTTGTTATTGGTTGTTGCCATAGATATGACGATTTTTGACGATTTTTTAGGCGGCGTCTGACGACTTGAAAAAAAAATATATGGCAACGCTGGCGATACAGGGCGTTTTGCCTTAGCTTGCTGTAGGTAATACAGTGTTGCCATTTTGGTGCTTTTGGAGCCAGATCTAGCCCTTTTTTTTGGCGCTTAGCTCCAAAAATTCCCGTTTAGCTCCTAGTTCTTTTTTTGACCCTTTTTAAAATGTTTGCCCCTTTTTGGCTCCAAATCTATTTCGGCAATACGTATTGTGAAATTTGTAAGGTGTTTTATGTGTGTCGAAGTTTTATTTTATTTGTTTCGTTATGTATGATGTTGCAACTCGGTATTCAACTGATAACAAAAACTTTAATCGATAAACTGTGTCATGAGGTTGTATATTTGCTTTTCCAGCTTGTGTAACAGCATAGTGTCACCTTCTTAGAGTTTAGACCCTTTAACTTCAGATTATAATAAACTTGTGTCTCCCGTGCCTTATTTTCATTATACCTTTGAAGAATATATACGAATTAAAAAAGAAGATAAATGTATAAGCGACTTCACTATTAAATTAATAGAGCCATTAAGGCAATGCTTGCCGCAAAATATAGAAACGCTTAGCAACATAGATTTATTTTCAGTTGAAAAGATATTGAGAATTGTGAAACCTCAATTGTTTTCATATTTCACAGATGAAAAAAAAAAACAAGTATAGCACTGATGAAATAACTAGGTTAGAAATGCAGTGGATGAATATCTATCTACAAAATTGGAAAAATGTGACTTCAACTTTAAGTTTTTGGTTTAAGGTTAAAGAGTTTAAGAACGCGTTAAATGAAACCCTTTCCAAGGGCTCGTCGATTTTGTGTTTACATTTCTTTAAGTAATGCTGAAGCAAACACAGAAACAAAATGTATTTAGTTATGTTGAATTCGCTTCTGACAATAAGAAGTGGTCTTAAACGGCTGAATAAATGCTGTCATGACTTTGAAATAAACAACGATCTCGTAAAATTAATGAACACAAAAAATATTTGTGAATGTAGCAATAATAATAATTCATCTTCTGAGGACGAAATCATAGATTTTGAAGTCAAAGGCTCTTCGTACATATCTCGTCCCAACATAAACTTAAATATCGCACGATACCTTACCGCCAAATGGCAAAACAAAAGTTAAAAAATAAAACGTATTTTTGTAATTAAAAAATTTAAAATGAACTATAAAAACAGTATTATTCATGTACCTCCTCTATTGTATCTTATTATTATTATTATTTTTTTTTTTTAGTTTACTGTACTTTTTTTTATAACTTTGTTTAAGTTTGATTTGAAATAAATGTGAAAACTTATATTGAAAAATATACATATATGCATATTAGCTCTTTTTGCAACGGGTTTTGGATTTCCTTGAAGAAATTTAGCTCTTTCTTGCCCTTTTTTTCTAGATTCTAGCCCCAAAGAAATCTTTTTCCTGGCAACACTGAGTTAATAGCTCGTTTTCGAAATTTCGTTGAATTCACATAATAAATAAAAGTTTAACAATGTCGCTGTATATGTATAATTCAGCATTACTCTTTCTCTCGTTTATTTTTTTTGCTCATTTGCATTTTGCCTCGATTTAATCTCTTTCACTCTCATTCATTTCATATACTAAATTGCTTTTTGTATTTTCTCCTTCTTTGTCAATTGGCACAATTATATAAAAAATAACAACAAAAACAAAAGAATGATGCAAAAAGAGGTGAAATAAACAAAAAACTATTTTTTTCATATTTGCTGCTCATTTTTGCATACAACAATTTCTAAAACAACAACCATTGACGACTTTTGTAATTATTAAGTGTTTTGTTTTGATTTATTATCAGCATTTACATTTTAAACATTGATTCGTAAAGCTTTATTTAGTGATGGTTGGTGCCTGTTTTTTATTTTTCTTGTTTTGTACATTGTTGTTGTGTTGTTTTAAATTAGTGCATTTCCCCCTTTTTGGTTTTTGTATATGATTGTCTACAACACTCGTACTACATAATGAATGACAGCACCAACAGTTGGGTCGAGAGTAACCGCGACATAAAGTGTTGCTAATAAAGTTCATAGCGTAGGTAGAATAAATAATTTTTAAATATGCAATTTGGCAAATTTGTTAGCTAATGGATCAAAGTGGGTCTGGTTGTTGTTGTCGTATTAGCGATAAAGACACCTTCCCGAAGGTTTGGGGAGTGTTATCGATGTTGATGGTCATTTGCCGGATAGAGATCGGATGCGTTCCGATAACAAGCACCATTGAGGTACTAGCCCTACCATCTCTGGAACCATTAATATGACCACATTAAACCTTCTAACCAATACCGCTCCCACTCCTAGTTCCATGATGAATTAGTGCTCGCCATAGCCTCGCCTGCTAAATATGTGTATGATACATTCATATTTCTAACAGGATTCCTCTCGCGTAGGTGAGGTTGCCAATTGGGTTGCGGAAGCTTCGAAGCTATAAAGCTTTGTATTGCGCTTATCAGCCATTGAATCCCTCAACCCCTAGGCGTGGTCGTCAGCCTATTTCTCCATTCCAACTTTGTGTATATTCAATAGCAGAAATCCTACTAAATTGGGGCATGCGAGTTTTAAAGTCTGTTTTGCGACTTGCTGAAGCTTTACAACATTTTCCTTTGAACTGAATCGCATTTGCCGTTTTTTCGATACTTAAGAAGTGGTCGTGGTTATTATCAAGATCCACCCCTATTTAACAGGAAATTACCCTAGCAATAGGTACAGATATAATAATAATAATGCGATATACCTCCGAAAATACTCAGGTCGGACTTCTCTCCCAATTTGTGACGTACTGCTTTTGATTTTCTCCTTCAAATTGACGGGATCAACATGTGTTATGCTGAGAAGTTTTTTCCAGAAATACATTCAAATGATTTGCCAAAACATTACCGTGGGACGACTCTGTTTAAAGTTTTGGTAAAGTCTAGAAAAACGGTCGACTACGAATACGCGTCTAAAAATATCGGGAGAGGTGTCAAAAGACGCGTATTGGCCTCGACAAAAATAATTCGAAAACGTAAAAGAAAAATTTTAACTCTGGTAGGGGTTATTTGCAGTGGATGTTGGCAATTTTCATTTGGTTGTTGTAATTTCGTTGTACACAAAAAAAAAACTTAGTACCAAGGCATTTGCACCCATTTAATTTTGATCCCACAAAACGGGTGAACGGCCAGAGTAATTTTTGATGAGCGCGGCCAAAAGCCGCGAACACAGAAAGGTGTTCTGCTAAAAAAATAGTATAGATCCTACTCCCGCTTTCGGAGGGGTCCGGAGTAATTTTTGGTTCCTTGTTCTTGATTCTTCGAATTATTGTTGTCGAGGTCAATTCTTGTCTTTTGACACCTCCCCGATATTTTTGAATGCGTGTTAGCAGTCGATTGCTGTTCTAGTTCCAAGATTTTCAAGTTCCAAATTTACCTTTGATTTTAGGAACTTAATTAGCAACACTGTACGCTGCTGATGTCAACTTAGATAGCAATGAACGCGACTGCTTTACAACATTAGCAATTATTATCGACGTAATAGAAAAATCGAGTGCAATAAATAGAAACGATGAAAACATTGAAAATGCAATAACAAATGCTATATGTAGTAAAACATTAAAATATAATTTAAAAAACAAGACGGGAATAACCGAATATTATATACTCAGCGTGAGCTTCAATTGTACATTTTATTTCAGATAAATTACTTTTCTACATAACACGTGGCACCTCCCCATTTCCTCTTACAATAAAACTTGATAAGTGAAATATCATTGATTCAAAACTAATTTTTGCTAAGTTACAGCCTATTATTCCAGTCTACGACCCTTTTAAAAAATAAAAATAAAAAATAAATGTAAGGCGCGATAACCTCCGAAGAGATCTAAGGCCGAGCTTCCCTTCCAATTTGCGTCGTGCTCCTCTTGATTTTCCCTACGACCCTTTTAAACTTGTTTTATATCTAAGTTGCTGTGGTCTTTAACCGATCCAGTCCATTTTTACTAGAAATATTTTCTGCTATAAGGAAAATATGTATGTATACACAATTTCATTACGATATGTTAGCAGAAAAGCATAGAAAATAGCTTAGTCATAAAAGGGGCGGTGCCACACCCATTTTCAAAAATTTTAGTGTTTTCCAATTTAATGTTATAATTTCAATTTAATTTTTCTTCGAGTTATGGCTCCCGAAACAGAAAAGTGCTTAGTGATAAAGGGGCGGTGCCACGCCCATTTTTTTAAATTTGAATTTTTTCCTATTTATTGTTATAAATACACTTGGGAGATGAAATACCATTTATATAAAGCTCTTTTTTGCAAATATTATTCGTCCACGATCCCTTTAAAAATCTTTTATATAAATGTGGGCGTGGTCCCTAACCGATTTCGTTAATTTTTCTTCGAAGTATTCCTTATAGTAAAGGCAATCTCTCTGCCGAATTTTGTTACGATAGGTTTAACGATTTTTGATTTAAGATTAATAATATTTGCAAAATTGATTTTATCACAAGTGGGCGGTGCCACGCCCATTTAAAAAATTTTTTTTTTCAAAATTTTTATCAATAGTCTCAATATCAATCCACACGTCGAATTTCAACATTCTAGGTGTATTATTTACTAAATAATCAGGTTTTTTGTGTTTTCCAAAATGTGATATATATAAAAAGTGGGCGTGATTATCATCCGATTTCGCTCATTTTCAATACCAATCTATTCTGGGTCCAGATAAGCTCGATTACCAAATTTGGTGAAGATATCTCAATATTTACTCAATGTATCGTGTTAACGGACAGACGGACGGGCGGACAGACATGGCTCAATCAATTTTTTTTTCGATACTGATGATTTTGATATATGGAAGTCTATATCTATCTCGATTCCTTTATACCTGTACAACCCACCGTTATCCAATCAAAGTTAATATACTCTGTGTGCAAAGCACTCTGAGTATAAAAAAAAAAACGACAACAAAAATATTGAACTCGATGCTGTTTACATTTTTTAAAACGTGTTAGTGTGAACTGCATAATTTTTTTTGTTATTTTTGTTGTTGCTGGTAATACTAATAAACAACAACGTTTAAATTGCGCAAATTGTGCCTAATTTTCACCTCGTTTATCACCTTACTTTACTTTGATTTTGCAAAAATTGTGGAATAAATTGAAATTTTAACCAATCATAGGGACAAGATAACAACTTGAAAGTATCGATCGAACATATTAATATCAAAGGCAAATCTCACAAATAAAAACAAATCTCTGTATTGCTCTGGAGTTGTCATCTATGGCAGTCATGAGATGTTATGCCCTTGCTGGTAAAGGCCTTGCAGATTAGCAAGACGTTTTTTTTTATTGAAGACACACTGTTTCTCATATTCTCCATTGAGAATGCGTTCCAGTAAATAAACTTAACGAATATTCGGAGGGGTGACGTAAGTAAGCTCGGCGGCCATAACGTCAACTGATCTTATGACCACTTCAAACTTCATCGAATTTCAAATGGTTACAATGTCAACCGTATTGACCGTATTGAACCGTCCTGATTTTCAGAAATGATGATAAAGTAGTCTCCTTTTTTTCAAGTGGCATTAAGGTCAATATTTTCGTTCGCACCTCCAAGTAATTAAATGTTAACTTCTGAATTCCAGTTACGTTTTCGCTAAATCTTTGTGCGGTGGAATGAAAAGAGACTTAATTAAAATTTTCGGGTACGACACTCCATTTCCTACAGTTTAGTCTCATTCTTGTGAAATAAGGTCCTCCTGAGATAAGAATATTAAGAATAAAATTTCTATATTCTAGTAATTTTTTAGTGAAAAATCGGATTTAATATTGAGTGTAGAGAAAGCTACGGAAAAATTTGGAATAAAAAGTGTCGCGAATTGTTGACCAAATTTGCGTCTGTGGTGCTACTTTCCCTAATTCTGATTTTCATTAAAGTGGAAATGGGATTAAAAGTTGTCCGCTGAGGATTCCGTTGATATAAAGTGATATTTTTCCCGAAATGGTAACGTTTCAAACGGAAATTCCCTAAATGGCCATAAAGTCCAATTAAGAAAGGTTATAAAGTCAATGAACCCATTGAGACCATTGAAGTCTCCAAAATTTTACAACGACTCCGTCAGAATACGATACAAAACTATCCAGTAAAAAGAATCAGTATGGATTTGGAAAAATATCTGTATACTTTACTGCTCTGGTTTGTTGTAGCAGTGCTTCGCCCCATCCGTTAGGTGCGACCACTCACACATTGTTATCAATATCCTCTCTTATTTGAACAAATTCATATATAAAAATAATTCAAAATAAAAACCCGAAATCAAGTTGGTATGAATTTACTGCGTCGGTGGATCAACCTTACAACAAAGGAGTACCGCTGATGACGCTATGTATAGCGGTCAATATTTAACGGTCGTAATATAGCGGCAGGAAACCAAACTTTATGGGGAGTACGATCGCCTCACTGATTAAGTGGTGTTCTGGGGACATAAGCTAATTAAGATAATTTTATTTTCAGCTTTAAACAACAAGGATTCGGAATTGAAATCTTTAAAATGTTTTGCCCTTCCCTATCCTCCTCGTGTAAAGCGCATTGTACGAAAACTATCTCTTTTGGCTATTTGTACATTAGTTTGCAAATTTAGTATGAGTGTCTCCTTACCTTGACTGCAGTTCCCATCCGGCTTTGCCTTTTCTGTGGTAAACACCGAATCCACATTTCCAGGGTGCAGAAGCAATTTTTATAATAAGAGAGATGGTTCCTGGATCGATTTTTCAAGAAATCAATGCTTAAAGCTCTCATGCCAGCCGATTGTCACTCATACCATCTCGATCGATTTTTACACTTTTTCAAGCGATATTCTTGATTTTTTTTTTTTTTTTTTTTTTGATTTTTTTCGATAAAATTTTGAGGCATCGCTCAAACGCTATGGAATTAAAACTGAATGTTGTTTTTGAGACGGAGATTTTAAAAGTATTATCAAAATTAATGTACCCCTCCAATACTCAAAACTATCATCAATCAAATTAGCGATACTTTTTTTTGTGATTTTCAATATTGACAGTTCTTTACTTGTAGCTTTTTGAGGCAACTGAGTATTGAAATTTGGATTATGCCCGGGGCTTCAAATTCGATGCGCCCCTTTCAGTTTTGAAGGTAGAGGCAGAAAAGTGGAAGCACTTGGTTGCGTACATTTTTTTCTGGAGCATGTTTTTTTGTGGGCACAGCTACAATTTTACTTCTATCACTTCATACCCGTTTGTTAATTTTTTCTCTACACCACATTAGTATACCATCAATTGCCTCATCTTGGAATATTGTACATGGGACAAATATACGAAATTTCCAACAAAAATTGGCAATCGATAAAATGTGTAGAAAATTTATTTTTTTTTTTAACCAGGTTTTGTTTAAAAGTAAATGAAAAGAAACATAAATTTGGTACAAAAATTTAAAAAAAAAAAAATGTCTACACTTTTAGACGATTGCCAATGTTTGCCGAAAATTTCGTATATTTGCCCCATGTACAAACATCAATAACTTTCCTTGCGTGAATATTCCAAGATGAGGTAATTGATGGTATAAGTACTACTGTGGTGTAGAGAAAAAATTAACAAACGGGTATGAAATATTTGACGGTTACCCGGTTTCATATTTTTGCCGATGTCTCTAAAACCGAGTTTCGGGTATAAACAAAATTTTACCTAAATATACCCCACATAGATATGTACATCCTGATTTCAACACAATCGGTTAAGAAGTGTTTAAATAAGTAAAAAAATTTAAGGTTTTCCGGGTTTATATTTTTATCAATATCTCCAAAACCGGATCTCGGGTATTAAAACTTTTTTACCTAAACATACTTCGTTCACATATCTATATGTTTTTAAAGTTTCAGAAGACTCTGTAGAAAGGTGTTAAAATAAATGTGTTGCAAACTTTGCAGTAAAAAATATTTGGCGGTTATTCGGTTTTATATTGTTACCGTTATCTACAAAACCGGGTCTCGTGTATCAAAAAAATTTTACATAGCTAACAGCTGCATATATCTCCATATTTTGTTAAAATTTCGATATAATCGGTGCAGAAGTGTTGAAATAAATGTATATTTAACATTGCGACCTCAGTTTATATATATTATGCTCGATCTTTTGACTATATCTTTTTGAGGACTTATGTAAGACGAGTAACGGCGATGCACTATAGCTCCAATTTACCCCTCAATGTTCCTAACAAAAAGACATTTGCGTGATACCATGTTTCCAAAAAAAATTTTTTTCTCCAAAAAAACCAAAGTTTGGCGGATTTCCCCATATACATATTTATTTGGAAGTTCGCGTAAATCGATATCGGTTATACCAGCTCAAATGTAAACAGCGTTGCCATATATGTTTTTTCCAAATCGTCATACGCCGCCCAAAAAATCGTCAAAAATCGTCATATCTATGGCATCAAACAATAACAACCAAAGTTGAGTTAGGACGAAGTTGGGTTATTATCAGGGACGTACGATTGTATTCGCCGGAAATCACCGGATTTCATTCAACAATATTAACTTTAAAAGCGCTTTTCTGAAAATTGTCTTTGTTTGTTATTTTTTGTTGCCACATACAACATATAAACTCATTTTTAATTCATTTCGTTTTATTTTATAAATAACAAAAACGTTTTAAAAGATAAACTTGTTTTCAGTAATTTTAACAATTATTTTGCTTTTGTTTTCTTTGAGCTCAAATTGAACCACGCATAAACTCCTATATCATTTTAGTTTCTTAGTTATACATTTTCGCGTTCATTTTTTTTAGCATATTTATTTGCGGTTCAATATTATGACAGGAAAAGTTATTCAATTTTAAATAATCCTGGGTTAGCAATATTCCTTTTAATGTATCAGTTTCCAGACGGTTTCGAGTTTTTGTTTTGTTTAATTTTATTTTAGAAAAAATTCGTTCTACATTCGCTGAAGAGTGTGGCAAGCACATTAGATCTGCAACGAATGCACATAAATTAGAAAAAGCCTATGTAGAGTCAGCTCTTTTGATAGTAGAAATAGTTTTCCAAAAAACTTCTGGAGGAACCTTAGAAATGTCTTCAAAATGTGTCTTAAATTCTAAAAACTAGAATTCCCTATACTCGCTATCAATATCCTGCACAATTTTCTGATCGATTACGTGCGAAAAATGTTGCAAGACCATATGCAAAGAATAATTTCTTTTCCAGCAACTTCTTTGGGATCCATTAAAATTAAGTTTTGTAGAACAACATTGTTAAAATCAAAACGCTTTCTAATTTTATCACACAGTTCAATATAAAAAAAAAATACAATCTTGTTTATATTTGGCTTCTTCTTGCTCGGAAATGTTATAGGCAATATATTTGAAATGTTTTTATAATCTATAATTTCTATGTTGTTTAATGTAATACATTCCGGCTGTACAAAATTATACAATATACTTAAATAAAGTCTTTTTATTTCTGAATATATATGTACTTGAAGCCCCTCACTCTGGAAAATTTTATCAACTTTATTAATATTTTGAAGGATATACTTCAGGAAGGAGAGATAAATTTCATTCATATCATTCAAGTTATCAAGAATGGGTTTTTGTTGAAATAAAAACGCGTGCGAGTGCAAAAACGGAAGAAAGTTTTTATTATATCCCAGAAGAAGTAAAAACAAAAAGAAAGATGGCGTACATTTTGACAGCTGGTGGAAGTAAGAAGTATTGTACATATGATAGCTAAGGCTATGTTCACAACATTTTTGCACTGTCTATTTTGTCAACATTAACAGCGAAGTTAAAAAATATTTTTAATGGCTCATAAAGTTCTAGTACTCTGTATACTACTGCCTCTAAGGATAGCCAGCGAGCTTGGAATTGATGTAGCATCTTTTTTGGCTGCAATTCCAATAGCGCAATTATATTTTTCAATTGTTTAGGTAATTCTCTGATAACTATTGGAAACGTATTGCACACCAATGTTTCTACACTGCTGGGTAGCTTTAAGTAGGCATACGAAGAGCAAAGCGCCAAAGAATGACATACATATACATTTAAAAGTAATTAAGTTAGGAATTTCTTTTTCAAAAATTCGGGCGACCGAATGCTTCGACCCGGTCATGTTATTAGTTCCGTCTGCAGCAAAAGTTAGCATATTTTTAGTATACGGCATACAATGTTCAGTAAAGCTTGTATCTCAATTTTAAATATATGTAATTTCTTGGTGTTTGAATATTTAAAATAAATCTTACATAGAAGGCAGGCTTAAATCGTCATTTTTCATTACAAAATCGTCCAAGTGTCATTCTAGTTGAAAATCGTCAAAATGACGACGGCGTGGTCAATCTGTCATCGCTGAATGTAAATAAAAGTGTATAATGTTAAAAACATTCGCCGCAACACTTTCAACAAATGTTAAGTACTATAGTGATAACATTTTGAAAAGCACTGAAAACTTTGCAGTGCCATTCAAAGTATTAGTTTGTTAGCGTAGTCGTAATCCTATTATACATAGCTACACAAACTGTACACTCTATACATAGAATTCGAATTTTTCATATTTCGAATTGTTTTCTTCGAAACGGTTGGTAGTCAATAAACGAACCATCTCGCAATGTTACAGTTCGAAAAATGCTTGTGCTGAAATGTTAAATTTGCGGTTAACGTCGTGTAATTAACATAGAAATAACATAAGAAATTACATTTTGGAGCAAAGAACAGACATCGTAAATACTATGCATAATTGAATTTATTTAACAATAAATTATATAAGTATGCATGTTTTTAAATTGCTTATTAATATTTAAAGAAAAAAATTTATAAAATTTATATTTTCTTGAAGTAGTAGTCTAACGCAACCTTTTTGTTCTTTATTTGCAGGTAAGCAATCGTTTTATTACAGTTACACACACAAGTATGTACCTATCAATATCTTTTTAAAAAGTGAGTCAAATTCTAAAATATTTAATATCAAACTTGCTAGCTAATTTTTTTTTTTTTTTTTTTTTTTTTTTTTATATAAACAAAAATTTTTGGGTAAACTAGAAAGAAGTCAAAATTATTTAAAAAAATCGCTGCTTGATCCACAAAGTATTAAGAAGTTGTGTCCTCATATAATATGAATTCATTTAATAATCGTAGGTAATGGGAATTAAATGCTTTACTAATCGCAATAATTAAATATGCCTTAAATATGTCTGCCTTCTAATATAAATTAGTTAATAAATTATTTTTGTATTGTAGAAAAGTCATAAACAACTAAACCGCTTGTTATTTGAATTTTATTTTAAGTACGTACATACATACATACATAGTAGGGGCTACCTTGTTATGTGACTTTCAATATTTTTACATAAAATGGGTTTCTATGTCACTTTTCCTTTTCCTAAAATATGCTCATTAACGTAATAATTAAGACTTAACAATATTATAGCTGTTAAAACTTTGATATTCTATGATAAATCATTGGCACAAAAAGACTGCTTTATGATACACTGAAAGAAAAAGACTGCTGGTAAAATCAACCGAAATTTCTGTCAATTTTATTCATCGCAACAAGATGTTGAATCAACTGCGAACAAATCGTTGATTCTTAATTGACCGTTTTAGTAGTCAAATGAACAAAAAAAGTTGTTGTGACAGCTTTGTATGAAAGTACCTAAATGTAAGGCGCGATAACCTCCGAAGAGATTTTAGGCCGAACTTCTCTTCCAATTTGCGTCGTGCTCATTTTTAATTTTTCTTACAAATTGGCGGGACGCTACCTACTTGTTTTATGCCGACTCCGAACGGCATCTGCAAGGCATATGCGTTTTCACTGAGAGCATTTCATGGCAGAAATACACTCGGAGTGCTTGCCGAACACTGCCGAGGGGCGACTCCGCTTAGAAAATGTTTCTTCTAATTGAAAAAGCTTGTTTCTAAAATTTTGATGTTGCTTTTCCCGGGGTGTGAACACAGGGTCTTCGGTGTGGTAGGCGGAGCACGCTACCATCACACCACGGCGGCCGCCATATAAATACGTAAATATGTGAATACATAAATCCACATGCTTGCTACATATACATACATATGAATATAGAAATGAAAATAGTAGTCACAAAACTGATTCTCAATTCTTTCAGTTGCAGCTCAGCTCATTCTCATATTCTTCTCTCGCATGTAGTTGCCAAACTTGATTGTTTCGAACCTAACTTGTAGTATAAATGTTTGACGTAACATTTTAAAAAGAGAACTTGAAAGTTATAGAAAAGTAAAGAATCAAATCGCGGGAAGGTAATTCACCACTGGAGTAACTTTACATGTAATTCGACAAGTTTAATTCTCGTAACACTTTATTTTGAAACGATTCCAAAACAACTCAAACCGGAAACATCAACATTAAAAAGGATGTTTTTTATTATCTTATTATATTCGTTCGCGTGAATGAAAATTCATAAAAACTTGAACAAAATATGCTAATTTTGCAATAATCCTGTTCGTTGAAGCAAAACTTTTGCAACGAGAGGGCGCAATTTTGCATTTCGCTAGGGCGAGAATTGTACCCGATAAATAGTAAATTCAAAAAAGGTTTTTTTTTCGTTTTGTATTGATAACTGAAAAACTAGTTTTTTATTCTTTAAGTCAAGAACAACAGAACTGATTTATTGATTTTACTAGCACCATTTCTTTCAGTGTAGAAATACAAAGAACTGACCAATGCTGTCTATTTGTATGATTTAAGCGGGGATTTTTAAATGCATGAAAACATTTATTTGAAAATTTAATTGACGGAATTTGAAAACAAAAAAAAAACAAGTAAAGAAGGTTAAGTTCGGGTGTAACCGAACGTTACATACTCAGTTGAGAGCTATGGTGACAACATAAGGGAAAATAACCATGTAGGAAAATGAACCGAGGGAAACCCTGGAATGTGTTTGTATGACATGTCTATCAAATGAAAGGCACTAAAGAGTATTTTATGAGGGAGTGGGCCATAGTTCTATAGATGGACGCCATTTAGGGATATCGCCATAAAGGTGGATCAGGGTTGACTCTAGGATTCGTTTGCACGATATGGGTATCAAATGAAAGGTGTTAATGAGTATTTTAAAAGGGAGTAATCCTTAGTTCCATAGGTGGACGCCGTTTTGAGATATCGCCATAAAGGTGGACCAGGGGTGACACTAGAATATGTTTGTACGATATGGGTATCAAATTAAAGGTATTAATGAGGGTTTTAAAAAGGAGTAGTGGTAGTTGTATAGGTGGTCGCCTTTTCAGAGATATCGCCATAAAGGTGGACCAGGGGTGACTGTAGAATGCGTTTGTACAATATGGGTATCAAACGAAAGGTGTTAATGAGTATTTTTAAAAGGGAGTGGGTCTTCGTTCTATAGGTGGTCGCTTTTTCGAGATATCGCCATAAAGGTGGACCAGGGGTGACTCTAGAATATGTTTGTACGATATTGGTATCAAATTAAAGGTATTAATGAGAGTTTTAAAAGGAAGTGGTGGTAGTTGTATATGTGAAGGCGTTTTCCAGATATCGACCAAAATGTGGACCAGGGTGACCCAGAACATCATCTGTTGGATACCGCTAATTTATTTATATATGTAATACCTGCCAAGATTTCAAGGGTTTTTTATTTCGCACTGCAGAACTTTTTCATTTTCTTCTACTTAATATGGTAAGTGTCACAACCATTTTACAAAGTTTTTTCTAAAGTTATATTTCGCGCCAATAAACCAATCCAATTACCATGTTTCATCCCTTTTTTAGTATTTGGTATAGAAGTATGGCATTTTTTTCATTTTTCGTAATTTTCGATATCGAAAAAGTGGGCGTGGTCATAGTTAGATTTCGTTCATTTTTTATACCAATATAAAGTGAGTTCAGATAAGTACGTGAACTAAGTTCAGTAAAGATATGTCGATTTTTGCTCAAGTTACCGTGTTAAGGGCAATGCGGAAGGACAGACGGACGACTGTGTATAAAAACTGGGCGTGGCTTCAACCGATTTTGCCCATTTTCACAGAAAACAGTTAACGTCATAAAATCTATGCCCCTACCAAATTTCAAAAGGATTGGTAAATTTTTGTTCGACTTATGGCATTAAAAGTATCCTAGACAAATTAAAAGAAAAAGGGCAGAGCCACGCCCATTTTGAAATTTTCTTTTATTTTTGTATTTTTTTGCACCATATCATTACTGGAGTTGAATGTTGACATAATTTACTTATATAATGTTAAGATATTAAATTTTTTGTTAAAATTTTACTTTAAAAAAAATTTTTTTAAAAGTGGGCGTGGTCCTTCTGCGATTTTTCTAATTTTTATTAAGCGTACATATAGTAATAGGGGTAACGTTCCTGTCAAATTTCATCATGATAACTTCAACGACTGCCAAATTACAGCTTGCAAAAGTTTTAAATTACCTTCTTTTAATAGTGGGCGGTGCTACGCCCATTGTCCAAAATTTTACTAATTTTCTATTCTGCGTCATAAGTTCAACCCACCTACCAAGTTTCATCGCTTTATCTGTCTTTGGTAATGAATTATCGCACTTTTTCGGTTTTTCGAAATTTTCGATATCGAAAAAGTGGGCGTGGTTATAGTCCGATATCGTTCATTTTAAATAGCGATCTGAGATGAGTGCTCAGGAACCTACATACCAAATTTCATCAAGATACCTCAAAATTTACTCAAGTTATCGTGTTAACGGACCGACGGACGGACGGACATGGCTCAATCAAATTTTTGTTCGATCCTGATGATTTTGATATATGGAAGTCTATATCTATCTCGATTCCTTTATACCTGTACAACCAACCGTTATCCAATCAAACTTAATATACTCTGTGAGCTCTGCTCAACTGAGTATAAAAAAAAAACAATTTGCGCTGCCATTTTTCTGTTCGCTGCTGTACATATGTGGGCTTCTTTGTCGGCAGAATTATTCCAACAAATGATGGTTTCTAATGAAACGCTTTATCGCTGCCGAATCAAGGAAACACACTGTATAACTTTATATAAATATTTCTTGATTTTATTCGCGGATGAACCACAGTGTTTGCGATTTAGTTTTTACAAATTTATGATGAATGCGTGCGCTTGTCACGGCCGCTCGAACAAAGAACAAAGTAAGAAAGAGTATAAAACTCATTTTGACATTTATCATTGAATGACATGTGAATCGTGTCGCGAAGTAAAATGACTCTCATTGACTATTGTAAAAAGGCTAGTTAGTAAACCGCCACATACTCCCCCACCAGTGATCCACCGATCACGTTGAAAAAGTTACAAAACGATTGGGTTTTCTAATCAGTCTTCCTGATCGTGTTCTAACTTCTGTGGGTACACAGTTAACGTTATTGGATTTTTTGGCATGTTCAAATTTTTGACTAAGAGGTTCATTGTTTTCTTTAACATTATTTTTTACAATAAAATTTTTGGTATTCGTTTCATTATTATCCTTATATGATACAGCTGCTTTTAAACGGTCACATGATACCGTTACCAATCTTCCATTTACCCGAATGTCGAAATTTTTTTCTTTTCGTTTAACAACTTCAAATGGGCCATCATATGGCTGTTTAAATGGTGCTCTAACGGAATCATCACGTAGGAATACATGTGTGCAATTCGAAAGTTCTTTTTGAATGAAACAATGGTTCACAGAGTGATTCGAAGTGACAATGGTTTTGATTTGGTTCATGACGTTTTTTAGATTTTTAACAAAATCTGTCGAGAGATCAGTAGTTTTGTCATCGAGAAAATCGCCCGGCAATCTTAAAGTTGTGCCGTATAACAATTCAGCTGGACAAGCTTGTAAATCATTTTTAATTGTCGTTCTTAATGCGAGCATGATTAAAGGTAACACGTCATACCAAGTTTCGTTTTGATGACACATGATTGATGCCTTCAGAGTTCTATGGAAACGTTCAATCAAGCCGTTGGCTTGTGGATGATAGGGAGTGGTACGGATGTGTTTACAACCAAGAAGACGATTCAATTCTTTGAATACATTCGATTCGAATTGTCGACCTTGATCGGTTGTGACATATAATGGTACGCCATAGTGTGAAATCCATCCACGAATGAGTGCATTGGCTACCGTTTCAGCTGTCATGTTTTCGATGGGGATTGTAACTGGCCAGCGTGAGAAACGATCAATGCATGTTAAGCAATAACGGAATCCCTTGGATAACGGCAAAGGTCCAATGATATCAATATTTATGTGTTTGAAACGACCGTCAGGTGCATTGAAATTAGCTAAAGCAGTTTTGTTATGTTTGTGAACTTTGCTTTTTTGGCAATTAACACATTCACTTGACCATTTAGAGACATCCGATTTGATGTTTGGCCATACATAACGTTCGGTTAATAAATTGACAGAAGCCCTTTTACCAGGATGCGAGATGTTGTGCACCAGATTGAAAATTCTCTTTCGCATGTTACCGACGATAAAGGGTCTGATTTGCTTAGAAGATGTGTCGCAATAAACGTGCAGATTAGAACCAGGAAGATAAATTTTGTTCAAATTTAAAGAACATGGGATATTTCCTTCCAGAATGTCATTTAGTTCGTTGTCGTTTATTTGAGAATTTGCTAGAAGTTCTAAGCTGATATCGTTAACTTTGATTTCTTCAATGCGCGACAATAAGTCTGCAACAACGTTATCTTTGCCGGAAATGTGACGAATGTCCGTTGTGAATTGACCAATGAAATCAAGTTGACGTGCTTGTCTGGGTGAAGCTTTGTCGGGGTTTTGTCGAAAGGCAAATGTTAATGGTTTATGGTCAGTATACACAATGCAATTGCGTCCGTCGATCATAAATTTGTTGTGTTTGATTGCCTGAAAGATTGCCAAAAGTTCACGATCATAGGTGCTATAACGCTTTTGGGTATCGGTTAATCGTTTGGAATAGAAACTTAATGGTTGAAGTTGACCATTGTTGATTTGGTGAAGGGCTGCCCCTATTGCGTGATTACTAGCATCCACGTGTAATGCCAAAGTTGTATTGGAAATTGGGTGAGCTAACAGGACAGCGTTGGCGATATCAGCTTTACATTTTTCAAATGCTAAAGATGCATCGTCGTTCCAAGCAATTTGCGAATTATCTTTTTTTTTGTTGCCTTTTATTAGCAGCTGAAGTTTGCCTTGGATTTGAGCAGCATTCGGTAGAAAGCGACGATATGAGTTAAGGATTGCCAAAAAACTACGGAGTTCGTGTGCTCTTTCAGGTTTTTTGAAATTTTTAATGACATCAACTTTTTCAGTTTTTGGTAAAATGCCATCTTTTGTGACGATGTGACTGAGAAAAGTGATTTTTTGTTGTCCAAATTCGCATTTGGCAAGGTTGATTTTAATGTTTTTTTCTTTAAGACGTTGTAAGACAATTTTCAAATGTTTTCGATGTTCGCTCATGTCATTTGAAGCTATGCAAATGTCATCGATGTAGACAACGACGAAATCAAGATCGTGAAAAATACTGTTCATGAAACGTTGAAAAGTTTGAGATGCGTTTCTGAGACCAAAAGTCATCACATTGAATTCAAATAAGCCGAAGGGTGTAATGATTGCAGTTTTCTCTTTGTCTTCTTCTGCTATTGGGATTTGATTGTATGCGCTAACGAGATCGATTTTTGAAAAAATTTGTTTGTTTGCAAATATGTGTGTTACATCTTGGATGTGAGGTAAGGGATATCGATCAGGAATTGTAACGGCATTTAAAGCACGATAATCACCGCAAAAACGCCATGTGCCGCCTTTTTTGGGTACTATGTGCAATGGGCTTGCCCAAGGACTTTTACTTGGTTGACAAATTCCCGCTTATAGCATTGCTTCGAACTCAACTTTAGCTAGTTTAAGTTTTTCAGGGTTTAAACGACGTGCTCGTGAAAAAGTGGGACGACCCGTTGTAATAATTTGATGTTTTACCGTACTAGGTTTCAAATTATCACGTTTATTGAAGGTTGGAGGCAGAGTGAGATCTACAAATTCATTTATTATTTCGCTGAAATCAGATTTGCAATGAACCGAAGAGACTCTTTGATAGTGTGTAAGATGAGAATTGCATTTAGTTCGTAAATTTGTATGAACATCGATCAATTGTTTATTTTTTATATCAACCAGCAATCCGTATTCATCAAGAAAATCAGCGCCAAGAATGTGTTTGGACACATTTGCTATCAAAAATGTCCAAATGAAATCACGTCTTAGTCCTAAATTGACATTGCAAGTAATGCTACCGAAAGTTTCTATGGGTGTGCCGTTGGCGGCGAAAAGTTTATAGGAATTTGGTTTATTTAATTTATTGAATAAATTTTTTGGCAAAATTGATAAGTCTGCGCCAGTGTCGACTAAAAATTTACGATGATTTGATTGATCAGTGACGAAGAGACGGCGAGTGAGATTTGATTCCACTTCGTGTACCGTCGGTGGCGAAGTGGTTTTTAGTTTTCCGAATTATCGTTTGAACTGCCTTCAGGTTTTTTGAACCGGCAAGGTTGTTCACATTTGCGAGCAAGTGCCCCGAATTTGTAATGATAACGGCAATATGGATGTTTTCTATTTGATTTAGATCGAGAACGTCTGTTACTGTTGTTGTTTCGGTTGGGACTTTTACTTCGACTTGCCCTAAAGTCATTAAACGATTTTGTGAGTTCATCAATTTGTGCTTTTAATTGTGACAAAGAAGGGTTTATTTCCGTTTTGATTTCGGAGATTTGTTTCGAAGAAGTTAATTCCACTACTTTATCGGCCAGAGTGGCGCATGTGTTCAAATTATCGTTAGAAATGGCTACAACCGCTCTCACATTTTCGGGCAGACGATCGATCCAAAGTGATTTTAATGCTTCATCACTCATAGAACTTCGTGCTAAATCACGCATTTTACGCAATAAATGCGATGGTTTGTCATCACCGAGTTCGATTTCTGTTAACAAAACTTTTAATTTCTTTTGATCAGATGCTGTATATTCATTAATTAAACGCGCTTTTAATGTTTCATATTTTGTGCCGTCGTCCGGCGGATTACGAATCAAATCAGAAACCATTGACAAATATTGAGGATCGAGTGCAGCAATGACATGATTATATTTAGCGTTATCTCTAGTGATTCCACCGTTGGTAAATTGAGCTTCCATTTGAATAAAAAATAAATCCGGTTCATTTTTTACGAACGTCGGTGCCCTTATTGTAATTCTACTAATTTCAGGTAAAGGAAAATTGCTAGCGGTACTTACGTTTGATGCTGATTGTCCATTTGAATTGTTCGATTCGTCCATCTTGAATATCATCCGAAAGCTCTGGTTGAAATCGTCAAGATACTGGTTATCTTCCACTTCGGCTTCTGTTGGGCACGTTTCCCAAGTCAATTTTTTGGATAATAATGTTTTTGTGTTGCAAACAATTTAATTTTGTTGCGCACAAGTGACGTAATGTGTGAATCAGCTGGTGAAATTTGTGCGTTTTTAATTTTTTGACTTTTGCAAAAAAGACGATTTTGATTGCACTTTTCTGATTAAATTCACTTTTGGTTTTGTGAAAATATCGATGCTTTAATGTTTTTGGTAAGTTTCTTCCATTCCCGAGTCGATAAACGATGAGGGCAATGCGAATATGTATTTGCACCTTGTTCACTGTATTGTATTTGTTATATGTCGGGGTCACCAATGTGGGCTTCTTTGTCGGCAGAATTATTCCAACAAATGATGGTTTCTAATGAAACGCTTTATCGCTGCCGAATCAAGGAAACACACTATAACTTTATATAAATATTTCTTGATTTTATTCGCGGATGAACCACAGTGTTTGCGATTTAGTTTTTACAAATTTATGATGAATGCGTGCGCTTGTCACGGCCGCTCGAACAAAGAACAAAGTAAGAAAGAGTATAAAACTCATTTTGACATTTATCATTGAATGACATGTGAATCGTGTCGCGAAGTAAAATGACTCTCATTGACTATTGTAAAAAGGCTAGTTAGTAAACCGCCACACATATAACAAATAAATTATAGAAACAAAAAGCGTTACAAAACATGACCGAAAACTAGTAAACAAATGTTATTTATGGCGCTAACTAAATCGAACATCGGAAAAAAAATTAAAATAAAATACGCCAAAAACACAAAATTTATGGTTTGTGTTGTGACGAAAATAACTTGACCAAAAAACATTTATGCACAAACGCAACAAATGGGTGAAATTCAGTAAAAATAACACGCGACACAAGTCGTGTGCCACATCAAAACAACAAATTGCAGCACTCACTTTTCCGTTCGCTGCAATTGCCATCAGTAAGTGCCCAACAATTTATCGTACAAGCAGTTGCTGCTGCGTGCGACATTGTAGCCAAATTAATGAGAAAGCTTATAATGCAACACAAAACAAGTAAGGACGGGACTGTCTTTGGCTGTGCCGAAAAGAAATATGTAGTGAACAGATGTACATACCTAAGCGATTTTTAAGATAAATCTTAATATATAAAAATCACATGTCACTATGTTTGGCGCAAATGGACTCCTAAACTACTGAACCGATTTTGAATTTGTTTTGCACCCCGTTTGTAGTTTGATCTAACTTGAAAGATAGGATAGGTTATATTTCAGTTTATAGTCGCAATATTATTTTATTGCAAATTTTTGTATTTGTTTATACGTAATAATAAAATGTTACGTATACGCACCGGCACTCACATTTTCAGGGGTGCGGATATACTTCTGTGTAATTGGTTGATGTTTCATTAAACAACGTGCGTATCAATTAAAAATATTATAGCGAATGATATCAAGTATAGCACATCACCAGGCCCGCCGAGAGGGTGCGGGGTTTCTGAGGGGCCGCGATTTAGAGGTACTATGACATTTTTTTTAATTCAGGAGTCTGTAGTTGTTCCATGTGCAATTTTTAAGCCGAATTTCAAAAGCAACGAAAATCTGCATTTCTTTTTAATATTATAGTGAAGTGTGAAAAATAAAAATCTATATGTATAAAAGGAAACGCTAAAATGTGTGTTAGTTGGTCGCCTGTGTTTGAAGAGATGCGTCGGTCGATTTTATTCAAACTTTCACACAAGTTGCGTAAACCTCACGCTGTGGTTACTACATAGGTTTGGTTGCGATCGACTTACAGGGTCTCGAGATATAGACCGAAACGTGGACCCGACTACCCCTAGAATGTGTTTATAGAATATGGATAACAAATGAAAGCTTTTGATGAGGGCTTTAGTAGAGGGTAATTTTAATACCCCTAGGTGACTAGGGTGTCGAGATATAGGCCAAAACGTGGGCCAGTGAATGCCTAGACAGTGTTTATACAATATGGATATCAAATCAAAGCTGTTGATGAGTGATTTAGTACAGAGTAATATATTATCCAGAGACGGACTGGGACTGGGATTGGGACTAGAATAAAATAAATACCACCCTCTTGGACAGGCAATAGAGATGCAGAAGAATGAGAAGAGAAAAGAAAGAAGGAGAAGTAGATTGAGAAAGAGATATAATGAGACGAAGATGGAGATAGATGAAGCGAAAAAGACGGAGGGAGGAGTGAATAAAAGGATTAGGATAAAGTGAAGAGGGGGGAGGGCAGAGTCAGATGGAAAAGGCTTATTAAAATGTATGCAGATAGGCCAAATTTAGGGCAGGACACCGGCAGATGTTGTCCTCTGTATATGTTGTCTTCTAGTATAAAATAAAAAATAGGTAGGTACTTTGTGTGAGGATGCAAAGTTTCACGTTTTTTGTGGTCTGCATGAAAAAACTATGACCACGAATCACTTATTTCGACAATATATGACGTAAACGTAAGTATTTGATGAAATTTTAATCTTCTAGCCGTAAAAAAGGGGCAAAAATGACAGTTTATATGGGGTATATAATATACATATATACCACCGATCTCTATGATTTTTACAGACAACAATGAATGCTCTATACGTAAGCATTCGGTGAAATATGAAGCTTCTACCTGTTAAAGTGGGGCAGAAATTACGAAACGACCACCGATCTATAAAATTTTTTCAGACAACAATGAATATGAAAAAAATCCTCTTTTTCAGAAAAATTGGTTCTTGGAGGATATATGCTATAGTGATCCGGCCGGTTCCGACAAATGTGTACACTGAAAGAAATGGTGCTGGTAAAATCTACATATCGGATCGGTTGTTCTTGACTTAACGGAGATTCGGTGAAATTGATCGAATGATGGTTAGTTCAACCGAGTTCTTTGTCAAGCGAACAAAAACTAAATTAGTTTAGTCATTTCAACAGAAGAGAAATTGTTGCTCTTAAGTTAACAAAATTCTGTAAAATTGACAAATTCCTAATCAATCTAACTGATTTTTTTGTTAACACAACGGATCTCACTGGTCATTTCAACAGCGATCAACAGTCAATACATGAGCAAATTGCAAAGAGAATTTTACGCTCACTGCGCTCTCTACTTTGTACTCATGTATGCTGTGTACTATATGTATATGGCGGCCGCCGTGGGGTGATGGTAGCGTGCTCGGCCTACCACACCGAAGACCCTGAGTTCACACCCCGGGCAAAGCAACATACAAATTTTAGAAATAAGCTTTTTCAATTAGAAGAAAATTTTCCTAAGCGGGGTCGCCCCTCGGCACTGTTCGGCAAGCACTCCGAGTGTATTTCTGCCATGAAAAGATCTCAGTGAAAACTCATCTGCCTGAAAATGCCGCAACATAGGTACTTTCGTACAAAGCTGTCGCAATAACTTTTTTTGTTCATCTGACTGCTAAAAGGGTCAATTACAAATCAACGATTTGTGCGCAGTTGATTCAACACCCTCTTGCGATGGATAAAAATTTACAGAAATTTCGGTTGAATTTACCAGTATCTTTCTTTCAGTGTAATCGGACACCTAAATACACCCGCTCACTAAATTTTATCAAGATATCTCAAAAATTGAGGGACTAGTTTGCTTACAAACAGACAGACGGACATGGCTAAATCAACTCGGCTCTTCGTGTTGATCATTTCGGTATACTTATTGGTGGGTCTATCTATTTTCCCTTAAGGACTTACAATTTTGAGATTCTTGACGAAGTTAATATACCATTTCATTTTCATGAAAGGTATAAAAAGAGCAGCAGCAGCAGAAGTCGGTGTAGACAGCAGCAATTTGAGCATAATAGTTGCAATAGTGCAGTAGCATTGACAGTTGCTAAAGCAAAAGTTAAATAGCGACAGCTGCAACGATAATATCAGCAATGCTGCAAGTACAGTCTCTACTAAAAGTGCGTATACTAACACGATCTTTAATATTTCTTTATTAAAATATTTATGTCGCCTTGTCTGAGACTTGGTTTGGTCTCCTACTGTTCGGAGCGGTCATTGCTATACGTGTTGCTTAACGTTTATTTGAAGCAAAACTAAAACTGGTACTTTCACTGTCATTGTGTTTATGCAAAAATTATTTCTACATAGGCTGCAACGTAATTTACTAAATGTAAGAACTTCTTTCAAACACACTGTAAAGCTATGAATTTTGTATCTTACAATCAACAAAATGACATTCGTCGTTATTTGCCTCAAATGTAAATAATGACGCCTTAAAACTTAATGTGCATTTTGTATGAAAATTGCGTTGCAAAATTACTTACCAAATGAAACAACAGGCAACTTTATGTGTGTTTAAAATTTTGAGTATGCAGTAGGAAAATTTAAAATGCAAAATACACAAACATTGCACCGAAGCTATTTTCGGGCTATTAACCATACTTTTTTTTTGCTCATATGACCAATTATGCTAAAACTTAAGTGCAACATAAATAGTTTAATGGCTTTTTGAATTGCAAGAGTTTAAAATTATGAGAAATTAAAGACATATATTTACAGCAGCGAGCTGAAAAATAGCAGTGCCAGTTTTTTTCACTTTTCGTCAATTAAATTCTTCTTTTCTTAATTTCGATATTTTAAGAAAAAACTTCTATGAAGTTTGTAACCTATTTTAAATATGCTCAACCAAAGTTCAAAAACTAGAAAATTTTACCAAAATTTTTAACATGGGGGACATCTCCAAAAATGATATTCTGTACATTTAATACTGTTGTAAAGCCAATAGTCAACCATGCTTCCCTAGTTTGCTGACAAATGGCCACGCAAAGAACGGCGACATCAAAACTTAGCAAACTGCATCGACTAGCATTGGCTTAACGGGTGCGATGAAAACGTCCCCAGCGGATGCACTTAGTGCTTTAGTGGGAGTACCTGCCTTCCCTATTCTGATAGAGAAAGAGGTAAAAAATATTTCGGAGTTAAATCTAGGAGACATGACAGGGCATATGAAAGTAATAAAAAAATTCATAGGAAATCCCACATTACAACTGCGTGACGCAATGTCCACTGGGAAACAGGGAATCCTTATAATGACCATTACTCAGAGGTCTGGTTCACGGATGGATCCAAATTCGATGACGGAAGGACGGGAGCTGGCATTTATGGGCGGAACTTCAAGAAATCGATACCAATGGGATGCTACCCCACCATATTTCAGGCAAAAATCCATGCAATAGAAGATTGCGATAAATAATGTCGACGGATAGGGTCATCCTCGACGAGCATCTACATTATGTCGGGCAGCCAGGCGGCCCTGCGTGCTTTGCAATCCTACACAGTTACATCTAAGCTGGTCAATGACTGCATTGATATCTTTAATGACCTGGGAGCCAAAAACAAGGTTTTGGTAGAATGGGTTCCCGGTCATCAGGGACATGATGGTAATGAACATGCAGATTACCTAGCAAAACAGGGTGCTACAACAGCATTCTATGGTCCAGAGCCCTTTTGTGGACTCGGAAAAGCACACACCAGGGAAACCATAAGTAACTGGGAAACAAAACAATTCAGACGTCACTTGATTGACTGCCCAGGGCAAAAACAGGCCAAACTGTTTATACTTCCGGCAACGAAAGTATCAGGCAAACTCATTAATCTAAGCAAGGAGGTCCCACGAACTCTCACTGGGTACTATACGAGACACTGTGGTTTAAGATATCACCTAAGTAAGTTAAATCTATTCGATATTCAAATTTGTCGTTTCTGTGAGCTGGAGGATGAAAAGCCGGTTCACATTCACTGCGAATACGTCACTCTGGCAAAGCGGAAACTCTCCCATCTAGGTGGTGTGACTCTTAATCCCTATGTGAGAAGGAGTAAAAATCCTAAAAAGGTACTTAGATACATTAAAAGCCTCCTCATACAAAGTTAGGCTGAAAGATCATGCACAATAGATCTATACAACGGTCGCAGTGCTTCTCCTAATTTTAGTCTATCAAAGAACAAGTTATAGGTCTCTCAAAACTCGCTTTGATTTTTTAAAACTTTTTCCTCACAATTTTTCAAGAACACAGAAATGAAAAATAAAAAAGTAAAAATTTACATAAAAAAGTTAGAAGAGAAGCCAGTTTTAGCGATATGACAATAATTACTTTAATTTAAATTGATCTCTAAATTAGTTTCGTTGAACCATATGCGCTGTGGAAGGCTTTGTCGATCACTGTTCTGAAGCGATTGCAAACTCTTCATAAATCTCATCAATAAATCGCGATCAACGGCCAGATTGTTAACGGAGAGAATGAAAAATTTTTCTGAAAACTTCTCTCCCGAATTATCATCTATGGGTTATCTAATCCATTTGATCCGTCATACCGTACCATGCACGAAGTTTGATAAGCGATTTTTACCATGTTTGCCTTGTTTTCTCGGGAACGATTTCTATGACCACATTAAACCTTCTAGGCCATACCGCCCTCCCAATCCCCTAGTTCCATGAGGAACTTGGGGTCGTCAGCGCCTCCCTGCTAAATATGTGTATGATACATTTGTGCTTTTAACAGGATTCCCCTCGCGTAGGTGAGGCTGACAATTGTATTGCGCTTATCAACCCCGTAAATCCCTCGTCTGCCTTCTCGGTGCCCTCAATGTTCCTGTGACCAAGAACCCATATGAGAAGTATGTTTGCGAAATTAGTTGCGTTTTGAAGTTAGTTGGGACTTGAAGCAACCTCTTTCAGCTGCTTACGGCCTTAGACGAAGTGATAGGGGAGTTAGGCGCAATTAGCGCTGCTTGGCTATATAAGTAAATGCACACCTCTCTGCATTGCCATTCTACACATCCCGCCTGCATATGTAATGGCCAAATATATCGCGTTAGTCACTGGAACAAGACTTAACGCAGCTCGGTGTAGCTTGAGTGCAGGCCGTATGGCCATAGCAGTATGGCGTTGTATAATATCGGGCAAACGGAATATATGGTCCCGCGCCTGATCTTCGAAAGAGCTCTGCGGGCCACAACTGAGCTGGAGGATTGGCGCCAGGGTGCAGATATGACAAAACATACTATACACGTGTATACTGCGGGATCTTTGTTCATTGGGAGCCAATTTGTTTCTCTTTACTCCAAAGTAGTCTCACATTTATTTGTGTGAACATTGATGTAACTGCCAAAGTAAATCCGCACAATTTCTCCTTTAGCTGTAGGAAATAGCTCGATCAGCTCGCGATATTTGGGGAAAACCACGTTTGGACTTATAGGGTACGAAGGTGTCCTTCCCGTCACTAGGCAGCGCCGTCTATATTTTGAAAAGCAAGAGGTAGCTTTATTTCTCGCAGGATTCGGAGTATAGTGAAAATCTAGTGAGATAGTGCATTTTGTTAGCCTGAAGCCGTGCTGGCAAGGTGCAACGAGCTCATCGTTGACGGAGTGTTTCATTGGTTCTGTTATGGATTGAGCAACGCAACCTTATTTTCCAACCTTATATGCCAAAATATTATATCTATGGTTTTTTTTCGCAACTCTTGTGATGCTATTCTCGTTCAATATGCAAATGATATCGGTAGTCACTTTGATTTTCAACATTTTAACGCAATAACTCAATATTTCCTTGACGTTTAACGCTTAAAACAACAACTTGCACCCGCCTTTACTATCGAATCTAAAAATAGTGTCTACAGCATATTAGCTACTTTGTTCTAGTTTGGAGAGTGTCTACGTCTAAAGACTTGTGTAAACATATGCTTACTATTTATTTGCCACAATTTTGCTTTCATTCCTGTTACTCCACTTTTATACTTCTTTACTTTTTTTTTGCGGTGGCTAACCTTCTTTCGCTTGTTTGCTAGCGGCTGTGGGCTACTTGAAAACAGTAATAACATGACACATATATACATATGTATAAATTTGTCGATAACCTAACTTGTTGCAACCACAATTAGTTGTCACAGTTTTACCAACAATTGCAGCACAAGTATGTGGTAGCAGCATTAACCATAGCCAGTTGTGCGATTGGAGTGGATACATGTTGCAAATGACTGTCGATCGACAGACTGGCAATACACATATTCTCAGTGTGCTGCATAAGCTGCTTTTCAAGCAATCTGAAACAAGTAAGGAAGTCTGACTTCGGTTGAAACCGAACATTACATAGCCAGATGTACACTTGAAATGCTGTTGTTGTTTGTTTTGTGTGCTTAATAGTGTTACAAGGCTTAGTCATAAAAGGCGAGGTGCAAAGCCCATTTTATAAAATTTGAAGTTTTTCCTATTTGTTGTTATAAATCCAATTGGGAAATGAAATACCATTCATATAAAGCGCTTTTTTGCAAAGATATAGCTTATTTTATTCGTCCACGACCCTTTTAAAAATCTTTTATTCAAAAGTGGGCGTGGTCCTTAACCGATTTCGTTAATTTTTCTTCAAAGCATTCCTTATAGTAAAGGCAACCTCTCTGCCGAATTTTGTTATTATAGGTTTAACGATTTTTGATTTATGATTAATATTTGTAAAATTGATTTTATCACAAGTGGGCGTTGCCACGCCCATTTAAAAAAAAATTCAAATTTTTATCAAGAGTCCCAATATCAGTCCATACATCAAATTTCAACATTCTAAGTGTATTATTTACTAAATAATCAGTTTTTTTGTGTTTTCCAAAATGTTATATGTATATATAAAAAGTGGGCGTGGTTATCATTCGCTCATTTTCAATACCAATCTATTCTGGGTCCAGATAAGCTCACGTACCATATTTGGTGAAGATATCTCAGTATTTACTCAAGTTTCCGTGTTAACGGACAGACGGACGGACGGACGGACGGACATGGTTCAATGAAATTTTTTTTCGATACTGATGATTTTGATATATGGAAATATATCTATCTCGATTCCTTCATACCTGTACAACCAACCGTTATCCAATCAAAGTGTACAAGTACAGCTGGGTATAAAAATACAATCACAAGTATGGCACACATTTCGTTAAACAAGCATATTTAAGACAATGCTTTAATCATAACATTTTACATATGTATGCTTGAATTAATGCAAGTATAAGCTCCTCTTTTTTATTGTCGATAGTTTAAGAAAAAACCCATGAATTTTGGTACTGAGACTATGCAAATTTAGGTTAGGTGGTAGCTGCCCTGGTAGTGAAAGATTACTTGGTCAGAATGAAGGTTCGTTTCTTTACCGCATAAAATAACGGTGACGTATCTATAGCTTAAAGAAAGATATAGTTTCGAATGAGACCGATCTAAACCTTGGATAAATACTCCGGAGATCCAAGTGAGTCGGGACAAAAATACTTTCGCCTAATTCTGGCAAAAGCTGGGCAGTTGTCATAAAGTGACTCGATGATTTCACCTCATCATCCTCCATACATCAGCTGCAGAAGGATGGGGTTTCCAGTATTTTTAGATGTACCGCACGTATTCTTATTAGGCAGTGTCCTGGCAAAACCCCAATGACCTTGATAGATGAGCTTTAGTGAACCCAATCATTTCGGCAGACCTCTTTCCATCCACTACCGGCCAGAAGGATCTTGCTACCCTGCAAGAGGCGGTTTCCGCCTAAAACTTGCTGAGCTGACTCGAGGCCCATCTATGCAGGAGCAGACCACAAGTGGCCAGTGGAATCCCGAACAGTAGGGATCCGCCGTCCTTATCCGGTTCAATTGTACGGATGCGGGCTAAGAGATCTGCTTGACAGTTGCCCAGGATATCACTATGTCCCGGGACCCAGATAATCTTAATCATAAAATAGTTCGGTGCAATCGGAAGCGAGGTCAGGCACTCCAAGAGCACCCTCAACCGCACTATAGTTTAACTCAATGCCCTGAAACCGCTTGGTGAACCAACCTCAAAAACATTTTCGAAAAAAATCCAGTATGCCAGAAAATTTTGAAAACTTCGAAATTTTTATTTAGAGTTTTCCAAATTTTTTTTAGTAGGCAGTTTTGGAGCGCAATCAATTTTGGTTAAACAAAGTACAAGTTATGGGTTCCTCAATATTCGTATTAACTTTTGAAAATTTTGTTCCGGATGATTTTTTTTATATAACTATTTGGTCCCTACGAAAGGCTCGTAGCTTTTATTTACAATAAAAAAACCTGAAACACCATGGCAATAAATGCGAGTTAAGAGACTTTTAGCTTATGCTTAGTTAGACCAAAATTGATTAGACTACAAAAAACTGCTTGCTCAACTGGGCGTTTTTTTTTTATTAAAAACCAACCAATTATCTTTCCGTATATCCGCACCACCCTAACTACGACGTGGTCAGATCTCGAGTCAGCTTTTAAGCTAGGTCCTAGAAAATTTGTAGTATTCTCCAAGAGCACAGCATATGTAGTTGGAGCTTTTAATGTTTGTTCTTCAAACAAATTCTGGTAATACCATGGACACAATCAGTCTATGTGAGGTCTTTATTGACCGGTCAGTTCAACCTAACCGAAGCCTTAAAAATGTTAGCTGTAGCTGAATGCATTTATCTGATATGTAAACAATTGCATACAAAAAGGCAATATAAGTTTAAAAAACAAATCTTTATATGGTAGAAGCACGTTTCCGGAAGCAAACAAATTTTGAAAACATTTGCATTTGAAATCAAAACGAATTGGCAGCGCATTTATAAACAAGTCAGCGTTTTAATAGGCTTGACAGACAGCAATTTTATTTGAAACTATCTTGGCGAAATTTTCAAAATTAGGAAGATAAGCTGGCCTGGTAGGGAAAGATAGATGGTAGGTATGTTGATGGAATCCTGCTGAAAATTTAATATTTTGGGGGGCTTTTAGTTCATGATTTGACTAGCTAGCTTACTAAAAAACATTCCACCTTGTTTTATTTGATTTTGGTTAAAATGTAAGGCGCGATAGGCTCCAAAGCGATCTTAGGCCGAGCTTCTCTTCCAATTTGCGTCGTGCTCCTTTTCATTTTTCCTACAAATTGGCGGGAATGGACCTACTTGTTTTATGCCGACTCCGAACGGCATATACAAGGCAAATGAGTTTTCACTGAGAGCTTTCATGGCAGAAATACACTTGGAGTGCTTGCCAAACACTGACGAAGGGCGACCCCGCTTAGACAAGTTTCCTTCTAATTGAAGAAAAACTTCTTTCTAAAATTTTTGATGTTGGTTTGCCCGTGGCGTGAACCCAAGATCGTCGGTGTTGTAGGCGGAGCACGCTACCATCACACCACCCGATTTTGATTAGCCCTACTTTATTCACCACTGAATTACTGCTTTAATTTGTAGAGCAAGTGCCACTGTCTGTCAATGCCATTATTTATGTTGTGGTAGGCAGTGTTAAAGCAGCCAAAACGCTAACAGCAATTTCGTAGAAAAGTTTACTTCTTGTGTAATTTTCTTTTTTTAGACAGCTTTCATCGCCGCACGCCAAAACGGTATAAAATGTCTTCACGTAAACAATGAAAGGAAATAAATAATACCAATCCAAAAGCATATGCGCAGTAGAGAGTCCCAAAAACTAGTGAGCTTTTTGAATTCGGTCGGGTCTCCTCAAATGGCTAAAAGTAGGCCTGGAAGTTTAAAAATTTTAGTAACATTGTTAAAAATAGATTTTGCTTAAACAAATAGAGTTTTTGATGTAAAATTTGTTTTTCAAAAGAATGCAATTTTTATAATTGAAGCGACATTCTAAATTACTCGTGATATAATGAAATACTAAACTTTTTTGTATATTAACTACTTGGGAGATATGCATATTTTCAAAACTATTTACATTTAGATTTACGAAATCTTAAATTCGTTTTAATTCGTACCAACATATTTTGTAACCCTGAAACAATTTGTTTTTGTACAAAAAACTAGACACTCTAATGTACAGTGTTAGACAATATAATAAAACTGGAAAATTTAATAGCTTTCCACATTAATATGTATACGTTGTTTTTTCGGTGATGAAAAATGCCGAAATGCACCGTAATTGCCATCGTCGAAGCAACCTTTTGTCCGAGGACTAAAAAGCACCCATTTTGAAACCGGGCCCATACCGGCACCCATATCGGGACCGCTTTCGCACTAAGTACTTCAGGGTAGCATTTCATATCTCTTGCTTTATAAGGGCTGCCTGTTTTTCCTGCGTTCAGGTCCCTCTGTTTCGCTCTGTGTGTGGTTTCTACGAAGCTGCTGATTTCTTGCACTCTTCTCTGTAAAACTCGTTAATTTTCACTGAAAAAGTATCGACATTGATTTGGCGGAATCATTGCTCGAGCATTTGTCAGTTCTTCCCTCTTCTTAAACATTTGAAAAAGGTGTGTTCAGCATCGTTCTCATCTGCATCACCGCCAACGGACTCAGGATGTTCGGTATCTTAGGTATAGGTAGAGCGACTGCTCGCTATACAGATATTAGAGGCATACAGTGATTCTTCATCTAATCTAAAGCGTGTTTTCAGACAATACGGAGCAGTGCAGTAAGGTGGACGGTAACGTGGTCTTCCGATGCTTGCCATCAACCTGCGTAGCAACGATACCAAATTTAAATGCCTCCTTACTTATGCCTGAATAATGGACTACCTTCTTTGAGGTTATAATACCCGAGACCGCCGTGGTGTTATGGGAGCGTGCTCCGCCTATCACACCGAAGATCCTGGGTTCACGCCCCGGCCAAAGCAAAACTAAAACTTTTAGAAAACAAGTTATTTCAATTACAAGAACAATTTTCTAAGCCGGGTCGCCCCTCGGCAGTATTTGGCAGGCACTCCGAGTGCATTTCTGCCATGAAAAACTCATCTGCCATGCTGATGCCGTTCGAAATCGGCATAAAACAAGTAGGTCCCGTCCAGCCAATTTGTTGGAAAAATTTAAAGGAGCATGACGCAGATTGTAAGAGAAGCTCGGCCTAAGATCTCTCCGTAGGTTATCGTGCCTTAATTTTTTGTTATCAATTCTGTTTTGTATTCCCTCATCAGGAGTCCTCACGATTACAGTCACTCATTTGTGCGTATCATAACCTGATTAAGGTTTAGGCCTTTTTCTTCCGTAAATGTAAAATAAGGAAGACAAAATTAAACGCACTTTGTAGGGAAGAAGTTTGGAATCGCGAATTAATTTTCAAAAAACAATGCGAATATTGAGAGAAAAAGATCGTTATCGTAAAACTTTCTATAATATTTTCGAAAACGCGTTTTTTATATTGGTTTGCATAGTTTAAGTTACAAAATGCATGGAAGTTTTTTCTTAAGTTATCGAAAAAAATAAAAAATATTTGGTAAAAATTTCCGCTGCTATTTTGGTGTTTGCTGCTGTACATACTCTGGGTCACTAGCATCGAGGCGCAATTTGTTACAACTTTATATATTTCAGGGTAAATATTTACATTCCAACTATTAGACTGAATTTTATTTCCAATTGTTTGCCTATTCTTTCCACACGAGCCATCGGTGGATCGCATAAAAGATTTAACAGATTTATACAATTGGCATAACTGGAGCAGAACGTGCACAATAATTGACGTTGCGTAACATGCTGGAAAATATATGAGCATATGCATAAATAACAAAGCACCCGCATACGCATATGCTTCATGCATGCATGCATGCATTATTACAACAACAACAATGCAACTTTAATGATTTTTATTTGTTTTTACTACTTTTGATTGCCGATATGCTAGACTGCTACTGTTGCTGCAACCAATAAACATTTATGATATGGCTGAACGACCACACGCAAGCGTAAATACACAACTAAATTACTCACGTTGCAGCAGAAAAAGGTTCTATGTCTGCTTCTACATACACTGAAAGAAATGGTGCTAGTAAAATCAACAAATCGGATCTGTTGTTCTTGACTTAACGGAGATTCGGTGAAATTGATGGAATTATGGTTAATTCGACCGAGTTCTTTGTCAAGCGAATAAATTAGTTTAGTCATTTCAATAGAACAGAACTTGGCGCTCTTAAGTTAACAAAATTCTGTAAAATTGACAGATTCCTAATCAATCTAACTGATTTTTTTGTTAACACAACTGAACTTACAGGTAATTTCAACGGCACTCAACTGTCAATACATGAGTAAATTTCAAAGAGAATTTTACGCCCACTGCGCTCTCTACTTTGTACTTATGACGATGGTGCCACTTGTTAAAAAAACACCAAAATAAGAAAACCATCAAATTAAAAAAACCCACAAAATGGGAAAACAATAAGAAACTACCCTAGTCCCTAAGATGGCTTTAGAATAAAGACGAAATATCGACAAGAATAAATTATACAACTATAATACAAAAAGTTGTGTTTTTATTTAAATTGGCCTTCAGCTCAAAAATTTAAAAAAAAATATAATAAGAAACTAGTTTTTCAGTTATCAATACAAAACGAAGAAAACCCTTTTTTGAATTTGCTGTGCAAAAATTATGAGATAACGGGACACCTATTTATCGGGTACAATTTTGCAACTTCTCGTCCAAGCGAAATGCAAAATTGCGCCCTCTTGTTGCAAAAGTTTTGCTTGAACGAACAGGATTTTTTCAAAGTTAGTAACATCTTGTTCAAGTTTTTATGAATTTTAACTCACGCGAACGAATCTAATAAGATAATAAAAAAACATCCTTTTTTAATGTTGATGTTTCCGACAAAATAAAAGTTTGAGTTGTTTTGGAATCGTTTCAACTTAAAGTTTTTCGAAAATTAAACGTGCCGAATTACATGTAAAGTTACTCCAGTGGTGAATTACCTTCCTCCGATTTGATTCTTTACTTTTCTATAACTTACAAGTTCTCTATTTAAAATGTTATGTCAAACATTTATACTAAAAGTTTTGTTCGGAACAATCAAGTGTGGCAACTACATGCGAGAGAAGAAATTGAATGAGCTGAGTTGCAACTGAAAGAATTGAGAATCATTTTTGTGACTACTATTTTCATTTCTATATTCATATGTATGTATGTGTAACAAACATGCGTATTTATGTATTCACATATTTACGTATTTGATGGTAGCCGTGGTGTGATGGTAGCGTGATCCGCTTACCACACCGAAGACCCTGGGTTCACACCCCGGGAAAAGCAACATATAATTTTAGAAACAAGCTTTTTTAATTAGAAGAAAAATTTTCTAAGCGGAGTCGCCCCTCGGCAGTGTTCGGCAAGCACTCCGAGTGTATTTCTTCCATGAAATGTTCTCAGTGAAAACTCATATGCCTTGCAGATGCCGTTCGGAGTCGGCATAAAACATGTAGGTCGCGTCCCGCCAATTTGGAAGAAAAATTAAAAAGGAGCACCACGCAAATTGGAAGAGAAGTTCGGCCTAAAATCTCTTCGGAGGTTATCGCGCCTTACGTTTATTTATTTATATGGCAACATAGATACTTTCATACAAAGCTGTCGCAACAACTTTTTTGTTCATTTGACTACTAAAACGGTCAATTACGAATCAACGATTTGTGCGCAGTTGATTCAACATCTTGTTGCGATGGATAAAAATTGACAGAAATTTCGGTTGAATTGACTCGTATTTCGGTTGATTTTACCAGTCTTTTTCTTTCAGTGTACATATGAGACTTTTACGGCCTGGTGATTCTGGTAATTTAGTGCATATATGCCTAAATCAATCGGTAATTTCATTTAGAAGTAGTTACAGCGCTTAACGCCCCGATTCTAGTGTGGTAACAACATTCTTCACCACGGTAACGAAATCATGTGGCAACTTTTACACCCTTTTCGTATTCTACCCGCGAAAGTAGCCGGATAATTTTTTACCCACAAAAGTTCGAAATAACCACACAACAGCTGTTGTTTAGAAAAAGGCAAAACTGAAAAATAAAGAATTGTAAGCGCAAATAAGTAAAGATAATATTAAAAAATGTTTGCCTCTTGCTATAGATATTTGTTTACATTATGTACTTTCACAGAATAAATTACAATATACCTATGTAGAAACTTATCACGCATAATATGCATATGCACATCGTCCCGTTTATTGTGCATACAACCAAAAATGGTACTATATTTTGACATAGGATAAGTCTTTGTCTTTCACCAACCAAACGTTGTGAACCTAGTTTTGGTCACAAAGCTCTTGGTGCTAGCATTATGTTGTTGATTTCAATGAAATAAAACGTATAGTGCAATTAGGTTTTAGTAAGAAACGGTTCAAAATTTGCGCTCTGGTGCTGCCGAACTATGTAAGTGGAAAACTCAGTAAATCATAAATGAAACTAAGCAATTTCGTTAGTGCTATTTTTATAGATGCTTACTTTTTCCCTTAACGTTTAAACTTCATATCAGATCCTAGATTCAGTAAGTGTCAGTTTTGATCCCAGGCCTTAGGGGTTCTGCTAGCACCTACGGGAATAATTTTATACAAAACATTTCTTCCGAAATCAAATCTCTTTTGCATTTTCTTCCTTCTGTTAAAATATTTCTTGTGCCAAGATACATAGTTTTCAATTACCTTGCGTGGCTTAACACCACAATAGTCCTGGAATTCATTGAACTCTTTGAGCTGGGTGAGAAAGATTTAAATATCAACGTGCCAAACGAGAAGTAATGCATAGAATTTCTTTGTATAAGTTTTGAAAGTGTTAGGCTCACGGCAGAGTGCTCGCTATAAGCTATGCTAGGCGAGAAGCAATTTTTATTTTCATATATTTTACATAGTGTTGTATAGCCGATCGAAATATCTAGCCGTTATTAATATTATTATAAAACAAGAGTTTTTTTGATTAGTCGGTTATTTCATCAACAATTAACGACAATGTGTTTGCCAACACTTTTCTTTTTAATGCCTGGCATAAATTATATCCTAGGTGAAATGTTATTGTTCTGGTACATTTTATGGACTGAGCAATTTTTTATGGTGAGAGTTCCATTGAAGTAAACGCAAAATTATATGGGGGCTAACGAAAGTGTGGAGAATTTTTGGGCAATATTGTGAATTTTTACCTGAGTGAAAAAGAAAGAAACGTACCAATCGTGGCTACTGCCTAAAAAGGACCAAAATTGAAGAAAAGGGACCAGCGGACCAATACCATTTTTGGTCCAAATGGACCAAAGTGGCAACCGTGAAAGCGAAGAAAACTACCTTTCAAATTTCTCCACAACCATGGTGAGTTTTTCGGTGATGACAGCGTTACCACTTGGGCCAGAATCGCGGATAAAAGAACTGGTAACGATATTCGGTTACATAATGTTCTGGGTACTATTTTACCGGTAACGCTCAGAATCGGGGCGTAAGAGTAAAAAGTGATATAGAACGTTTTGTAGTATCACCGTAAGCGATATGTAAAGTAGCTTGAGGAATGATAAAAACGTCATAGCTGGTTATGCCCTTCGTTATGACATACAACGTGCTACACAGCGTATGAGTGACATTAATTAATAGTCAATATTTTCCGTATGCAAGAATTCATCTGAGTTTATCAGCTTAAGCGGTGTCGTATAATTTGTTTGACAGGAATTCAATTGCGTTTATTAAAATTGAAATTGACATTTTCATGAGCAAGTGACTAATCAGTACTAATTTAAGAAGTAATTAATTGTGATATTGCTGTAAGTATGTTGGTCAGGGTATTGCATGCCAATTAACAAAATCTAAAAACTTAATCTTAGAAGAATCAGCCCATTTGTAAATATTCCCTCGGAATTTTGTTCTCGCGGACTTTTTTATTCCCGCGGAAAAATTCCTGCAATTCTTTTCTCCCAGGGAGAACAATAATTGGGGAATAGGAATTTCGAATTTTCGAAGTCAGCTGTTTTGTCAATTGAAATTTCTTTGCGCATTTTTTATTTTGTTTAAAAAATTGAAAAGTTTGTTTATTGTTGCGAATTTTTTTGAAATTAAGAAATAAAATATAAACAATGCACATTTCATATTCCATTTCATATGGTATTCACTGAAATGACTAATGAATTGGTGCCACAGCAGCATCAGCAGGGGAAAATAAGAACAAGACGCGGGATAACACAAATCCGCTCGAGTTGCCTGCTTCCATTCAGCAAAGCAATTTTATGGCGGCCAAGTCGAGTTGCATTCGTCTTTCGAAATATATGTCAAAATCTATTTAAGCCTTCTTAAAAAATCCTTGCGCAATTTCGGGAGGGCTGCATCAAATATACTAAGAATTCTTCCGTTGCTTATGATATACTTTTCGACTTAAAATAAAGAATATTGCGGTAGAATGTACATTAGACTGGGTCGATTTATTAACCGATATCGCGCCATCGATTTTTCGATAGGATTTGGGCTCAGGAAAAAAAGTTCCACTACGCATACCCAAAAAAATAATTTTCGAGCCTGCGATATTTCATCGATATTTTATGCATCATTTTTCAATTTCAAGGCTCCAAATCATTTTTTATTGCAAAAAACTCACAAGGAATTTTTATATAGAATACGAGGAATGGAATATGGGAAAAAACTCGCAAGGAATTTTTGTTTAGAATTGGGTTGAATATGATCTAATGTTCGAAGAAGCATCCGGAAATGGCTCGCTCAAAAACAAATATGTACAATGAGGGATTGTGAATGGCGAATGCTTTCCAACCTTCCATTCAGTAACGCTGGATATTATTATTTTAGGCTGATAGTTACCGTGAGGACCGGAATCAGGGCCCGTATCGTGTTATACGAGATCACGGATGAAAATCCATTTTCACTCAAATAATAACTTTTAATCTGCCGCACTTTTCATACAAATTATAAAATATTATGAATCTAATAAGTACTTGCATGCTATGTGTCACGTATTACCTCAAGCCTAATCACAATTTCAGTGCTATTGCGATTTAAAAAATTGAATTCGATCACGGATTGTATAACACGATACGGGCCCAGATTGTTTCGTTATATATCAGTATGAGTTATTTTATCTATATAGGATCTTAAATCAGCTTAGAAACACGTCCTTCCCAACCTCTTATAATTAGTAGTTGAGATGCCAATGTGGACGAAAATTCTTAAATAATAAAGCTAAATAAATTAAGTACTTAAGTCTTGAGGTAGGGTAGAACCAGAAACACATCCTTTCCAAACGGCCAACTAAAGAGACCCTAGAACTCGACATCTATAACTTCCAGTTTCTGTGCGTAACCGAAAATTCGGTAAAAACTTGGTAAAAACTGTTACAAATGTTTGAAGTGGCGAGCTAACTCGGCCTTCGTTTAGGACTCAGCACTGCTAATACAGTTCGACCAACAAAAAGTTTGCTTGTATTAGGCGGAATAGCCTAGTAGGTTCAATGTGGTCATTTTAAATAGTTTCCAAAACCTTCGGGGAGTGTATCTATCACTACAACATCAACAGCAACAACATGGGAGTAATCCTGGACCGAGATATTTTGACATTGTCCCAGCAGATTTTGAGCAGTTGAGTATGAATTGACTTAATGATTTAATGCGGCTGCAGGGTTTGCCAGTACTATAACTTGTACTTCTCATGGACAGTAAGCTGCCAAAACAGCCATAAAATAGGTATGCCTTTGTAAATGGAATTACATAAATTTTAATGGTGACATCTTCACCTCAACCCTCTCGAAGTTTTGATGGTACGTAGCATATACTTATGGACTAACACTCATTTGTTCTGATGAGGAATTCAAAAAATTGCAGTGGAAAATTACTAAAAGAGTAAATATTTCTATTTCATACATATCTACAGCAACGAACAGGAAAAAACAGTAACAATTTTTGTCTAATCTCGTCAATTAAATTTATTTATTCTTGATAGTTAAAGAAAAAAATTCTATGAATCTCAAAATGGACTCTCATTGACTTTTGCATTGTGAATCCCTAAAAATGAAGAATCTTTCTATTCCTCCATTGCCATACTGACAGGGAGAATGGCTGTTACGAATGACAAGAGAATGGATGAAAGGTTTGTTTGTATTCGTTTACAAGAAATGCTAGAAAAGCACAATTCTGCCGTCCTAATAAAGAATGTAGCTATCTGCGTTTTGTTTTCGAAGATAAATCATTTACAAAGACGTCAAATTCGCATATAAGGAACTCAAACTTGACGTTTTTTTTTGCATAAGTAATATAACCTTCAATCCAAATTAGTCCAAAATACTTATTTTGAATAAAAAAGTAGCATATCGCACACTAACTACAAAAGAGTCACAACTTAAAATTTTTCAAAATCGGTTTTTTTTCCATAAACCAATTCACAGTATACATCTCTAACTGCCCCTTAAATTTCGTTGTCATTATTTTCTTCTTTAACTGGAAAATTACCGTTATGCCAGTTTTGGTGTTCATTGCATCGCTTGCGCTCTATCAACTAAAGAGTACTATTTTTACTTGTGTCAATGTGCTTAAGAACAAGTGAACAGTTTTTTTACGCATAAAGTGTATTATTTTAAATTCTGACTATCTTGTTGCAAAAAACTTTTAACTTTGTTGTGTATTAATTAAAAATTGTGTCTTTTTATACGTAAAGAGTGACTAAAGTTGCTTGTATTATTGTGAAATGTGCCTTTTTTGATGAAATAATTGTGAATGTACGAGTAGTAAGTTTTCTTAGAAATAGTCATAATTTAAAATTGCTATATATTTTGTCCGTAAACAAATAATTACAACAAAATTTCGTCAATTCATTTTATAATGAAGGTATCCTTCTTTGTAAAACTGGATTTAAATATAACATTACAGACGTTTTCACATAAACCGTTTTTCTTCTCTCCTGAACATTTACATTTTTTCAAGTTGTGACTTTTTTGTGTTAGTCTGCGATATGTTGGAAAGTTACAAACAAGTTAAGTTCAATATGTCAGTTTCAGTTAGAATGTAGGTACCCACATTCTTTTTTAGAACGGCAGTTTTGAGCAAATGGCTTAAGTAACCGAACGGGGATTTAACAGGTGTTCGAGGCTGTTTACTATTGTGAACGTTTTTTCAAACATTCACCAATTGAAGGTATGCGCTCGCTTTATATTTTATATGAAACACACTTTGCAAAGAAAGTTTTCAAAAATCATTGCGAATAGTGAGAGACATATAACATGTACTTTGTCAGACTAAAATTTATTGGGCTACAAAACTGCACTCTCAAAAAAAAATTAGATAACTATGAATATATTGTTGGAAATTTGCGTAAAATTTTCATTAATCGTCGAGCTTCTTTGGAGACCTTTTTTGAGATTGCTTTGTATGTAGTTTCGATTACAAAATGCAAAGCAGTTTTTTTTTCTTAATTTTGGAAAATAAAAAAAGAAGAATTAAGTTGATGAAATTTGATTAAAACTGTCACTGTGTTCGCCTTTGTAGAACGAACTTGGTATGTTTTGATGATCTAGCAACTAATCTTTTTTCGTACCAAAAATTAACAATACTTACCTAACGATTATATATATTTAATATTACTATATTAATCTTCAAATGCATTATTTAAAAGAAATAATATTTTCATAAGTCACCAATTTGGCCCTCTCCACAAATCACGTAACATTAATATTTTGTAATTTCGATCAACGATCAAAAATAAAAACTTAACAAGTTTTTTATAAAAGATATGCTTACTAATATTTTTGACGGTTCTATAAGCTGAACAAAATATTCTTCATTGCGTGATTTTTGGAAGTCTTCCACTAAAAACAAATTATTGTTGTTATAGAAACCAAATGATGTCGGCCTCGGATTCTTAGATTCTTGGTTGGGTATCCGCATTAAATTCAGCCTAAAATTCCGCTGCCGTCATCAATTGGTTAACAATAATAACTGAAAGTAATAATAAATACAAGAGAGAGCAGTAGATGAATTGGCAAAAAAATACAGTTGTGTAGATTATATAAACGAACAATGTATATGGACTTACTTGAAGTAGTCTAAAGACGACCTACATATTCACATGTTTATAATCCCTTTCTTTTATTAGTACAAGATTGCAATTTTTTATATATTTAATTGATTCCATTTACCTTTTTCGAAGATTATGTGTTTAGCATTGAAAATAAAGTGGTCTGATGAAAAATTTGTGAATACCAAAATCTTTAACTTTTTAAAAATTTTGCAATTGGGTTAAGTGAATTTTAATCTCATTCTTGAAATAACCGTCGATTGTCAAATCTCATAAATAAATAAGTGACCCGGCCTATGAAAAGGTGGCTTATGACTCAATAAAAAAAACGAAAACTACTAAGAAACTGAAGAAATACATTGTTTATCTTTAACATTAGGTTAGGTTAGGTGGTAGCTACCCTGGTAGGGGAAGCTCACTTGGACTAGGTGAAGGTCCGTTGTGATACCCCATAAAATAAAATAACGGTGACTTATTACTTGGAGCTACTTGCATAACAACGATATAGTTTCTGATGAGATCGATCACTACCTTCAATAAATCCTCCAGAGATTCTAGTGAGTCGCGACCGAAATACTTTCGCCTAGTTCTGGCAAAAGCTGTACAATGAAGGATAAAGTGATGCGATGATTCCAATTCATCATCATCCATACAACAGTAAAGCCCCTGTTTTAAGAACATTTTCAGAGAGTACAACCAAAGAAAGCAAAATATTTCATTACGTATGATTTACGGTATTTCATGGTGCAAAATCGAACAGTTTAGTTAAATTCTAGTGCGCAGTTCGTACTGTTTAGAATTTTTTTTAGTATATTATACGAAACCATATTAAAGTACATTAAGTAATAAGAAGATATATCCAAAGAGATAAAGTATATTTACAAAGGAGGCCCAAGCAATACCCTAAACAAAATTAAAAACAATCCCGAAATGGAGAAATGGAAGTCCCAAAGTAGTTCCGCAAGGATGTCGAAATGGCAATAACTCCAATTCTGAGAGTAATATCGAGAGTAATATCGAAACAACCTCCCAGGTATCCGAACCCATCCCGAAGCAATACCGACATCATTACGAAAAAAGGTCCAGAATTTGTTACAACATGGTGCCGAATTAATTCCAAAAAGATCCCAAAACTCGTTTCTCAAGGGTAAGTGCATCATTGTGGAAAGATCCCTAACGAATCCTATGATCGAAAGACTTAATTTGCTCAGCGTAAGACGGCTTATATTTTATCACAGTATGAAATTTGTGTTTAATATGAAGATTGGAATGTTGCCTGAGTACTTGAGTGATAAACTAGTTTATGTTAATGAAACCCACTCATTCGTAGTCAGAGAAAACAATAATTTCAGACTTCCTCTCTTCAAAACAGAACAGGACAAGCAAAATATATTTTATAAAGGCTTAAAAAGTTTTAACGAACTTCCTAATCACATAAAAAATAGTAACAATTTAAAACCATTCAACAAAAAAATTTGCTAGATCACTGTAAAAAACATGATGGGGAATGCAAAACCAGCCAAGCCTTAAGCTGCCGAATGATTAACAAAAAATGGATCGCACGAAACCTCGAAATCGCAGTCTCAGGCAGACAGTTGCTGCGTTTATGGTACACAACGTCCTTTCAGCGTGATTCGGGACAGGGTTGGAAAGAGGTTCTTTTCAACCTTCTAATAAACATTGCTCATCACTTTGAGATGCCACTCATAATAAAATAAAATATGGCCAAACAAAAGTTGGAACAGGGGGCATTTGGAAACACGTCCTTTCTAACCTCCCATTACATGTTGAGCTGTGCTGATCGGAATCTTCATGCATTCCGACAGCGTCATAAATGAAAATATATGTTCAAAATTTTGTTGGCTTATGCTGGGAGCACCGGAGAATTGGAAACGCGTCCTTTCCAACCTCCCTTAAAAGGGTGACTCCCAGACACGTCCGTTTGTCATGCTAGTAAATATCCTGATCGGAATCACATGGCATTCCGACAGCATATTCAATAGAACTAAGTGATTTTAATAATGAACTGTGTTTAGTAGTTTGAGCTTTAGGCTTAAACAGCCGTAATAATAAATAAATTAAATTAAATTAAATCCCGAAGAAGACCCATTAATAGAACCTGTTGAAGATAGCCACGAAGTATTCACAAACTCAAGGCAATATTAATTTTGAAAAAATTATGCTGCAAATAATCCTAAAATTATGCTAGTTAATTTCATAAACAAAACGCCGAAATAATTCCATAATTTTGTCCCAAAGCTAAAATGTTTGCTAAATGTCTTGCCTGTTCACGGTACAAAACCCCATCGAAACGTATCTAGAATATACGGTTGTACATACATTTTTCTCTATCGCATATTTCCTTATAAAACAAACGTTTTGCAATTTTTCGTACAATTTTTCTAAACCAAATACGGAACAATGCGAGTAACGGCGTAGTACTGTATTATTTTACAATCGATTTCATACCATGAAACGTCTTTTTTGTTCATTTGCATACTCTGGCCTCGTTATCGACGCGGCGTTCATTTTGTCAAATTTTTACGCTTCGCCAGCGAAAATGTCATCCCTAATGAACCCTTATATTAGGGCCGTTCCATTGGTTTATCGAGCTCTGGCTCTGGCTCAAATCTCATTGGAACGATCTGGATCAACTTTATATGAGCTGGCAGCACTAATAAAAAACATCTGTTTCGTTGAAAATAAGTAGAAACGTACACAAAATTTTAAGATACTGATAGAATTATTAACATTTAAATAGTTTTGTACGTAAGCAAACTATTTATTTTCCTTACATCATCTTCAAGTTGTTTACTCTGTCATTGTTTTTGCTTTTAAATATGGCGAAATCTTGTATCTACAATGGCTCAACTATATGGTTCGCTCATCTCACCAGCTGATTTTATTTTTTTCATTTCACTGGAGTAGGGATTGTAAGAAGGAGATGGCAAACTTAAAATGAAACCAACGAATTTACAACATTTTCTTACTACATACAAATGCTGCTAAGTTTTATGTTTTCACTCCATTCCATTCGTCTAACACCTACATGCTGATTTTGGCAATGTGAACAAAGGTGTGTTGTTGCTGTAGAGATGAGCCAACCATATAGTTGAGCCATGAGTGCTACCAACTCAAAAGAAAAAAATCTACTACAGAAAACGAAACGAACAGAACTGCTATACGGATCAGAAATTGAACCAGATAAATATGGGGATCACAACGTTGTTGCATTTGCATGTTAAATTTCTATCCGTATCTCGCTCAAGTCTCAATGGAACGTAACTACTATGTTCAAACAGAAAAATAAGTTGAGGCAATTTCGATTTAAATTGAGTGGTGTTCATACAACTCAATTTAGATTACACAATAGTAATTTGATAGCTTGTTGGCTCATCTCTACAGCAGCAACATACCTTTGTTCAGACTGTCAAAATGTGCGTGTTGGTATTAGGCGAATGGAATGGAATGAAAACATAAAACTCTGAAATTTTTGTGTGTTGTAAGAAAATGTGTTCAATGTTTTGGTTTCATTTTGAGTTTGCCATCTTCTTTTGACCATCCGTACTCCCACAAATCACACACACAAGATTGCGCATTGCGCATGTAAACAAAAGATCAGCTGTTTTTTATGGGCAATTTTTACCTCATTTTTCTGTTTTTTTCTCTCTTTCTTTCATTCGCTCAAGCAGTAAAGTGTGACGTGGATGCGCAGAACGAAGCAATTTTGAACTCGTGAATGCGGTTCTGTGTGTGATTTGTGCCCTACTCCAGTGAAATGAAAAAAATAAAATCAGCTGATGAGATGAGCCAACCATATAGTTGAGCCATGCGTAACTGATGTTTAAATCTACTCAATAAACACACTTTACAAGGTTGCATTTGCAGTTTGAAACAATTTATTACGCAATTCTTTTAAATGGGCAATTTATTATATGATAAATTGCATAATAAATTGCCAATTTTGTGTGTGTTTGTACTTAGTGTTATTGTTAATTAAAGTACTCTCAAATATTTTCCAAAGACCACATTTTTTCCAGGCTGATCACTTAACTTGACAAACCATCCATGTACCCTTCTGTCCCATTCTTAAACATCCGTCTCTTCCTTTTAACTCAATACATGCAAATCGTATGTTTTATTTCAGTTATCTAATTGGAAATTTTATTCTTCTATTTTTTACTTATGGTTTTCAAAAATAAAACAATTTATGAAAAATCAAACAAAATTCTCGAAAATAATATATTCGAAAATTTTTCGCAAATTAAAATTTGCACACCATCATGCATCATTCGTGCATAAAGCAGTGCTTCCAGTCGATCGCAAGCTATATACCAAGAACAGGGTAATAGTCGTAAGAGAGCTTTCAGCACACCACATCTAACGCCAGCTATGTCTAAAACACTAATGAATATGACAAAAATTGATCGTACTATTTTTTTGCTAAACAATAGTACTGGCACAAATATGAATAATGTTATTATTAACAGCAACAACAACAACAACAATAACAATTTAAAGCCAGATCAGCTAGTTTATTATATGAAAACACCATCACAACAAGATTTAGAGAATAGCGCTAACGATATCAGTCCTTGGATACCAGGACGTTCAGATACAAATCTTTATACAAATTTAGCGCTTGGTCATAATCGTTATAAACTCATACCTTATGATGATGCGAATGCAGATGATGATGATGAAGATGATGATGATGAGGATGAGGATGCGGACAAAGATGAGGCTGTTGATCAATTTTCACCAACGATTTATAATACAAGTCGTGCCATTCCTATACCGTTAAGTGCCGGCAATAGTCCACAACATTTGCCAACAACCCGTCAACAACAACAACAAAAGCCACAACTGCCAACCTCACCATCTCATGTAGCTTATAGCGCCAGTCCTACTACGAGCGGCTATCCGTACTCGCCTTTCTATGGCGGCTCACCTGAATCACAAACATCTGTTGGAGGTGCAACAAAAGCTCAGTCGCCCATACGTATGTCCTATAGTTATGATCAAGCAATTGGTGCAACTATTAAACGTATGCCTTTAGCGACACAAACAACACAACAACCACAGCAGCAACAACAACAACAACAGATTCAAGCCGGCAATGTGCGGTTAATTCAACGCGCTTTATCTCTTGATGTCCCACCAACGTCAACAGCACCATCTGTTGTTCACAAAAATTCTGCACCAACTCCACCAGCAGCAGCTGTGATGTTTACCACCGCACCGACTACATCTTTGAACAGGTCAGTCGGTCTTACCTTTAACGTTTGACTGCACCGTGCGACGTACTACATACATATTTCTTTATGTGTGTGTGTTTGTCTGCCAGTTCTCATACATATTAATTTCAATATCAATCAATCACTCAGTTCATCAGCCAATCATTCGACCGAGATGCACAAAATTTGATTTTGAGTTTCATATATATATTTTAATTTCTTTCTGATCAGCGCCATTCCTTTTTTGTTGGATTCTCGTTTCATGTGCTCATCAGCATGCAAATAGAAATATACGCATTGTTTTTAATTTGAGTTTCTCCTGAAATGAGCTCATTTTTGCACACACAATTTTTTCCATGCATTTTGATTGTTTGTTGAATTCGTTTCTAAAACTCATTTCGATTCTTAATATAAGTACAATACAAATTGGCAATAAGAACTGCACAATCGTGAATCCATTTTACAATGCCCACAATTTTTTCAGTTTCCGTCAACAACGTTTTCATATTCTGGTAATACAATTTATCCCATTTTATGCAACTCAGCGTTTGTATATTTTTCTTTCATAACCTACATTGAGTTTTTCTCATTATTCACTGAGATCGCCCATTTCTGCAAGAGAACCTATTTCCCATTTTGCATGTGGTTTTTTTTCTTTTTCTCACTCTCTGTCTATATTAACTAATTAGATTTTCCTTTCGGTTTTATATCTTAATAAGAAATATATTTCTAGTGAATAACATGTAATTAACCTTAGTTCCAGTTAGATCTGGGTTTTGCATGATAATTCGTAGTTGATTTAAAAAGAAAATATAGATCATCTCTAACAACAAAACATATAAGTATCTTATTTAAAAAAAAAATTGTTTATCAAATCAGAAACACCATGTTTCATGCATAGCAACTGAGCATTTTTCCAGTAAAAGGTGGCTCATGTAGATCATGGGTTCGAATGAAGCTCAAAAAATGTATACAATTAGGAAAAATATGTCATAACAATAATAAAATATTGTTAAAGCTTTCAGCTCGATTCATACTCAAGATTTTAGAAATTAATACGCCTATAACACAACAACATGTATTGACACACACATACAAAATACCAATCTTAAAAATCTAGTCTGATCAAATGCTCGCTTGTTATGCATGAGGCGTATCGTGTTCACTCTGCTATAATTCTTAACATGTTTATGAAGCTTTCAATACGTTTACACCAGTCAAAAATTTAAATGTGAGTGTACCAAGGGCCAGTTAATGGTGACTTAACCATAACCAGATAAAACAGCTGATCAAACCAACCTTATGGAAAACAATGTAATCGATTAATGGTGCCATACCATAACGGTAAAGCCATAACCGTACCATAGCCAACCAGTTGGTTTTTGGTTTTTCGCCATATTCATAACCTAAAAATATTTGAGTTGGAGAATTTATTAAGTTTTTGTAGATTTTATTTACTGTTTTGGATACGTTTTGACTAATGGATCTATTTTTTGTTGTATATGTTTGTAATTTATTGCGCTTTCTTCATTTTTATAAAATTTTCACAATTTTTAGGTTACGGCACAAAAACTGGTGCCAATTTGATATTCTGGGGATTTCTTTATTTTATTTTATTCTTCGAAGAATAACCGATATTCTTGCATGTGAATGCACATAAAACTTGGATTTTCAAAGCGGCTTCACAAGGAAAATAGCGCAATAGTGGCAATCACTCACTTAAAACATGATATCTCCGAAACTAATGCAGGTGCTGCAACCAGAAAAGTGCAAAGTGTTTAAAAAATATGTGGCTGACTTGAAAAAAAAAAAAAACACAAAGATTCATTCATGTTAATTTTTTGCTTATTATGCTAAGTTACTTTTAACACTTTATAATATTTTGCAGAGTAGAAGTTCAATTTTTTTTTTGCTCAGAAAAAAAGTGAACCCTCAATAAAACTGTCAGACTTCTGTTAAAATAATCAAAAACTGATTACCTAAAACAAATCTAAAAAGGTAAAAATCGACTCCAAATATGTTTTATCAGTTCCGTTTCCCCATCACACTATTTCTCATGGGGAGTGTTAACATTTTTGCGACAGGCGTGCTCGGTGTTTATTCGTTGCTGTCTCGCTAACTACTAAACGATGGAGAGTAATAATATGTGTGAAGCAAGTGTGGCTCAATTGAGCTATGGCGCGCCGACCACTGGTTTATACTGTTTTCACACAGACGGCTTATTGAATAATAAAGGCAGTTTTCTACATTAAGACGCTTATTGAGCTCAATCTTCCCTACAAAATTCGAATCTATAATTATTTCATTAGTAGCTAATCGAATGCCTAATGAAGTCAAAACCACAATGCAACTCTGTTGGGAGCGTTCAATTTCTTAGTTTTTGGTGCGTTCAGTGCTTAAAAATGTCATTTGTCAAAGTAAATGTCATTGTCTGCATGGCGGAACGATACAAGGTGGCCGCATCGAACAGCTGATTATAACCTTTTTTTATTTGATTTGATACATCAACTTCCGGCGCAGTACGATTTTGACATTTGTCCATCGAATTTACAAAAACAAAGTACATGGAATTGTTATTTACGTATGTAGGTATGTCACCATGCTGCCACCTAGTATCGTTCCGCCATGATTGTCTGTCATATAGCATTGTCATTTTATTCGCTTTTATTCATCCTTCATACTAATCGATCAGTTACTTCTGTGTGAAAGCAAAAAATTTACGATTTCATTAGAAGGTGAAATGAGATCATTAAGTTTCTGTGTGAAAACAGTATTAAACAAACATCGATATAATCATTATATTATAATGGCTGAGTGAAACTTATGTCAGTTGTTGGTTTGCAACATTGTCTAAATTTGTTTGAAGAAAACTGTATAACTCTTTATGTTTTTCAGAAACGCCCTATCTTCGTAATACAGCGTAATTCGGTTTAAAAATGTCCTATATCAGAATTTGTTTTTTTTGTTTTTTATAAAATGCCCTACCTCCCCTGAAAATGTAATTAACTTATTGTCGACTTTATTTTATTGTATGAAATTATCCCAAAATAGATTTAATTGATATTTACTTCTTTAATGCTTTTATTATAGTTGTAATATTATTAGTTTTATTATTGTGGATTATTCCTAGTATCCGCATGTAATCAGATAATCTCCCAGCTTCTCTACTACAGAGGCGGCTTGCTGAGGTTGAACTGGATCCTCGTAGATGGAAACGATCCCAGCGTTTTTGAAACAAAATTTTGAGGTAGAGTGATATACAATAGAGCTTACGATTTCTCCAACTTGTTCCAAAAGAGATTTCTCGCGAGATTCTCGAATCTCGAACTACTCGTAAGGCTCGCGAGCTTCTCGAAATTCAATTTAATCGATTCATTGGCTGTTTTATATAGAGCTCACGGTTTCTTCTGAATCACAAACGAAAATGTCCACAAAACCACAAGTAAAAAACACCGAAATGTATGTAATACTGCCAATGCAGCGACTGAATTGAAAGTCGAGAACCTCTCGAGTATTCCGAGTATTTCGATATTCGAGAATCCGCGAGAAGCCGGATATAAAATATTGTGAACCAAATTATATGTATAATAAATATATTTTGACTTGTCATTGGAAAGCAATAAAATCAAGTAAAAAGCCACAAATAAAAAAACCAAGTGTATAATAAATACTGTCCATACAGCAATTAATTTTTTGTCGAGAATCTCGCGATAAGTCGAGTTCTCGATTGCTCGGGTCTCCAAAATGTCGCTTGTGTTCGAGAAGAAATCGTAAGCTCTAATATGCAACAGAATTGGCAGGGGGATTTTTTTTACCAAATTTCGTCATTTGTATTCTTCGTTCTTTTAGTTTCGAGATTGTAAGAAACAGCTCTTCTATAAATTATGTAACTAAAACTATACAAACCAATGCCCAAAACGTTTTCGAAAATTATAGAAAACTTTAGGAAAATTTCGTACTTTTTATTTGGATTTCCCTGAATTTTTTGAGTTTGCACTTTTGTATCCCAATCAAAAACACCCTCACGGGGTGCCTGAACTATGTTTCAATTCGAAGTCAAACCACCTCAGATTTTTTTGCTAATTCCTGGGTCCGTATCGTGTTATAGATCCCTGATCGAATTTTTTAAATCGCAATAGCACTGAAACGGTGCCAAGGGTTTAGGTAAAACGTGAAACGTGCTTACCTAATTGGCGCTTAACCGTTTAAACGGTTATGACCGTCCAACAAGACGCGCCAGTCGCTTCTTCGCTCTGCCAACTAGTGCCAATTGGTGACACCAACGGAGTTTAAATTATTTTTCACGTGGTCTTTCTAGCGGAGTGGGAGCCGCCCTCTTGCTCTGCTTCCATAGACGGGTTCCAATAGAAATACTTTCTTAGCCGGAGCGTCGTCTTTCATTCGCACAACATGGCCTAGCCTCTGCGTTTTAATTCGTTGAACTATGTTGATGTCTGCGTAAAGCTCGTGCAACTCATCATTATTAGATTAATAATGTATTATCTTTTTTATGATAACCTTGACAGATTCATATTTATCATTTGATTGAAAGTTGTTTTCCATCCATGATCATATAACACGATACGGGCCCTGTTTTGGCAGCTAAAATAAGCTCAAAATTTTATTTAGCGAAAATTCCCCTTGCGCTCCTTGAGAAAACTGCATTTTAGAGAATTGTTTGACAGTGAAAATACTCTTGGCGAGATATACAGCAATTTGTAGGTAGAGTAGAGCACTAGGTACTTAGAAATTCCAATATACCCTCGAACTCTGGAGTTAGGAGCCAAAAACCCCTTTTTCATAGGCTGATTCATATAGAGGCTCATAAATTTATAAACCTTTTACGTCATCTGAAAAAGGACAGGTTTGCATTTCCAATAATCGTTTTCAAAAACACCCTCCGGCAACCTTAATTAAGTACACTTCGGATTCTGAGATAAGATATTTTTATAAATAAATGAGATATCCTCCCCCACTTTCCAGAAGCACGAATGTGGATAATTTTCGATTTGAAGTTAAAAGGTCTCTGGGTGGTTAACCATTGAATTTTTATAGTTTTAGAAATTATCACAATATTTTTTTTTTAACGGCCACCTTTTTATTTGCGAAATGCATTGGAGAATTTAATGCGTAGTAGAAAATTAACGTAGCTCACATGACGCCTTTTTGCGGAAATGCGCGTTAATTTTTAAATGGAGTAACAAAATTAAGTAACTCAAAAAAAAACGACCTACTCACATATTTAACAAGCTCAAAGAAAGTCAATAACACCAAAAGAAAAAAAATATATATATAAAAGCATTACATACATACAAACAAATATTCGAAGCCATTGGCACCTTCTTGAGCCATCTTCAGCAAACTACAAGCCCCATTGTATTCAGATTTTGGTGGTGGCGTATCAGACTATAAAAAAACTAAAAGTTGTGGCTGCCAATAATAACGTCAAACAAGAAATGCGAAGGAAATGATGGAAGTAATATAAAAGCGGTAATGATGTCATCGCCATTTTTGCTGAAAGTTCTCATAAGTATTTGCCTGCAAGCTTCCTGTGAGTTATTAAAAATTTTTGTTTGCGTTTGTTATTGTGGGTTTTTGCGCCTTCTGCGTAATTTGGTCAACAAGACTGACAATGATTGTATTTTTTGTTTTGTTTGTTTTGAGAAATACGTCTATGGTAAGGCCACTCTTAAGGTTGGCTGTTGCTTTACTATGACGCAGATTCGCTGAAAGGGGTATAACCTTACTACGCAGTAATGACAGTTTATTCGCTTGTAATATCCGATACCATAAATTATGAGAATGTGTCATATAACAGATTTCGGCCGCCATGGTGTAATGGTAGCATGCTCCGCCTACCACACCAAAGAGACTGGGTTCACGCCCCGCGCAAAGCAACATCAAAATTTTAGAAAAAAAATTTTTAAATTAGAAGTGGCAGCACTCCGAGTGTACTTCTGCCATGAAAAGCTCTCAGTGAAAACTCAACTAAGAAAAATTAAAAGGAGCACGACGCAAATTGGAAGCTTGGCCTAAAATCTCTTCGGAGGTTATCGTGCCTTACACTTATTTTATTTTACAACAGACTTCGAGCTGCTGAATGTTCCCCAGCGTGTTAGGGGGTCAGAATATACCCGCGGTCGGTATGCCTGCCGTAAGAGGCGAATAAAATACCAGATTCCAAAGCCTTCGGGGAGTAACCTTATCACTACAACAACAACAACAACAACAGCTGCTGAATGCGAACTTCTGTCTTTTTTTTAGTGAAAATCGGCCTGTATGTTTTATTTTCACGTTTCAGTACATAAGTTGTAGGAATACTGCCTTTTGCTGAGCTCGTAGGCTTACCTTCCTGAGCGCGCTTCGTATTTCGATTGCTTAGATGTTTCGCTTTTTTCTAAAAAAAATTTCTCCGAAGTGAATGTGGTGAGCTTCTGCGGAGAGAAATTTTGAAACCCACTATATTTCAGATAAAATCAAAAGATAATCAGAAAAGTAGAAATGCATCTCCGAAATCAACCTCAATTTTACTTTAGAAAAGGCCGAATGTATTTTAGAAAAAGGCAATTGTATTTCAGATATTCCAATTGTTTTTTGGAAACCTAAATTTTACTTCAGAAAAGGTCAAATGTATTTTAGAAAAAGCCAAGTGTATTTCAGATATTCCAATTTTTTTTTAGAAAACCTCAATTTTACTTTAGAAAAGGTCAAATTTATTTTAGAAAAAGCCAGTTGTAGTTCAGATATTCCAATTGTTTTCTGGAAACCTAAATTTTATTTCAGAATAGGTCAAATGTATTTTAGAAAAAGCCAATTGTATTTCAGATGTTCCAATTGTTTTTTGGAAACCTCAATTCTACTTCAGAAAAGGTCAAATGTATTTAGAAAAAGCCATGTGTATTTCAGATATTCCAATTGTTTTTTAGAAAACCTCAATTTTACTTCAGAAAGGGTCAAATGTATTTTAGAAAAAAAAAAACAATTGTATTTCAGATACTCCAATTGTTTTTTGGAAACCTCAATTTTTCTTCAGAAAAGGTCAAATGTATTTTAGAAAAAGGCAAGTGTATTTCAGATATTCCAATTGTTTTTTAGAAAACCTCAATTTCACTTTAGAAAAGGTCAAATTTATTTTAGAAAAAGCCAGTTGTATTTCAGATACATATTCCAATTGTTTTTTGGAAACCTAAATTTTACTTCAGAATAGGTCAAATGTATTTTAGAAAAAGCCAGTTGTATTTCAGATATTCAAATTGTTTTTTGGAAACCTCAATTTTACTTCAGAAAAGGTCAAATGTATTTTAGAAAAAGCCAAGTGTGTTTAAGATATTCCAATTGTTTTTTAGAAAACCTCAATTTTACTTCAGAAAAGGTCAAATGTATTTTAGAAAAAACCAATTGTATTTCAGTTATTCCAATTGTTTTTTAGAAAACCTCAATTTTACTTTAGAAAAGGTCAAATGTATTTTAGAAAAAACCAAGTGTATTTCAGATATTCCAATTGTTTTTTTAGAAAACCTCAATTTTACTTCAGAAAAAGCTAACTGTAGTTTCAGAAAACTGCAAATGTATTTCAGAATATGGAAAGAGTATTTCAAACAAGGCAAATGAATTTCGGAAATGGTCATATTTCCAAAAATCTATAATGTTTTCCAGAAAACACAAAAGTCTGTTAGGAACGAAACATTCGCTTAAAAAGTTTCAATAAAATCAATTAATTTGTGAATATGATAAAATAGTGAATAATTGATATTAAAATGTAAGGGAACGCTAGCGTGCTGGAACTTAGGCTTCCATCAAGAGATCGTTGATATAAGCATATTAAGTGTGCTATGGATGCAAATGCGTCGTGACTCATCCAAGAGAGAGTGTGCTGCTGAATGGGCGCAACAACTTTTAATGAAGTGGACAACTTTAGAGCAAAGTTTTGACAAATTTACTCATACTGAGTTGCAGGAAGTACGTGGTCAGCTAAAACTTGTTTGCGGTTTTCTGGAATGCATTTAGAAAATCCATTAATTTCTTCTGAAATACACTTGATACAGTTGACATTTTCTGAAATGCAATTGGAAAATCTGTGTTTTTATTGTGTACGGCTCTAGAGATATTCAACTTTACTGAGCTTAGAAAAATATCTTCAAATTTTGACTTAAGTCGCTGCATGGAGCTGCCAAATATGTAAATATTACTGCGCATGCGTCAACAAAACAATAAAACTAGAACATTTGCGTGTAGAACTTCTGCACATCTATTTTGGGTTTTCATGATTTCATAATGGTTAATTAATGCCTTGTGGAGTTTCGAATATTCACAAAACAAAATTTTTGTAAATTTGTTATAAAAATACAACGAGGAAACCTTAGCACTTTAAATCATTATAAACATCAATTTTTATCTTTCAAATTTTAACGTTTATGTTTTCAAATTTTCGAAAAAAAGGAATAAAAAAAAATATTAGTGATAAAGAAAGAGTAAATTTGTGCAAAAATAATGTTTTCTGCGCATAAAAAAGCCAATATAAAATAAAACAAAATTAAACTAATTTCTGGTGTACGTCGGAACTCGCCAACAGAGAAAAACAGTGCAAAATCTGAGTGCAAGACGAATAACAGAAACAAGGTACGTTGTCATCAGTCGCACAGGCGCGTGCTGTGCTGCACACAATGCAACAAATAAAAATTAAAAATTTTTAAGTTATGCACCCGCAAATTAATTTTGATCAGGTTCAAGGGCAAATGTGCCTGCACGTGCAGTAAACAAATGGAGAATGCATGAATGGAGCGCGAACAAATGAAATGGGAAAATAAAAGAAAAAAAAATGTAGCTATGTATTTAGCGCACTGATGGATGTAAAATGTTGATCACCCGCATTTTTGAACTTTTTTTCGCATAAACTTTGCTTGAACATTTTTGTGTTAAATTTGGAAATTTTTGGTTTTGAGTTCACTTTATTGCGCTGTTGGTTGCAGAGTGATATTGCCTGAATAACCTTACTGCCACGTACGATGAAATTGCACAAGTGTTTATCTTCGCAAAACCACTTAAATACTCACCCTAGTCACTCAATTAGATTTCTTATTTACTCACTCCATTCACACTAACTATACAAGGGCCAGCAGTATGTGTGAAAGCTTTAAACGCGTTTGCTGACCTTTTTATACCTTTCATGAACATGAAATGGTATATTAACTTTGGTCCGATGTTTGTAACGTTGAGAAATATAGAAGATAGACTCACCATTAAGTATACCGAATTGATCAGGGCGACGAAATGAGTTGATATAGCCATGTCCGTCTGTCCGTCCGTCTGTCTGTTTGAACCCAAACTAGTCCCTCAAATTTTGAGATATCTCAATGAAATTTGGCACAAGGATGTTATTTCTCCATTAATTTCCAATATAAAAGCGTTAAACTTGGTGATTTTTATTCTAATATATCATAGAAGATTTCATGAAAAAATCATTTCGATCGGAGCTATATATAATATATATCCCATACAACCGGTCGTTCAGATAGAAAGACTTTTAGCCATTTTTCCCTTAGTTTCCAATATAAAAACGTGAAACTTGGTGATATATATTCTAATATATCATAGAAGATTTCCTGTAAAAATCATTTCGATCGGAGCTATATATAATATATTGCCATTTTTTATTTTATATTTATCTTAAAAATCGTTTAGGTATGTACATCTGTTCACTATATATTTCTTATCTTATACATCCGATTATTTGGAGATCACGAACGGGATAAGATTATTGTTCAGCCCCATTCATGAAAGGTATGAAGTCTTCGGCACAGCCGAAGACAATCCCGTCCTTACTTGTTTTTATTTCCTTTTGTGTTGCTTCTTTCCATGCCGCATAACAATCCACAATCAAAATAAATGATGTCATTTTATATTTTTGGCGATGTTCATTACATACGAAACATCAATTTGGCTTAAGGCACCACAATGAATTGCAACGCAAAAAAATTCACACAATTCGAATGTGAGAAAAGTTTGTAAACAAAATAATGTAGAGAGTCGTGGAATCACCGGAGTTAACAATAGATAAAAAAAGAAAACAATGAGCGGTTGTTTTTTCTTCTTTTTGCTGAACTTTGCTTGTATTCAATTATGCCCAAAATAAATGTAAGGCGCGACAACCTCCCAAGAGATTTAAGGCCGATCTTCTCTTCGAATTTGCCTCGTGCTCTTATTTTTTTCCTACAAATTGGCGGGATGGGACCTACTTGTTGTATGCCGACTCCAAACGGCATCTGCATAGCAGATGAGTTTTCACTGATAGCTTTTCATGTGCTTGCCAAACACCGCCAAAGGGCGACCCCGTTTTGAAAAATTTTCTTTTAATTGAACACATTTTTTTCTAAAATGTTTAATGTTGCTTTGGCCGGGGCGTGAACCCAAGACCTGATGGGAGCACGCTCCCATCACACCAAGCCGTTCGCCAAAAAATAGCAGCAATTAAATTCTCCCTACGCGCTTTCATACGCACTTAATCCCCTTTTTGTATCCCTGTACAGTGCATCCACGCTAAAATCGTACGAAATTAATTAGTTAGGTCAATACAAGGCGAAATCAGTAGAGGATAATGGCATAAAAGGAACTGTTTGTTTGTTCTTGTAATTTTCCCAAGTTGATGGCAAAGCGAATACAACCAATTCGCCGTGTAGAAGAATGTCAAGTCAAAAGAAAATTTTCATTGATTTCGATTAACTGACATATTAGCCGTGTGTTTTTACACCCGTATACGTTGACGTTTGCGCGTAAAAAAACACCTATCCTCGCTTAAATAATACTTAGGAGACCCATCTAGAGGCAGTGGTTAAATAACTAGCTCCAGAACAGGGTGTACCTAAAACCGGAGTCACAACCCTCTGTTGTATGTCTGTGTATAACATATAGCGGAATCAGTTGCGATGAATTGTGGATACACACCATTTACAGAGGTGAAACATAGAATTAGTGTTGAGGTGAAACATAGACACATATTTCAGTTACATCTGAGTATAATGCGTATTGAAATTTAGTAGTACAAATTTTATGCGCAGCAATTTCAGAGGTGTATTTAAAGCTCGACGCTTAGCAGTCCATATAAAGTTTAAGCGTAAAAGTCTATAGATGTAAAAAAAACATAGCTATTGCTGTACAAGGCTTTGTATGGAAAATAATCAAGAAGAAGCAATCAGCTGTTGGGATAACAACAGCTGGTACTTAATTCGCCTTGCATTTTCCTTGGAAATTCTACTAACTCAGAATGTCAGTAAAGCTAAATGGCACATATTTCAAGCCAAGGCGAATCTATACAAGGCGTTAACAGCGAATTCAGACTCAATTCGCTGCACAACAGAAAAGGCGAAGTAAAATTTAGAGTTATCCCGTTTCACTCAGTTATATGCGAAAATCGCATGATCCACTAATCAGGTGATGGCATTACATCACCTTTTACTGAATTCACCTTGTTTGAAGGTGAAGTATAACGTAATCTGAAACCGCTTCTCTATACGTTGAGTTCGCTAGTCTACAATCCGCAATTTAAGACTGCAACTGTGGAATGATATTCAGGAATGTAAAGTTTTGTTTTGGTCTTCCTCATATCCTTAAACCTTTAAAACTTTGCCGTTAACGACAGTTTGCAATGCACAATTTGTTATACAATTCAAGATTATGGTCAGTTAGTAATTGCAGCCAAAAATTTTAAATTTTGCAATTTTACAATCATAAGAAAGGTAGTCAATTTAGACTATCGAACAAACCAAATTGCGTTGTTTTATATGTTTTGTGATTGCAGTATTCCACAGTGCAGTTAAATATAATAATAAATTTTTCCTCTTATTTTGTGTTTTTTTTTTTTTTTTTTTGTGAACGGGAAATCCAAAGTCAGTTCTAACCAGTTTAAGGCAGTAAGAATTTCAACTGAAACAAGTAAGGACGGGACTGTCTTCGGCTGTATCGAAGACTTCATACCTTTCATGAATGGGGCTGAACAATAATTTTATCCCGTTCGTTATCTCCAAATAATCGGATGTATAAGATAAGAAATATATAGTGAACAGATGTACATACCTAAACGATTTTTAAGATAAATATAAAATAAAAAATGGCAAAAAATCCCCTTATCTGAACGATCGGTTGTATGGGATACATATTATATATAGCTCCGATCGAAATGATTTTTACAGGAAATTTTCTATGATATATTAGAATATATATCACCAAGTTTCACGTTTTTATATTGGAAACTAAGGGAGAAATGGCCAAAAATATTTCTATCTGAACCATTGGTTGTATGGGATAGGTATATACTATATACATATAGCTCCGATCAAAGTGATTTTTTCAGGAAATCTATGATATATTAGAATAAATATCACCAAGCTTAACGTTTTTATACTGGAAATTAAGGGAGAAATGGCTAAAAATCTTTCTGTCTAAACGATCGGTTGTATGGGATATATATTATATATAGCTCCGATTGAAATGATTTTTTCAGAAAATCTATGATATATTAAAATATATATCACCTAGTTTAACGTTTATACTTTATGAATAAAGGGAGAAACGGCCAAAAATCTTTCTATCTGAACGATCTGTTGTAGGGGGTTATAACTATATATAGCTCCGATCAAAGTGATTTTTTCTTAATGTTGGGTCTTAATGGTGAGTCTATCTTCTATATTTCTCAACGTTACAAACATCGGACCAAAGTTAATATACCATTTAATGTTCATGAAAGGTATAAAAATAAAACCATTTAAAAAAACAATTTATTTGTATATGCAAAATGGCAATGCACCTTCAACATTTTTAATTGCAACAATCGCTTTGGGCGCAAGCGTTCAAAATATGGGCAGAAAAATTTAAAAACAGACAGGTCATTAATTTGAGTTTGTGTTTTGCTATCGATTGTATGGGTTATAATGGGTAGTGATGACAAAAGTAAAAAAAAAATTGTTGTACTTTTATTGTTCTGTGCAAAGTATTAAACAGCGGAAATTAATAAATTACACTCAATCTCCTAAACTTGTAAGACGTCACTTAGACGCCTTAGGTAAGTGAAATAAACTTTATCTTCTCGGAATACTTACATATGTACATATATGGATTTACATTGCTGAAGATCGCCTTCAAAAACCCATCTCAAATTCATGTTTTATTTGTAAATACACCATAAACATAGCAATTAATCTGGTGGTTGTGTTGGTGAAGCAGGATTATGTTTATACAATGCATCAAAATTTTACTTTGTGCAGTTTTCTACATCGTCTACTAACCTGAACATTTGTTACATTTGTCTTGTGTTTATTTAGATTATGCTTCATAGAAGAGTTTTTCTCAATCATTACTTGTAAATGTCATAATGTGTACATAGCTGAAATTTTTGTTATTTAATATTTACTAATTTTTAAAACTTTTTGATTTAATTTTATAGGTATGTACCATTTGACTGTACTTGAAAGATACAACTATATTGAGAGATATGGCCGGTAAGTTAAACAATTTTTCAACATACAGCAGCGAACATAAAAGCAGCAGTGGCAAGTATTTTCAAAAATCAATTAACCACTCCTTTTTCTTATTTTCTATATTTTAAGAAAAGACTAATATGTATTTTAGACTGGGTTGGTCCCCATACAAAAAAAATATGCTAATGGCCGCCCCTAAATTTAAAGATTATGTTGAGAGGGTTCCGGACAAAATTTTTTTAAATTTTTTTTATCCTTCAAAATACAGCCGAAAAGGTTTTTTCGTTGTAACTTGGTTATTTGACGTCCGATTTTTAAAATTGATATGCCATTATTTTGGCCTTGAGAAGCTTCATATTTCCGTTTTTTGAATTTTTAAGTACTTTTGTTTGGTAAGGAAAAAAGGATACATTAGGTGGGGTAAAAGTTTATTAGCTGACCTAATCATGTGAAAACGACTTAATAGCTTACATGACATTAAACGGAAAATCGGACGTCTAATAACCAAGTTACAACGAAAAAATCTTTTTGGCTGTATTTCGAAAGATCAAAAAAAATATAAAAAAAATTTTCCGAAACCCTCTCAACATAATCGTTAAATTTAGGGGCGTTCATTAGCAACTTTTTTTTCAACCCAGTCTAATGTATTTGTTCCTGAAACTATGCAAACCCATCTCAAAAACGTTTTCGATTATTCGATAACATTTCAAACGTTATATTTGGAGCTCTCTGAATTTTTTTTGAGTATGTAGTGTTTTACCCTGCCACTTCGGCCGCTTAAGCTGAGCTGAGCAGAAAATTTTGATGTTATCGAACAAAGCGACAGGTTGAACTCTAGTCAACATTAACTGGAGTTTAAACTCTCAATGAAAAATCCGGCGTTAAAGTATATAAATACTCTGGACTTCTCTGGTTTGTTAAAATTGTCCAGCGCCTAGAAGTAAGCTACATGAACAAACAATTTCATTTGGGTTGATGGTTTCCATACCAACCGATTTTATCCTCTACTTAATTTTCTGCGCATACTTTTAGCCGTGCTTAAATTTTAATTAATAATATATAAATAAATAATAATAAATAACTAAATACAAGGCATGATAACCTCAGTTAGACCTTCTATTCCAATTTGCGTCATGCCCCTTTTAGTTTTTCGTGCTCCTTTTTATTCCCGGGTTTTACGGCGACTCCTAAAGACATGAGTTTTCACTTCACGTTTTTTTTCCGAAGGTTTTTTCAGATTTTTGTTCAAGGAATTTCTAAAACTCTCTTTGGAAAAAAGTTGACAAAAAACAATGCGAATTTTGAGAGATCTCTAACGTGTACTTTGTTTGACTAAAATTGATTGGGCTCCCACCTGCATACGCAAAACCTCAGAGAACTCCAAATAAAGAGTTCTTAATGCAAGTTTCCGTAAAAAAAGTGCACAAGAGTTCTTTCTTAGAACATCGAAAACAAAAAAGGAAAATAAAACTTACGAAACTTGATAAAAATTACGATTAGTTTTGTTATGTTTGCTGCTGAATGTATGTACTTATTTCTTATTATTTAATTAATTAAAAACTAACGCGCGAAAAAATCTATACTCGATATTTAAACAAAGTATATATTTTACTAAAACAGGAACATCGAACATGAACGAATTTATGTTCCATAAGAACAACTTTCAGCCGCACTTCGTATCAAATTAAAAACACATTTGATTCGAGGGAACGTTAGAATATGTAATATAGGACTAGTCCGAGATTAACTGACAGAAACGAGATTATGAAGCTGTTTATAAATAAGGATCGCCAAACTCCATTTACAACGACTGAATGGCTCGTAAGCAGATTTAGATGTATTCACATCTTCTTTGCTCACCAAATGAAGGTAGATATGAGGGCGATCGCACACCAAGATGAAAACTCAGGGCCGGTACCCTGTTTTGAGATCACGGATCCAAAACCATTTTCACTCGAACGATATACAGGAAACTAAATTTTCTTTTGGAAATTGCAGTCAGTTATGGAAACTATGACTACAAATTGTCCCCATCTCACATACTCCGATTCACCACCTTAGAGCTATTGTGATCTCAAAAATAGTTTTCGATCACGGATCGTAACTAACGATGCGGGCCCAGGTAGTTTATATCAACAAAATGAAAATAATACAACCAAGAAAGCCAGTATAATATTGGAAATGAGGAGAAAGAGAGGGACAGAGAAACTTCAATTTAACAGAGTAAAGAAATGGAAAAGGAAAGCTTAAAGGAAAGAAAGGGGGAAAAATAGTGCATATATAAGAGGGCGAAGAAGAAGGAGAAGAGAAAAGATAGATCGATGGCGATATGAAGTGAGGTGTAATGAATGAAGTTTCATTTGGTGATGATGCTGATAATGGCGGTTGAGCTTTCATCTCGAATAACTACTAAACGAGTCAAACAAGCAAAATGTCTTTTTAGACCTTTTTTGCAGACCGTTCAATTTCCTATAAGAATTTGCATAGCTAGTAATTTGGGTAATAAGGGTTAGAGCTCTGGTACACTTTCTATAAAAACTTAAAAAGTAAAGTCGCAATGAATCACCTCGTATCACTAAATAAAATGCTGAAATTATTACAGGCAACGTTTCTGGATGTCCTGAGCAATATTTTCACTATATCAAAAACATAAAAAAAAGGACCCACCCTAATATATATATAGTTTTCTTAGTGACTATAGTTTTAATTTGATATTTCATTTAATAATAAAGCAAAAATATTACTATTCACCCGACTGTGTAACAGCCGCACCTACATCATAACATGACTATTTAATATTTGCATTACAAATAACCCAGTTTGCGTGTACTAAGTGTAATAGCTTTATAATTTTTAGAATTTCCTACGCAGATCACACGACAAATGATCAATGATGATTTGCAATTTTTTCAGCTCCCACAAGATTTTTATCTCACTGTTCTCTGAAAACTCGCTGTTCAGGAAATTAAAACCTATTGCATTTTAATTGATTTTATTGCACTTTTAATACGACTTCAATAATTCCGAAGCAAACTGCTATTATTATTTTTGCACACAGATCAAGAAAAACCTTGAAATAACTAGAGATGATATTAGTTTAAATCGATATTGCCCGAGTTTGAATATTTTTATATTTTAGCCTTATTTGTAATCGCTTTTTGCGTTTTCAGAGTTTCACTTGGAGAGCTTGCTAAACCTTGCCACAGAGCGACCGCAAAAAAAGTTTTCTGATGCCGACCCGTCCGTCTATCGGGGACCTTCGTTTAATTAAACCAGTATGTTACTTTTAAGTAATACCGGGCTGCAGCCTCTAGCTCCACTAAGAAAACTTAAATTGCATTGCAGATATCGGTACGCCAAAACCAGTTCTCTCCAAACACATTTAACAATGTATGACAAAAAATTGCTCAAATATGCAACAGCTCCTTGTCCGCTTTTCGCTGAATCTGATCACTTGGCTCTTGTTATATGACGTACTTTTCCGCTTTTGATGTGTTTAGTTGAAGTAGATGTTTCTTATATGTCACTTACTTACTGGCCGTCCAAGAAGGCGCGCCAGTCGCTTCTTCTAACTTCTGCTGAGCCCTTAAATGCACCTCATATCTTTATGACTCAGAACCATAGATAATGAAAATTTCAAAATTTTCGGTTAACGATAGTAAATATTTATTAGGATTTCTTACTAAAACATACCTTTCGATGTCGGGAGTTAAAATGGGTTAGATATAACCCTACATTTACGGTCATCCTTGTGCCTCCTCGCGAGTCCCTCTCAGAACCGTTAGTGTAGCTTTGTATGCTATTGTCAGCTGTAATCAAGCCCACGTTTTATTCCTTCGTACTTAGAAGAATATAAATAGGTGTGAAACAAGATGCAAAAGCATTGTAGGGCTGGTTCGAGCCATCAACGCAATCCTGTTTTCATCGCTTCTGACCCAATATCGATTAACAAACATAAACAGGCTTTTCTCACCTGCTCCTCGATGTATAAATTTCAACTGCGTTGGAAGAACGGATCAATTTCACAATATAAATACGGAAAATGGTCTTAGGCCCGATTTTTCAGTGCGAGTTTAAACTACAGTTATAGCTGACTAGAGTTTAACCCTGCCACTTCGGACGCTTAAACTGAGATGAGCAGCAAATTTTGATATTATCGAACATAGCGGCAAGGTTAAATTTGAGTCAACATTAACTGAAGTTTAAACTCGCACTGAAAAACTCGGCCTTAAAATATGTAAATATTCTTTTTTGTTTTGTTTAAATTTTCCAGCGCCTAGATGTATGCTACGTGAACAAGCAATTTCGTTTGGGTGTAGGATTTGCATACCAACCATAAATGGGTAGATGTTTGTAAATTTTGTGTAACTGATGTGCAGTTTTTTCCTCTACTTAATTTTCGGCGCATACTTTTAGGCGTGCAGAGATTTTAATTAAAACTTAAAAAACAGAACATGGATAGCTTTTGTTAGCAGGGTTGCTGTGCATAGAAAGTTCTTCGTTTTTATGAATTTATTATAAGATTTTGCAAGCACAAATTAGTAAGCAGCAAGTTGACCAAACGCTAAAAATGGGATAAAGACCAAGTTACTTAAGGTATATGGGTGAATGGTATATAATAAGCTACAAGCAATAAGGTGAATGGTATATGATAGGTAGTTTAGGTTGAACTGGCCGGTCAATGAGGACCTCACATGTTTGCTCATATGAATGAGTCCATAGTGTTACCAGAAGCTTGTTTCAACGACCAAACTGAAAAACCCTATCAAAAACCAGGACCTATGTTATAAAATAACTCCGTCCTCTTGGCAAATACTAGAAGCTTCCTAGGACTTAAGCCACTTGCTGCTCCTATACCTGACAGCTGTATCACTCCTAATAGCTGGAGTCTTAGCCTGGCAAGCGCAGGGCACGAGCACAGAACGTGCTAGATCGTTTCCTCCTCCATATGATAAGCTACATAAAAATTAAATGAAAAATCTACATATGTTTCCACATATATACTGTGCACAATCGATATTACTTATCGACTTGAATTCTGATAGCAAACTATCCGAACTTATAGCAATTCATGCTTATTTGTAATTGTAAATTGTCAATTTCAACGCGTCACTCGCATTAGCAAAACGTAATAAAACAATTGTCGTTGGCAAAAGTACCACACCAATGAGTGTTGCATATTTTCCTATTCAGCGCGCCCTAAGCTAAGCTGTTGCTTACGTATTAGAAAATGACAATTATACATGTAAGTGTCGTTGCTTGACTCATTATTACAAAAAAAAAAAAAAAAAAACACCGTCAAATGCACTTTCCACATCTACTTAAATGTTCAGCAAGAAATAATATGAAATCCATTCTGGCTACCGGGAATTCAATGGGTATTTGCATGTTTAAATGATTATGTTTTCAATTAAGGTATATTATTTATTCTTCAATTCTTTCGTTATTTGAGTCCGTAGCGTTTTTGTTTGTATTTTTCAACGCTTTTGTCTCTGGCAGACTTTGTGGCGACTTCAATGACAACAAAAAAGATTGCCATAATAACAAACAGTGAGGTAATTGCGACATTATTTATTTTTTTTTTTTTGTACTTTTTTTATCTGATCGCATCAATTACTATTAATTTCAATTTTAAATTGCTTTTGTTTCCTCGCACACGCTACATGCCGTGAATATTTGCTTCTTTTAAGTTTAGCAATCCCAGCAAAAATTCGGAGTCGTAAAAGAGTCAGAAAGGTATCCTGAATTGGAGCATTTGCGCTCTTTATGAGCTTATTTTGGAGTCCGAAATGAACGCATGTCTCTTCTTGCGCTGGTCGTGTCCGATATGAGCGTTATTTCATGTATCATATGAGGGTAAATAGGACTCATATATCACACCAACATGAGTTCCAAACAGCTAATTTTCGGCACTTATGTGACTCCAATACATGACCCGTTTTCATCGCTTAATTGACACTTTTTCGTAATTGGAATTTAAAATAATCCCAAAAACCGTTTGAGTACATGAAAGCTGAGAGTAAATCCTTAACATAAACAGAAAAGGAAAACAGTATGGGTAACTTTTCCATATGTAGGACATGCCGATGTCAGCGCTGCCAGCGCTATTTGGAGACAGGGTATTCGACAGGCCAGCCAAGAAATTACGGTGATCTTACAATCAGAAAATATACAAAACACTTACACTGGTAAAATGCTGGGATATCCAGCCGAAATGAAAAGCGTCCATCCCAAATAACAATAAAAGGTACAGCAAGAAAGGTTATAGTCGTGATTCAGTCATGGGTTTTAGCAAAAGCAATGTGCTAATTCAACGCGGTTGAAAAAAGGTCCATTATAATAGAATTTTTATTTAAAATAAAAGGTCTGAAATTAAAATTTTTGAAATTCAATTCCTAAGATGCCTATAGTCTAAGAGCTCGTGACTGCCAGACCTTCATCTTTTTATAAAAGTTGAAATTTCGTCAGTGCATACTTCCAGCTGAAGCAGGATCGTTTGTCTATTATAAAACTTGAGTCATAGTGGCTTTAACAGATATCGTGCAAAAATTTTGCAGAAAAATAGACCTTTCTTTCGTCATTTTATAAAGACTGATTTTCATATATGGTCTTCGTCACGATATAAGAAGCAACTCGCCTCATTGCCAGACACTTTTCATAGTGGCTTTGTCCAGCCAGACACTTCTTATAATGCAAAACTGTACTTTTTCATAAAGCTAAAACGGCGGCCACCGTGGTGTGATGGTAGCGTGCTCCGCCTACCACACCGTATGCCCTGGGTTCGCACCCCGGGCAAAGCAACATCAAAATTTTAGAAATAAGGTTTTTAAATTAGAAGAAGAATTTTCTAAGCGGGGTCGCCCTCGGCAGTGTTTGGCAAGCACTCCGGGTGTATTTCTGCCATGAATAGATCTCAGTGAAAACTCATCTGCCTTGGAGATGCCGTTCGGAGTCAGCATAAAACATGTAGGTTCCGTCCGGCCAATTTGTAGGAAAAATCAAGAGGGGCACGAAGCAAATTGGAAGAGATGCTCGGCCTTAGATCTCTTCGGAGGTTATCGCGCCTTATTTATTTATTTAAATACTTTTTCATAGCTAAACATTTTTTACGGCAAACAAAATTTCAAAATTTTTTTTTAAGATTTTGTATTCGAATTTCAGTATAAAATTGCTTCGATGTTCTTTGAAGTTTAGAAGGATTAAAAGTGTCTGGCTAATCAAAGCCACTATGGAAAGTGTCTGGAAATGAGGCTATGTCTTCTTATATCGTGACAAAGACCATATATGAAAATCAGTCTTTATAAAATGACGAAAGAAAGGTCTATTTTTCTGCAAAATTTTTGCACGATATCTGTTAAAGCCACTATGACTCAAGTTTTATAATAGACAAACGATCCAGCTTCAGCGTGACGAAGGTCTGGCAGTCACGGGCTCTTGCTCTACTAGTTTAATAATTTTTATAATTTTCCTTTTCTCATAATGTTATCAAATTGTAGTCATAAAGGACTAATGGGGGATCATGTTTCTAAGTCACATATTTCGGCCTCATATCGGATTCCTAAATTATGAGCGCTCCTATAATTTTTGAGGACAATTCCATAAAAAATTGTATACGTAAATACAGCTGCAAATCATTCTGTATCTGATATTCGTACTTGGATATATAAATATTTGATTAATTTGAAGAGTGACTTAGCAAAATTCGTCTATGCCATATTCTTATATAAAAAGCTTTCTTCTTTGTTTGTTTAGTATTTTATTTTAATATTTAAAAGTTGATTTACTAATTACAAATATTTTCAATGAATGATAAAAGTTAATGCTGCTTTAGATAAATATTTTAACAATTTGTGTTGTTATATCGGCCTACTGATTTGTAAGTTCGCGGTTTCGAACGAGCTCAAGGCCGAACAATAATTATTTTATCATTATTATTGTTATGATAAATTTTTTCTTAATTGAAATAAATTATTAAATTAGAATAGAAGAAAGAAAAAATTTAGACAACTGCCAAAGCTCGTTGTATAGATCCATTTCGGGAACTGCTAAATTCCTCCATCGGCAACGTTTAGGCGCCGCTGCTATAACCATTCGACCGAATCATGAAGACAAACAGAAAACCGCTGTGATGGCTGCCCCACCCCATTTTGAAGTTACAAAAAAGGTACTTAAAATTGGAGCACAAAATTTTTAATTTTGGGGACAAATCAGAACATAGATAGCACAAAAATCCTTACCTATCAAATTTCAAATCCTTCTTGAGGTGGGTCCAGCTTGATTGGTAGCTCAGTCGCTAGAGCAAGCTACTAGAATCCGTGGCACGTCGGTTCTAAACCAGGCCCCGGTCCACAATATTTTTCTTTTTTTTTTATAACTGCAAGTGTAGACCTCTCTAAAATCAAATTGAAACCGAGTTCTGAGCACGTATTTTCAGGAAAACAGGTTTAATCTATATTTGAAACAATGTTTAGTTTGGTCCTATACATATGTACACATGTAGTACAAAGAGTTTCTAATTTAGGCTCAAACTTTTCACCGTGTAATATTTAAGTATCATAACAGAGCTCGATACACATGTTTCCCTTATAGCAAAATACATTTCTAGGAGAGGCAGCCGATAAGGAACACGCCAACTTTAACATAGGCTTGGTTAGGATGAACTGGCCGATCAATGAAGACCACACATAGACTGAACGTGCCCATAGTGTTAGCAGAATTTGTTTGACAACCAAACGGAAGAACCCCAATCAGGTATATAGAAAAGTGTAAAACAAACAAGAGTAAGCCAAAATATCAAACTTTTTTGCTTATATAAAATTTAGCTATTGCTTAAAACCAAAGGTTTTTTGAAAACAGTCGATACTGAACAATTAAATAAAAGACATGTCAGCAAATTCAAGACAATTGCGCAATCTGTGCCGGCATTTCTGCGAATAGATTTTTGCCAAATTAAAAATAATCGAATAGCAATTTGCCAATAATTTAATAAAAAACAAGCAAGGACGGGACTGTCTTCGGCTGTGCCGAAGACTTCATACCTTTCATGAATTGGGGCTGAACAATAATATTCTCCCGTTCGTAATCTCCAAATAATCGGATGTATAAGATAAGAAATATATAGTGAACAGATGTACATACCTAAACGATTTTTAAGATAAATATAAAATAAAAAATGGCAAAAAACCCCCTTATCTGAACGATCGGTTGTATGGGATATATATTATATATAGCTTGATCGAAATGATTTTTACAGGAAGTCTTCTATGATATATTAGAATATATATCGCCAAGTTTCACGTTTTCATATTGGAAATTAAGGGAGAAATGGCTAAAAATCTTTCTATCTGAACGATCGGTTGTATGGGATAGATATATACTATATACATATAGCTCCGATACAAAGTGATTTTTTCAGGAAATCTTCTATGATATATTAGAATAAATATCACCAAGTTTAACGTTTTTATATTGGAAATTAAGGGAGAAATTGCTAAAAATCTTTCTATCTGAACGATCGGTTATATGGGATATATATTATATATAGCTCCGATCGAAATGTTTTTTTCATGAAATATTCTATGATATATTAGAATAGATATTGGAAATTAAGGGAGAAATTTCCAAAAATCTTTCTATCTGAACGATCGGTTGTATGGGATATATACTATATATAGCTCCGATCAAAGTGATTTTTTCAGAAAATCTTCTATGATATATTAAAATATATATCACCGACTTTCAAGTTTATACTTTCTAAATTAAGGGTGAAATGGCCAAAAATCTTTCTATATGAACGATCGGTTGTATGGGATATAACTATATATAGCTCCGATCAAAATGATTTTTTCAGGATATCTTCTATGATATATTAGAATATATATCACCGATTTTCACGTTTATACTTTCTAAATTGCGGCAGGAATGACGAAAATCGTCTTATCTGAACGATCGGTTGTATGGGAGATATATGTTATAGTGGTCCCATCCTACCGGATCTAATATAATACAAAAATACATCCTTGTGCCAAATTCATTGAGATATCTCAAAATTTGAGGGACTAGTTTGCATTCAAACAGACAGACGGACGGACAGACGGACATGGCTATATCAACTCAGCTCGTCGCCCTGATCAATTCGGTATACCTAATGGTGAGTCTATCTTCTATATTTCTCAACGTTACAAACATCGGACCAAAGTTAATATACCATTTCATGTTCAGGAAAGGTATAAAAAACATACTTATAGGTTGCTATGTAGGTTTTTGACCACTATTACATGAGTTGTAGTAATATGACTAGAGGACAAAATTACCGAAACAAATGTGTGCCAAAATGTGGTGATCAAGACGGATAATAGTTTTTAGGTATCAATCAAATAAAACAAACTGGTAACCACTAAAGAAAAACAAAAATAACAAGTCACATCAAGTGTTTATGAATCGACTGAACGTATTCGCCAGCAAGTAACACGTTGCAACTAGTTGTTATTGTTATATTATTAATTTGGCATTAAAAAATTCACTGTAATACACAATATTTTCAAAAGTGCCTAGACTAATCGCTTTGAGCGTAACAAAATTCCAAATGACCCAAATTCGGTGATTGTATATGAGGAATTGTAAACAAAAAGTGAGTGAGCGATTGGTAGCTGTTATGCACAGATTTATGAAGCTTTTTAATTTAATTTATTTCATTTTATTGCTACGGCATGTAACTGATTGCCGCCTTTGAATTAACTTGAATAGATTGTAATTGCAGTTACATGTACTGAAGAATTATTAAGCGCTAATCTCGTAAAGATATTTGGTGAATTGTTTACATGGAAAAATAAAATTTTAGAAATTTTTGTTTAATTGCAATTGCATAACAAATATTTATGTTGATTTTGAATCCCGATAGTCTGAAATTCTTCAGTTTTTATATGAATTATTAGAAACCAGAAATGGGGCTTTAGCGCCTAAAAATATGTTGCATTGAGGCTATTATCTCATCGGCTGAGTGAAAGAGCAATCTATCTCGGCTTACATTTGTTACACACTTTGTCTCCTTAAGATTTTTAAGAACATGCTACTTGGGAATTTGTGCGAAAAGGCCATCCATATCTGGGCATTGTTTCACAGAAACGCCTGATTCTGAAAATTTTCGAAGACCCTATAAATGAGACATTCACAAAAATACCATCTCAAAACTTTCTCGAGCATAACTCCTATACATTTTTCAACTGATATAGCGTATTTTGGAAATAAATTCTTGGATATTAAGTTCTTCAAGCTAACTCTATTATACGTACATACTTAAGTATAACACTTTGGCATAATTATAAGATATAAGGCGTTTTTTAATTGAATTCTGAGCTAGAAATATGGAGTTCTTCAACTCATTCACTGATCTCTGTTTCTTTATAACTCAATACATAATTACATAAATGTTCGGCGCGATAGCCTCCGAAGAGATTGTAGACCGAGCTTCTCTTTCAAACGCATCTGCAAGGCAGATTAGTTTTCACTGAGAAGCTTTTCATGGCAGAAATACACTGGGAGTGCTTGCCAAATAACTGCCGAGGGTCCACCCCGCTTAAAAAACTTTCTTCGAATTGAAAAATATTGTTTCTTAAATTTTGAGGTTGCTTTGTTCGGAGATCGACCCAGAATCTTCGGTGTGGTAGGCGGAGCACGACATCACCACACCACGGCGGCCGCCAATGGTAACTCAATACAATTATAATATATTTTTGAGGCTACCAACCATCGATTGTTTTCCATAGGTAGTTGAGTCGGTTGTGGTACGGCCCAACCTCAAAGAACTAAAGATATTGATATTATCCGAAACATATGCTTTGGCAGGACTCCCCAATGTGTTGGTAGTTTCGTCTGAATAGTATTATCTCTGGCAGAATTGCAACAATTCATCTTTATCCTTTCTTCAAGCTTAGATTAATTCATAAAGAGCGTAACTGGTTCTTAATCCTAAATTTCGCTACGCGTGGCAGATGCCAATCCTGCGAAATCAGCTGGTGCGCAATAGTCTGTTCTGACGGAATTGGCCTCCCCACATGACACCAACCATCTCTTTAACTGTATTGTGGAACCAACGCCTCTAACACCCCTCTCATTATGGTCCACCCCTGTTGAAACAGCAAGTTTCCTTGGACTCCCTTTAGAGGATATTGATGACAATTTGTGATCGGTCGCACCTATTGGATGGGGCGAAGCACTGCTGCAACAACAACAATGGAATTGGCCTGGGTGAATACTTGAGTGTTTTCCCCAGACCACCAGACCAGGGACAATTTATTGCACCTGATATTTAAACCGAAGTTCTCCATGTCCGTTGCCCTGAATACGTGTTGTTACACGAAAGTCCCAGAAAATATTTTGGCCCGGGCGCAAGAAAACCTCACTACGCCACTGAATTTGTGGAATCGATATAGCGAACTGCATATATACCTATGATAAGAGAGTTATGGAACATTGTAGTTATATCTATAGTAGTAACATTGAAGTTTACGAATAAAAGTTTTTAAATGCCGCTCTTTCAGACTGTTACTAGTGTTACCACCTGTTGAACCCCTCCTCAACAGTAAAGTGGTAACCAATTTTTTTTTGGTAATTTTTATAGCCTAATACATTTATGTTCATATTGAAGCCGAAATATAGAGAAATTAAAAACCAATGCAATTTTAAATATTGTATTATATTTTACCTACGGCCTTAAGCTCATAAAATTAACACAATGTGGTAACCAATCGACAATACTTTTTGCCGGCTGAGGTACGGTTCTGTTACAGAGCGAAGTACTTTCTAGTCAAAACCAAGCTATTCTTAGACATGATCAAATAAGCTCAAACAAATATCCATATATATATATATGACGCGGCCTATGAAAAGGTGGCTTATGACTAAAAAAAATTTTTTCCACTTTTTTCTGGTTTCGATAGTTTTTGAGACGCTCTTTCACGTGGTGTAAACTAGAAGGTCCTAAATTGCTTAGAAGTGTTCTGGAGATGATATTTTCATCCACTTCCACTTGACCTTCAGCATGAAACAATGCTTGTAGTTCGTCCTCGTAATTGATACCAACATCATCGAAAGAATCATCATCATTCTCTTCATTTTTACAGAAATATGTTTGAAAAACCTCGCTAAATTCTTCTTCGACAGACATTATTCACAAGCGACACACGTCCTACTCGTTCTGCATTGCTTTCAAATCTGAGCACTCACACGATTTTTTTGGTCAGAAACTGGTTTGTGCTTTGCATTGAAAAAAAAAAAAACATCGCTCTTTATATACACACACGAACTTATCTCATTTATGCTCTTTTGCCTTTTTTGGTTGCCTTTTGGGCATGACTGTTCAGAATGCAAAAGAAAAACTACTAAGTCACTGAAGAAATGCATTGTTTATCTTTAACAGCTGTTTCTCGCAATTTCTTTTTTGAGTCATAAGCCACCTTTTCATAGGCCGGGTCACATATGGACAACGTTTCCAGTTTTTCTGAAATATAATTTCCTTCCTTTTAATGCTTAAAACTGTTTTTTTTTTTGCATTTTCTGGCCACATTACATGTGTTACCATGTTTTTCCAAACCACTGAAACCACAGCAACTTTAATTCTTCGTATTCTATAAATTATTGCAAGATTATTTTTAGTCATTCGACTTGATGGTCACAAATGCCACAAAAACCACAATGACAGACAGTGTAAAAGCATACATAGCGCTAACATCAAGCACACACCTAACAACAATAAATGAGACATAAACAACCCTTCTATCTAATATAGAAATATAAATAAACTCCAACATACATACATACATGCTTACTAAAATTTCAAAGGTATACAAAACATGCCCATGCTAACAATCGAAGCAAGCAAACAAGCCAACCGAGTAAAGCTTAATTTGGTCACAAACCAAAAAATTACTTAAACCCAAATAAAACACACCCAAGGCAAGATAGCAAATAAAACCACACCATAATTACCAATACCTATAACCAAAATTATCTAGCACATTTTACACTTATACATATCTGTGCATCTATTTATATTTGCTAAGTTATTACACCCACCCTTCTATGTGATTTTTGTTTTCCTTTGGGGGCCATTGCGAATCGTCGACTGCAAATTTTTAGATGTCAGCAAAAATTTTCTCATTTCATGCTTTTGATTTTGATGTTCGTGCATGTAAAGTTTATTTACTTTGCCTCGAGACATAGCAGACATTCTGTCGTCGTCAGGTAATTTTTTGAGGATATGTTTTGCATACCTTTCACGAAATTCCAATTGCCAGACAACTTTATTGTCTCAGGAAGAAATTTGTACCACGCTGATGATTTTTCGAGTTTCAACCAGCTTATCTATTCTGCAGAAGATGTTCAGAGTCAACAGCGCTACTTAACGTGAAAGGAAACTGAAGAGTGATAGAAGGCTGATGAAGTTACCCGAGTAATTAGGCTAAGCCCGGGTATCTGTCAACCTGTTCAAAAGAGAAAATCAAACTCACAAAAAAACTCAGGAAGCGTGGGTATTACTAGGGATCATTTGTGGCATATTCGGTACTATTTTCGGAACCATTTCAGGATTGCTATTTGAATCATACCGAAATAATTTCGGAATTGTTTTCAGGCCCAATTCGCGAAACCGAACCGATTTCCAATTCATAAGTTTTGAAAAAGATCTGGTTTTGAAAAAGTATCCACATCTAAAAATGTATTTACCTCTGAAATACAAATATGGCCGGATTTAAAAAAAGTGCCCGATTAAGAAGAGTTATCTAATATCGGGAAAACTTCCCGGTTCTCAATAGGTAACCATCTCCAAAAAGGTGGGAGCAGTCGAATGGGAAGGCGTCCACTGTTGCAAAGATCAACTCAAAAATCTCTGAAAAATGTCTATTAAAAAGAAATATCGACGCATGGGCACTTAGAAGGGTAATACTATGTTCAAACAGAAAAATAAATTGAGGCAATTTCGATTTAAATTGAGTGGTGTGCATACAACTCAATTTAGCTTAATCAATAGTAATTTGATAGCTGGTTGGCTCATCTCTACAGCAACAAAATACCTTTGCTCAGACTGTCAAACTGTGCGTGTTGGTTTTAGGCGAATGGAATGGAATGGAATAAAAACATAAAACTTTCAAATTTTTGTGTGTTGTAAGAAAATGTGTTCAATATTTTGGTTTCATTTTGAGTTTCGCCATCGTCTTGACAATCCCTAATCCAGTGAAATGAAGAAAATAAAATCAGCTTATGAGATGAGCCACCCATATATTTGAGCCATGACGTTTAAATCTACTCAATAAACACACTTTACAAGGTTGCATTTGCAGTTTTAAATAATTTATTACGCAATTCTCTTTTTAATTGGCAATTTATTATTACAATTTGTTATATGATAAATTGCGTAAGAAATTGCCCAAATGGTATAAATTGGCAATTTGATGTGTGTTTGTACATAGTATAAAATCGTTTAAGGTAATAAATAGAAAAATGCGCAGAACACTTGGTTGGATGTTTTTATGCCTCTGCACTCGTTGAGAGCCTTCAGAATGAACATAAATCCTTTTGGACAATTCCACAGTTGAGTTATTCGCATTAAATATTTTTTACAAGGAAGGTAACTTCTCATTTCCACATTCGCCACACGCATATATTTCAAAGCAATGGGCTAAAAGTTTACCGTTATCATATCAAATCGTTTTCGGCATTGTACGGCTAGTACCATAATAGCGTTAGTTTTTGGAACGTACTGGCAAAGTACTATCCACATCATCACCAAAACATTCCAGCAGCAATCCTAGGAAACTGGAGTTGCAATAGTCGTTTGTTTCATGTGGGAACACTTTACTTGCAGGATATGCATTAAGGAGTGATGTCAAGCTTTGCTATGGCAATGTAAAATTGGAATGTCAATACAAATTTCTGTATCCATCCAAAAATATCCGCGCATTTCGTGAAAGGTATAGACCACAAACAGTGTTATACTTACTTGCGTTTCATCAAAACCTACATGTATGTGCACTCAACACACCCAGTCATTCTTGTACAAAGTTTCGAAATGTGTAGAGATTTTTTGAGTGTTAAAGAGTATTTATTTACAATTTCACCAGGTTATTTACCTTTCTGATTTCACATCGTAGCTTATTTTGGCTATTTTAACGTTTTTTTTTTGTTGGCATCGTGTGACCTTTTTGCTTTTCTACCACGTCTGTCTGTGAAGGTTGTTTGCCTTTTCTTTTTTTTTGTGGTTTTTTTATTTCATTCGTTGCTTTAACCATGGCAACGTTTAAAAGTCGCGCCAATACACAAAAGCATTCGTAGAAAGCGAAAAGGCTTCTTCTCGTATATTCTTGGCAATAATAGCTTTTTTCACTACTTTGCAAGGTTTGCGCGTTCTTAGAATTCTTTAGCTGCATTATTTTCTCGATAGTTACTGCAAGCCACCGAGTTACAAAACTTTTACTGAAGCAATTGAAATTTGCAACATTCCTTTGGTCTTTGCTTATTTTATTATACCTTTCATGAACATGAAATGGTATATTAACTTTGGTCCGATGTTTGTAACGTTGAGAAATACTAGTCCCTCAAATTTTGAGATATCTCAATGAAATTTGGCACAAGGATGTATTTTTGTATTATATTAGATATTTGTTAGATCCGGTAGGATCGGACCACTCCCATACAACCGATCGTTCAGATAACACGATTTTGGTCATTCCTGCCGCAATTTAGTAAGTATAAACGTGAAACTCGGTGATATTTATTCTAATATATCATAGAAGATTTCCTGTAAAAATCATTTCGATCGGAGCTATATATAATATATATCCCATACAACCGATCGTTCAGATAGAAAGAATTTTGGCCATTTCTCCCTTAGTTTCCTATATAAAAACGTGAAACTTGGTGATATATATTCTAATATATCATAGAAGATTTCCTGTAAAAATCATTTCGATCGGAGCTATATATAATATATATCCCATACAACCGATCGTTCAGATAAGGGGGTTTTTGCCATTTTTTATATTTATCTTAAAATCGTTTAGGTATGTACATCTGTTCACTATATATTTCTTATCTTATACAGCGCATTATTTGGAGATTACGAATGGGATAAGATTATTGTTCAGCCCCATTCATGAAAGGTATGAAGTCGACACAGCCGAAGACAGTCCCGTCCTTGTTTTTTTTTTATTGTTGGATGGGTTAAAGGTTAAAAGCTGAGCAGTAAAGCGCTGGCATGTTTGCAACATCATCTACGTTTTACTACAGCTTTTTATTTGAGTTTTTCATTCAGCTATAGCTACCTAGCTATATCTAGGTACATTGCATTTGTTTATTTTTTTTTTCCTAAGCTTCTGTTTAATTCTCATTTCATTTCCTTGACTGCCACAATTACTTCGTTTCAAGGAAACGACAGCTATTAAAAAGTTTTCATTGAGGTTTTTCTATGTAACTGCAATTTGGTTTAGCGGGAAAATAATGACTTGGTTTATTCAATTGTGAGAATAAAATTATTCATAGCTGAGTACTATAAAGTGTATGTCTTCATACCATGTATTTGTAATGATCTTCCAATAGAAATATCTTCAATAATAGGAACAAAATACGTCCAAGATATAAAGCTAAATAAACAGATATAAAGCCTGTGAAAATGGGGATTTTGGCCCCGAACTCCCGGTTTGTGTGTACTCGAAATTCTACACTGGACTAAACATACAAGTTAAGCTATGCCTCGCAGAGAGATGAATTGGATTATCTTATTTCCCTCCTCTCTTTCCTTCAGTGTTCTAACTATCCACTTTTGTACTTTTAAGTTAGTTTAGGTACAATCACACTCCCCCTTTCCCGTTTTGCGTAATTGCACTTATATCAGCAGACTCTGGCCATATGCAGCTGCGAATACGAAAATCGCAGTGGCAATTTTTACCAAATTTGATCAATTATATTCCTCTTCTTCTATTTTCTTAAAAAAAAAAATGTCCATGAACTTTGTAACTGAAAGAATTTTTAATTATTTTTACAAGTTTTGAAAATTTTTTGTGTATGTAGTTGTGTAGCCTGATCAATTTAAGTCCAACTTAGTACAAATCATAGGTCTAATAAAATTCGCATTGATTTATGACGAATTTTTTCTGTGTTTACATTTTTTATCGCAAGAAGGGCGCATAGCATATGGAAGAATATCTGAAACACGCTTCGTAAAAAACTTGTACTTGCCCAAGGAACCTACACATGGTGATGGCAAAGCGAATTCAACTAAATTCGCCGTGAAGAAGACTAAAGTACCAAATTAATGGATTTAAGGGATTGTGTAGCGCAAACCTTTCAAGGTGTTCTCTGCGCCAAAAATAGCTTCTCCAACCCAATTATCAACCTCACCTACCCGTGGCAAAGGACAATCAACATCGATAACACTCCCCAAGGCCTTCGGTGCGCGCAAAGAAGAGTTAGACCCCTCTAGCGGAAAATATTGAAGACTCGCGGCAGTGGCTAAATAACTCGCTACAAAACGAGTTGTGCTTAAGAAAAATATGAAAATATGCGTATCCAATCTTATTGTGATCCGTTAAGTTTTCTTCGAGTTATGTGATTTGTTGCGGTTTCTTGTTACAATTCCACTTGGGAAATGGAACAATATTGATATAAAGCTATTTTTTGCAAAGATATAGCTTATTTTATTCATCCACGACCCTTCTGAAAATCTTTTATATAATAGTGGGCGTGGTTCTTAACCGATTTTGATTATCTTCACTCATTCCATAAAATTTGGCAAGGATAGTGTCTTGCAATGTAATATTTTTGATTTGCGGCTTGTTCAACTGTGGGTGGTGCCACGCCCATATTCCAAAATTATTTAAAATTTATGTTTAGGGTAAAAAAACCGGTATTCGTTTTTGAATTATCTCAATTTTAACATTTTTCTAAATTTTCGATAACGAAAAAGTGTGCGTGGTTATCGTCCGACTTCGCTCATTTTCAATAACAATCTATTCTGGGTCCAGATAAGCCCGTATATCGAATTTGGTGAAGATTTCTCAATATTTGCTCAAGTTATCCTGTTAAGAGACGGTCGAACGGACGGACATGGCTTAATCGAATTCTTTTCGATACTGATGATTTTGATATACGAAAGTGTATATCAATCTCGATTCCTTTATACCCGTACAACCAACCGTTATCCAATCATAGTTAATGTACTCTTTATTATGCAATACCTACCAAGTTTATTAACATGCAAATATTCGGTTTACAAATTATTTATGCTTTTTCGAAAATTAAGGTTTAGTGCATAATTAGTCAAATTAATTAGACCATCGATTAGCCACTAAAATTACGTAACATAAAGAGACCATCAATTTATCCTCTTCGTAAATTTGCATATCTGTTAAACATTAAGCAAACAGTGGATTAATCAAATATTACGATACGCAAACAGTTTACACTGGAAATTTTTATATGAAATGATTTTATGCATCGACGCACTTTAAAAAAGAAAAACTTTTCATAGTGAAAGTTTGTAATTTACATAAATTTCATGCATAAAAACACGCAGACCCTACAAAAACATACATGCATTTAGGTTGTAATTTGAACTTCATACCTTTGAATAATCGCACATAAAATTTTAATGGCTTTTTCATTTGCGTTTAACTTTCAATAGGCACATTTGTGTATACATACATTTTTGTGAACGTCTGAGGTCTGCATTCCGTTATTGTTAGTTAAAAAATTAACCCCCCGTGTTCATAAAAAATATACAAAAGCGTAATCATGTATTTAACTTTATTACACTTTTGTTTGCGACTCTCTAAATTAAGGAATAGAAACAGTATTTGGCAGATATTGCAGATAGTGTTATTGATGGCATTTTAGTTATTCAGTTTTTATAAATCGTATATTTTTTCTTCTTCGTCTTAGGCCCTTGTGTTTGCCTACATGGGCAAAAAGCTCCGCACACAAGCGCTATAACATTTTCCGTATTTTCAGTTTGCGGGAAGGAACTATTTCAAAGTATAACAAAGTTATAGGAGCAAGCTACGCGGAACGCTCCCTTTTTGGCTAACTGAACCGCTTTCTCATGCTCCTGCGTTCTGATATACCCTGGGACCCAATATAGACTTAAATGTTTAAGTCACTTAAATACACGTGTATCGCCTCGTCTGCCATTTGGGTATCCGTACGCCAACCGCTACCTCTATTGTGGCACCAAAATCCTCTCCGAAGCAAAATTGTTTGGATTCCGTTGTATCGAGATAACCACACCAACTGACTACTAGCCGTTGCCTCTCATTAGGAAGTGTAATTTTTAAAGTCAGTTGGTTAGTTGACATCAATCCCTGTCAACATGAAATTGACTTCCATTCCTATAGTCAAATACAGCCTTGCTATAGAAAACACCGTCATGCCTTTTTTGAATTTAAGTAACCTAAGCGCGGAAAGGTAAATATTATTAAATATATATTAAAATAAATCAACATTTACAAACAAAAGGGATCTTTAAATACGTTCGTTAAACATTAAATCATACGAAATCAGTTTTCAGTTTAGTGGGAAAAATCGATGATGGCAAAATATTGGGCAGAGCTCATCATATATTTTTACGCTTTGTCATATATTTTGTAATATAGGGTGGCGTATGAAAAAACAGCAACGAAATTCTAATTGCTAAGTACGATTATTAATTTTCATAGCTCAGTCTACATCAGAAGCCTTAAAAATAAATGTGCGTCGACAAAACTTCCGGAAAATAGCTAAAACGCAAATCGACTGCTGAGTGAAATATCACCCTATCCCGGCTGCTGTTTCAGAAATACATTTGAACAACACCCTATTTCAGCTAATTTCAAAATGTATTGAATTTGTGCTCAGTTGAGTTTAAAACAAATTCAAATTTGAGTTTTTGAATCAAATTTTCCGACAGCGTTCTTCAAACGAGTTCTGAACACTATCTATTTTTTGAACGAATTCTGAAATAGGGTGCTATTAAAAACGCCTTATATCAGTAGGGCGTTGTCGAAACCGCAGCCGAGATAGTATGATTATTCATTCCACTCAGCAGTCGAAACAATGTTCATCTCAATTCATAACTTTATAACATTTTTCGGAGTATAATGAATACTGTAGTCTCTTTAGTTTCCTAATAAAAGTTATTAATAAAATATTATTAAAAATTAAAATAATCATTTTATGAAATCACTGCGTGAAATACTGCTTCTTGATGCTAATTTTTCAATCGCTATTGTGCATATGCAAATATTTATTTATTAATTGCAGAAACTAAGCAATAAGCAAGAAAAGTTGAAAAAGTAGGTTATGTCAACACGAATTAAACAAATATTTCACATACTTTAAACAAAATCTGACACAAGAAATTACTTTATTTGTGAATGAATAAGGTATAAAAGAAAATATTTGCTTGCATTTAAGTCGAACCTTTTAAAGTTTTTATATTAGAGCGTATCACAATGTCTAGAGAAAACAAAAACTAAAATACCCGTACGTAAATTCTTGCCGATTTTATCATTATTTTAAACTGTACTAGAATATTTCTTATTATACCTTTCATGAACATGAAATGGTGTATTAACTTTGGTCCGATGTTTGTAACGTTGAGAAATATAGAAGATAGACTCACCATTAGGTATACCGAATTGATCAGGGCGACGAACTGGGTTGATATAGTCATGTCCGTCTGTCCGTCCGTCCGTCTGTCTGTTTGAACGCAAACTAGTCCCTCACATTTTGAGATATCTCAATGAAATTTGGAACAAAGATGTATTTTTGTGTTATATTAAATATTTGTCGGATCCGGTAGGATCGGACCACGATAACATATATCTCCCATACAACCGATCGTTCAGATAAAACGATTTTGGTAATTCCTACCGCAATTTAGAAAGTATAAACGTGAAACTCGGTGATATATATTCTAATATATATTCTAATATATCATAGAAGATATCCTGAAAAAATCACTTTGATCGGAGCTATATATAGTTTATATATAATCAGCCCTATTCTGCATTTCGACTTGGATTGGAATTTTTTCGATTTGGCAATTTTGGTATTCTGTGTTCAAATATCTTTCGATCCAACTTCGAATTGTTCGATTTTTTGTATTCTGCGTTTCGATCGTAGTTCCGTTTTTTTAAGTTGAAAATTAGTTGGCGGAAAAATATTTTATTTTTATTTTTTTATTAATTTATAACAGAATTTTAACAAAAATGTAAGTAAAACTTGTTAAGAAACGTAGAAGGCTTGATAATGATTGTTTTTTATATGTTTCCAGGTCAAAAACAACATAACAAGCATAAGTATCTAACACATACTTGAAAGCATCCTTGTTAAGTCGAAAGTTTTTTTGAACCTAAATAAGAAAATAAGTCATTAAACTTTACCACTTTTAAGTTCAATTTCTTACAATTCGTCACTCATCTCAAATGGATTACACAAATCTCGCAAGATTTTCCTTTCCATTCTCGCCTGGCAATTTTCGTATGCGTTGCTTTCCAACTCCATAAATAATGCCGCGGCTATTGATTCCATTATAATAGATAGCTATAATTTGTGTCTGTTCGTTGGGTCCAGTTATATGCCAAAACAAGCTGCCGGCGTAGAGGAGGGTGAAGCGAAAACTTTAACAATCCTTGCGGAAAGAATAAATAAACCTTTATAAAGTATTTTAGGCCAGTGCAATGAAATTAGCATCCTTAAAATTCAGAAAATGTCAACTATATTCGTGCAGGAATCCGTTTTAACAAAATTTGGTGGTCACGGCAGGGAATTGGCCAAAAGAACGACAAAAACACACTTACAATTATGAAAGCACTTCACTCAAAAAAATATAACACTGCGGCAATATATTATATTGCTTTTTTTGTACAAAATGGCGTGGATAATAAAATATAAACGTTTTTCAGTGTTTTTTTACAAATTTTCTTTAATTTATTGTGTTCCAATGTTCACACATTCCGTTCCAACAGCTGATTTCGAAAAATCATTTGCTCTTCCTCTTCTCTTTACGATTCCGTCGTAATGCAGAATACCAAACTTCGATTAAAGCGGAGCGTAGAACGGGAACGTAATTGAAATGCAGAATAGGGGTGAATATATATCCACTACAACCGACCGTTTTTTGCAATTTTCATTCATGAAAGGTATGAAGTCTTCGGCACAGCCGAAGACAGTCCCGTCCTTACTTGTTTTTTTATTGCTATTGTAAAAAAATAAAAATAAAACAAATACTACGATAATGGAACATATAGGCACTAGTATTTTAGGCTCGGTTTAGGGCTCCACATTATTCTTAAATAATTCGCCACATTTCCATTTAAATATCTTTTCTACTCACTTCTCTACCGCTTTTTCATTGTTTCTCAAAATTTTCCGCATACATAAATTTCATACTTGCTAATCCCAACCATACCCAAAAGGGACTAGAGGGGAGCAATCATACCACACTGTACAGTATAAAGACATTAATCACATACCACTATATACTGACGAAAGAGTGGAGGCGATATGCGTTGCTATAATATAAAGATAGCAAACTATGAAAAAGAGATCTTATGGAAAATTTTAAAAGTTGTCACCGTGCCAGACACGTTTTAAGCTTGTAAAATATATGAAAAAAATTGCTTCTCGTCTAGAGTGACTAATAGCAAGCACTCTGCCGTCAGCCTTAGAGATTAATCGCACGCCTATTTTCAAGGTTATTTTAGTTTTTCACTCTTCCACTGAGGGAATTAATAAGAAGGCAATAATTTCAGCACTCAGATTATAACACACGAATAATATCTTATTCTGTTTTTCATTCAGTCTTTATTCACATTTCTGTTATTTTAATGCATCGAGCATTTCTGTTCCAGAGAAACGTTAATAAAACCTGAAGATGGCCAGATAGTTTAATGACTTAGAGTGAATACCTTTACAAATAAGATACATTTATAGGAAATCCAAACAAGTTGGTGTGTTTCCTATACTTAAATTAACCGTTACCAATAGGGACCAAATTTTATGTGTGCAATAGCCAACTATAGTATTATCGATTTTGACTACTAAAAAAAATTAATTATAATTTTGAGTCTCCATAGAAAAATCTTAATTTTGACCGCTGTGCGCCACGCCTTAACTGCCTTCAATCGGTACCAAAATTTGTATGTGATAATTATGACCTTGATATTATAATCGGAAGGGCTACCCTAATGTACATACATACATATATAGGTACTACCGTCTACCCTGTGTTCCGTTGTCTTAAAGAAAATGCAACATTAAACTTCGCTGAACTAAAACTTATTATTAAACTAGCGTACCCGGCCGGCGAAGTCCTTACCGAAATTTGATTTCCCTACACTAAAAAATCGAGCCACGTTACACCTTTTAACTCTCTATCCCATTCTGTTCTACCTTATCTTCCATACTTGTACTTGTTTTCGCCATACCTTATTCTATTTATCTTCCCCCACATCCACCCCCAGTAGGCTGCCTACATTTAAAAAGCGATCCCCGATTCATTCTTTCACCCTCCATCCTAATCCCTTCTCCGTTATCTTCAGTATTTCTTCTTATGCTTCTCCATACCATACCATTTATCTCCCTCCTACTCACCCTTCGCTATACTTGCACCACCTTAAGCTCCTCACATGTGGAATATTGATACCAAATATTGAATACCGCCATCAAATAATATCAAAGACAGGCGAACTTAACTATTTCCTAATAGGGGGCATGGCACCGCCCACTTTTCCAAAATTCGATACAGATTGCGATATAAAGTACATATATTAAAATATTAATAGTTTGTGCCTGACAGGCTCGGATTTTTGGCAAGATGAAATTTATATTGCCTGTGTGCGTGGTCCGCTCACTTTTCTTAATTTTTTTTTTTCAAAACCATCCGTGAACCATAAAGAGGAAACCAAAAAAAAATTTTCGAAAACGGTGAAGCTGTTTTTGAGTATTAGCGAGAGTAACGCACAGCATTCTGATCAAATGAGGAACTAATTATAAAACATTTCCAAAATTATCCTGAAATGATCCCGCAATAATCCGAAGTTCATCCGAAACGAACCCGAAAAAGATGTTGAAATACATATTTCAAAAGTATATCTAAAATCATGACGAAGATACGGTCGAAAACGTCTCGACCCACTCTGAACTGATCTAAAAACCATTCCAAACTAAAACCGAAAACCTAGTCCTATATAGTATCAAATTGATCCCAAAAATTATCCCCAAATGATCTAAAACTGATCCCGAAAACAATGCCAACTTAAACCAGAAATTATGTCGAAGCTCATGCCGAAGTATACCTAAAATACTTGGTACGGAGAATGTGTAAGCATTTTATAGTTCAAATAATATGTTGCCCTTATTCTGGTTGACTGAAAAGGCACTGATTGATTGGTCCTGACGTGATTTCAAAATTTAATGATTTCAATAAAATAAACCAAAATTTCTTCCATTTTTTACCCTGAGGATCAGGGCTGTTCAAAAAATGTATATTGAAGTGCAAATCACAATACATGTACAAAATTATATGTACACTGAAAATTTTTTTAAATGAAAAAAAATATATTTTAATGTTTAATGAATTTTGATGGTCGAATAAACATTGATTATTATTATTATTATATACAGTTTATTTATAAAATAAATTTTAATAATAAGCTTATAACTAGGAACTAACAACTAAGGTCTTCGGCCATATATTTAATAAAATTACTTGTGGTAAAGTTTATATTTTATAATAAATGTGACAGTCTAATAATATTTGGACAATTTTCTTAATGTTATTGTGAGTAACGTCTTTAAGCAAGTTAATGATTGTGTTATTGTCGATACGGTATCTGTTTAACCCGTTGCATTCGTCGATGAGATGTGTTACTGTGGTTGGAGTGTTGTTGCATAGGGGACAAGGAGTATTTGGAGCGTTGTCCATAAGGTAACCGTGTGTCAGCCGTGTGCGCCGCATTCTTAAGCGGGTGTATTTTTGTATTTCTATTCTTTAGCATTCTGTCGGATATCTTGGTGCGTACCCGCAAGGGTTTATTCTCTTATAAAAATGATGATAGTTGTTCCATACATGTATGCATTCATTGAGGCAGTAAGTACTAACCGCTCTTTTTATATCATTTATATTGTGTGTCTCTTTCAAAAGAATTGGTGCTTTGGTAGCGTATTTTGCAGCTTCGTCGGCTTTATGGTTTCCTATTATCCCAATATGGCCTGGAATCCACATTAACTTTAGTTTGTTGGGGTGTGTTATTAATATATCTCTGATTTTTGCTATCGTAGAGGTTTCATTAAGACTGTTTTCTATGGCGTTGACAAGGAGTCTGTGTATATTATATATTTTCCACGCAGAGAGCGGTGTGCTTCAACAGCGTACGAGATTGCTTCCGCTTCAGCTGTGTAAACTGAGCAGTGGTTTTTTAATTGTGCCAATTTGAGTACCTCGAATTTTTGATTGACGACCGCGAAAGCTGTTCCAGTATCTGTCTTGGAGCCATCAGTATAGACGAAAGTCCAGTCCGAGTGGGTGTTGGTAATCTCGGCAAAGTGGGCTAAATATGTTGCTGGAGACGTGGAGCTTTTCGGCTTCTTTAGCAACAAAGCGGGCCTAGTAGTGATGTATGTTCGTTTTGGTTTCAGCACTAAATCCATTTCGTGAGTTATTTTGGTAATGCGATCCAAAGCGGATTGTACGCGTCTGGTTTTGTGGGTATGAATGCTACGTGGAAACATCGATTCTGTTAGCATGTATATTTTTGGAATCAGTATAGCAGTTTGCGTTTTAAACCTTTCTTCTATTGTCATTAGACCTGTCTCAACGATAATGTTTCTTATTGGTGTGGAACGAAAAGCCCCTATGCTATATCGGGCCGCCGCGTTGTATACTGTCTGCATCATCCGTAGGATTCCTTTTGTGGTATGCCCGTAAATATATACAGTGCTTAAAAAATGTGTGTCTAACAATTATTTTATTGAGTGCCTCGAAGGCAATCTGAAATAGTATAACGGAGAGGGGTGAACCCTGGGGTATTCCGTTGTTTATTGGATATAATTTAGAGTAAGCTGAGCTATTTCGAACCCTTATAAATCTGTGGGATAGGAAGCTTTTTACAAATGAAAAAATTTTATTTCCCGCTTTCCATTGCAGTAGCTGGTCCAAAATTGTGTGGCTCCCAATTTTGTCGAACGCTTTGTCGAAGTCTAATGATATTACTGAGCAATGGTCCTATGCAGAAAGTGTATTCGCTATGTTGAGATCGATGAATAACAGAGCGTCAATTGTGCTTTGAATAAACTTTGAATTAAAATTTTTCTCAGTGCTACAATATTTTTGAAAATTTTTTGTTGTCAATTGGTTAGTGTAAATTTGAATATCATACCGAAGTGACTTGGGTTCATATGGTGTTGCTTTTTTCTTTGCACTTTCATATGAAGTTCAGGCACTTTCATATGAATCGAATTTATATATGAGGGCATATAGGAGTGCTATGCAATTTTTCTCTTCTATTCTTCAGGGCAAAACAAAAACAAAAGTTCTATAAGTGTATAGGGGTTGAGCAGCTCTGCTTCGACGTTTCGAAAATCACGGCTTCGCTTCTCATTCATCGCTGAGCTACAAAAACAAGTTTTACTCCCTCAAATTCGAATAAATTACCGTGGTGTTTATGAATCTAAATAGTGTTGTGTTTAAAAAAAAAAAAAAATGGAATAATGCAACCAGCATTACATTTATAATATGTTTTGAGCCGACTTCCGCATGTAACTGAAACTATGTAAGTCACATGCATATGGCCATACGTGCAAAATTTTCTAAAGCGTTATCCAACCAAACCATTTCAGCCCCAACCCAAGTTTTTGTTCGCTGCAACTAAAATATACAACAACTAGCTGCTAGCTCTAACTAACCAAAATGCGGAAGTATTGTATGTATATCAAATGTTGGAAGTGTAAAAAAGATAGTAGCAAAAAGCAGTGCAATCACCCCGCATAGGTAATAAATATAGCAACTTGATTTAGTGCATTTAGGTCACTGGGTCGCTGAATGCCAACATTCGTACTAACATACATTCACTCTATGATGGTTAAATGTTTAACTTCCAACGCGGAAAAACTTTGGCAGAAATGTATTCAACCACAGTTTTTCAATTCCCGTATTTATAAATATTCGTAAAAAATATGTTTTGAATTTGTATTGTCACTTTCATTTTTTTTTTTTTTTTTTTTGTTATTACAATTTTTGCTGATTCCGTTGAATGTACGTTAACTATTTTTTACTTTGCTTAAAATGTACTTATTTTGGGTCGCTGAACTTTTTTTGCATTCTATAACAACGAATTTTGCTAACTGCACAAAAATGCATTATTGTTTTTTTCGCTGATGTGCTGAGCTACTAACTTGCTTTTTGCAGCAAATCATTCAAATTTAGCTTTTGTTTTTGTTGAGTTTTTGTTTTTTTTGTTTTTTGCAGTATAACGAAGCCGCTGCAGTTTTGTTAATTGCTGACGTCTGTAGCGCAACATAAATTCATATTGGCGCAATGAAGCTTGAAATTTGCTACAGATACACTTGTGAGCACAAAAATGGCATAAAAAAATGTTTAACAAATTTTACCAGTTATTCTTCTTTCACCTACTACCGATAATATTAGCGCAAATTCAAATGATTTATGTACCGTAAACTAAGTAAAGCAAGTTCAAACGCGTTTTCGTCACATTTTTTAATTGCGAGTAGATTCAAAGATATACGTGGTAATTTTAAATGTTTGAAGAATGTTGTTTTGTAGTCTAGCAAAGTGAAGTCTAAAAATTTACATTGTTTTTAAATAATTAAATTTTTTGGCGGTATTTTTTTTTTTTTTTTAATAATATTTACAGTTTATATTTTATATGGCAGCAAATCTTTACATCCTTCAAAAAAAAAAAAATGCCAAAAATCAAGGAAACTTTTTGAACAGTTTCTGAAAATTCTAAAGAATTTGAAATTTTCTTAAAAATTCTTTTAAACTTCGCCAGATTTCATTATGTTTTTTTTTTTAATGCAATTTTAATAAAATTTTATTGATTAAATTCTTCCTTCTTTTGTTTATTGTCGATAGTTTGAGAAAAAGCTCCCATAATTTGTTTTACTGAAACTATGCAAACTAATCTCAAATATGTTTTGGGAAAAAATTGTGAGTCTCGAAAATAATTCACTAAAGTTTTCAACTTTTTATTTAGAGTTCTCTGATTTTTGTTTCTTTTTGTTTTGAGTATACAGTTTTGTAGCCCAATCAATTTAAGTCAAACAAAGTACAAGTTATAGGTCTCTCGAAATTCGCAATGATATTTGACTGTTTTTGTTTTTCGAAGAGTGTGTAAGATTTTAGAAATAAATAAATGCAAGGCGCGATAACCTCCTTAGGGATTTTAGGCCGAGTTTCTCTTTCAACTTGCGTCGTGCTACATTTCATTTGGCAGGACGACAACTCCGAACGGCATCTGTAAGGCAGATGAGTTTTCACTAAGAAGCTTTTCATGGCAGGAATGCAATGTTTGCCAAATCATTGCCGAGGACCGACCCCGCATACAAAAACTTTTTTCTAATTAAAAAAAAAACAAAAACGTGTTTATACATTTTTTTATGTGGCTTTGCCCGAGACTTGAACCCAGAATCTTCGGTGTGGTAAGCGGAGCATGTTACCTCCACACCACGGCAGTAGCTATACGCATTTTGTATGGAAGAAAATAAAAAACACCCTTAGGAAAAAAATTGTCACAAACTTGTGAGAGACGTGTAACTTACACTTTGTTATATTAAAATTTACAGGGCTACAATACTTCACACTAAAATAAATTCAGAAAACTCTAAACAAAAAATTGGAAATTTTCGTTAAATTGTCTCGAACTTCTGAATTTTTTCGAAAACGTTTTTGAGATTGGTTTATAAAGTTTCTTTTATAAAATTCATGGAGTTATGTTTCTTAAATAATAATAAAAAAACTGTATATGACGAAATTTGATAAAAGTTGTCGGAGTTAATTTCGCGCTCGCTGCTGTGGTTTTCGCTATAAAATTCAATATTTTAAATTTTTTCTAAAATGAAACAAATTTGTATTCTATCTAAAATTGTAGATTTAAATGAATTATGATAACATGCTTGCCAGGCAAAGGTTGAGTTAATATCTTGGTAAAAGGTACATATGGGGTATTCCATCCCATTTCGACCAATTTTGAACCCGACCCCTTTAGAATTGGCTGAAAGTTTTTCTTCTTTTTCTAGCTTACGAAAGACGTTTTTCAGAATTTTTTCAAATTTTTTCATCCAACTCAAAAAAGTTATGAATTTTTAAAAAAACACCGTTTTTGTTTTCAAAATGCTATAACTTTTTCAAAAATTGACCGTTTGGGATCTTTTTTTTTACCATAATATATAAAGAAAAGAATACTTAAAAATCATTTTCTTACATTTTTTTGTTATATATTTTTGAAAATTTTTTTTTCAATTAAATAAAAAAAATATAAAAAAAAAATCGGCCCACTCCAGGGTTAGTTGGGATGATTGCAGAATTGATTGAAGTTTTTTATGAGAAAAAAAAAATAATAATAATAATGGCGAAATTCGAATAATCTCAAAAAACTGAAAAATTAAAAAAAAAAATTTAAAAATTTTTTTGTAGTTTTTCCGAAAAGTACATTTAAAAACAAATTAAAAAAAAAAAGATCCCAAACGGTAAATCTTTGAAAAAGTTATAGCATTTTGAAAACAAAAACGGTGTTTTTTTTTAAATTCATAACTTTTTTTGAGTTGGATGAAAAAATTTGAAAAAATTCTGAAAAACGTCTTTCGTAAGCTAGAAAAAGAAGAAAAACTTTCAGCCAATTCTAAAGGGGTCGGGTTCAAAATTGGTAGAAATGGGATGGAATACCCCATATATTCCATTACAGACCTTGCCACTTCCCTCACCTTTTATTATATCTTACCATTTCGTGAACCACGTAAAGCCTGAACCCATGATTAAAAAAATCTAAGCATTATGGATAAAATAAGTGTGAAATCTACACCATTACCTTTTGTAAATGAGAAAGCGTCATATGGAAATGAGAATAGTCAATAGTAGATGCCAACGTGACATCTCTCGATTTAAGAATAGTCACTTGTAAAAAAAAAAGGGTTAAATTAAATTTCGAAAGCGGCAATTGTAAATGAGAACTGTCATTTGTAAATGAAACAGCGTTAAATAGAAATTTGAAAGCGTTAATTTTAATTACGAATAATCAGTTTAACTTTCAAAAGTCATATGAAAAAAGAAAATAGTCAGTTTCAAATGAGAAAGCATCACTTTGATATGAGAACAATCACTTGTAGAATTGTAATTGAGAATAGTCGGTTGAAAATGAAAATACCTTAAAGGAAATGCGAATGCGTCACTTATATATTAGAACAGGCAATTGTATATATAAATTTTAATTGAGAATAATCTTTTTAAAATGGGAATAGTCAATTTAAAATGCGAAAGTTCCATATTTAAATGAGAATAGTCATTTGTAAATGCGAACGTAATATTTTAATATGAGAATAAATGAGAAAGCGTCATATGTAATTGAGAATAGTCAGTTTAAAATGATAATAGTCAAGTGAAAATGCAAAAGCGTCCCATGTAAATGAGAATAAATTGTAAATGAGAAAGCATCAAATTAAAAAGAGTAATTTGTAATTGAGAATATAAAAAGGCAATAAAGATAAAACATGGGTGTGACAACGTGCATAACCTGTACGGATAATAACAATTTATGTGGCATTTTCTATGCCCTTATTGACATATATCTTTGGAGTGAGAGATGATTTCGTGCAGTCTCTTCCAGATACTGTTTTATTCGTTTCATTCGCCAATTGCTATAAATATAACTACTACAGCTTTCGCTCCACAAGATATGGTACTTTTGGGTGCAAGACTCTGAGAAGCCTGTTGTTGAAATTTTTATTGACATTGTCATTGTAAATATCTTGGGCACCCTTGATTTAAAATGTTGTATGCAAATCTACACCTGCATGCCAACGAAATCCGGTTACTCTATTTTAATTCTGTTGTTATTATCGATTAAAGAAGTTACAAAGTAAAAACAAGAAACATCGATATACATACATTGCTATACAAGTTCTATTCAGTACAAGGTAACTGATTTAATTTATACAAATTTATGCAAAAACTACATTGAAAAATCTTCAAACTGTTGAAGATTTGAGATTTTATTCATGTATGCATTAGACTGAAATACAGAAATGTTGAATTATTAATGTATAATGTATGAGAAATATTATACAAAGCTGTTCAAGTGAGAGCGGATGTACACTGAAAGAAATGGTGCTAGTAAAATCAACTAATCGGTTCTGTTGTTCTTGACTTAACGGATATTCGGTGAAATTGATCGAATTATGGTTAATTCGACCGAGTTCTTTGCCAAACGAACAAATTAGTTTAGTTATTTCAACAGAAGAGAAATTGTCGCTCTTAAGTTAATAAAATTCTCTAAAATTGACAGATTCCTGGTCAATCTAACTAATTTTTCTGTTAACACAACTGATCTCACTGGTCATTTCAACAGCGATCAACAGTCAATACATGAGTAAATTTCAAAGAGAATTTTACTCTCACTGCGCTCTCTACTTTGTACTTATGACGATGGTGCCACTTGTAAAAAAAAATACCAATATAAGAAAACCTCCAAATCGAAAAAACACCCAAAATGGGAAAACAACAAAAAACTAGTTTTTCAGTTATCAATACAAAACGAAAAACCCTTTTTTGAATGAATTTACTGTGCAAAAAATTATGAGATACCGGGACACCTATTTATCGGGTACAATTTTGCAATTTCTCCTCCAAGCGAAATACAAAATTGCGCCCCCTTGTTGCAAACGTTTTGTTTGAACGAACAGTATTTTTCCAAAGTTAGTAACATTTTGTTCAAGTTTTTACGAATTTTCACTCACGCGAACGAATTTAATAAGATAATAAAAAACATCCTTTTTTAATGTTGATGTTTCCGGCAAAATAAAAGTTTGAGTTGTTTTGGAATCGTTTCAACTTAAAGTGTTATGAATATTAAACTTGCCGAATTACATGTAAAATTACTCCAGTGGTGAATTACCTTCTAGCGATTTGTTTCTTTACTTTTCTATAACTTACAAGTTCACTACTTAAAATGTTATGTCAAACATTTATACAAGTTTTGTTCGAAACAATCAAGTGTGGCAACTACATGCGAGAGAAGAAATTGAGAATGAGCTGAGCTGTAACTGGAAGAATTGAGAATCACTTTTGTGACTACTATTTTTATTTCTATTTGCAAAGCGAAGTTCAAAACTATAAATTAAATAAATTATAAAATATAAAATTTGGTGAAAGTGCGTTTAATAAAACAAAATAATAAAGTGTATAATGTTTAATGTGTGCCAGCATATTTGATGTAAGCCCAATTGACGTTCGGTTAGTAAGTGCCACCGTGGTGTGATGGTAGCGTGCTCCGCCTGCCACACCGTATGCCCTGGGTTCGCACCCCAGGCAAAGCAACATCAAATTTTTAGAAATAAGGGTTTTCAATTAGAAGAAAATTTTTCTAAGCGGGGTCGCCCCTCGGCAGTGTTCGGCAAGCGCTCCGAGTGTATTTCTGCCATGAAAAGCTCTCAGTGAAAACTCGGCTGCCTTGCAGATGCCGTTCGGAATCGGCTTAAAACATATGTAAGTCCTGTCCGGCCAATTTGTAGAGAAAATCAATAGGAGCACGACGGAAATTGGAAGAGAAGCTCGGCCTTAGATCTATTCGGAGGTTATCGCTTCTTATATTTATTTATTTATTTATGTATATGGCAACATAGGTACTTTCGTACATAGCTGTCGCAGCAACTTTTTTTATTCATTTGACTACTAAAACGGTCAATTACGAACCAATGATTTGTGCGCAGTTGATTCAACATCTTGTTGCGATGGATAAAAATTAACAGAAATTTCGGTTGAATTGACCCGTATTTCTGTTGATTTTACCAGTCTTTTTCTTTCAGTGTAGGTAAATGGTGGGACTAGCGCTGCCCCCTTTCATATAGTCCAAGATTCACAAAGTCCCCCTAAATTTGAGGTTTTTGCTTATGATTGAATTAGATGTGAGCTTCCATGCTTGAGAGGTGGTAGGTTTTTTACCATTTCATCGATATTCCATGGAAAAAATATGATGTTCTGGTAAACGGTGGTAAACGTTCATTGCTTAACTTGCCAGCTGCGGTTTCACAGTCCCGATAAATAAGGAACTAAAAAAAATGTGTTTGGCTTAAAATAACATTTTTATACGTCTTTGTTTTAAGCTACAACCATACAAAAATGTCAGTACAGTACTATAATTGTATTATTATAAATATTTGTTTAAACTTATGTAAGTACATAAATGTCATAAATTAAACATCACAAGGGTCTGCTGAAGGCAACATTTAACATCTAGATATATGTACTGCTTATGCTTACGTAACTTAGTTCTCTAAACAGTATCTACTTCTAGTTAATTTCATCCTAAAAATAATTGTTAAGCAGCAACGCTTGTATTTTTCCTTAAACCATAGTTATTAAGTCAACATAGACAAAAAGCCATAAAAAACATATTGATACAAATGTTTTTATTTATTTTGTGTTTTGAAAAATATGAGATCACGTTCTTGGTTTTTTAATTCTTAAGTTTGCCGGTAGTTAACTACGCAATTTTGGCATGATGTATATAAATGCATGGCTATTTTTCAATGAAAAGGACGAAGTAGGTGTTTTTTAGGTTTTCCTCATTTTCTACCTTTTCTGCCTAAATTACCGTCATGGCGAATAACATAAGCAACACAAGTATGACCCAAGGGCCGATGAACATGAGGCAGGCGACTTCGAACATGATTTGTGTTTGTTGTTGCTTTGGTTGTGTTTTTTTGTTTCACGCGTATTGGTACGCCTGGTAGTATAGTGTTGTTATTGCAGTTTTTGTTTTGTTGCTTTTAGTTCCACGTTTGCGTGATTGTGTTTTTAATTTATCAAGCAGTTTCTACTGTCCTTTTTTCCACGCTGTTTCACTTTTTGTTGTGAAGCAACTTTTTTTCTTTCTACGTGACAATTTCTTTTTATTTCTTTATCTTGCTTAATTCGTTCTTGTAGTTTTTTTTTTTTTTTTTTTTTGTTTTTAATTTTTCAAAACTTTATTTCCAGTACACTTGTTAACGTTTACCAAAATTCAGCTGTCAAGTTTTTTGCCTTGTAAAATGTTGCTTTTGTAAATCACTCTCCCATATGTTTGCCGGCTGCACTGTTTTTGCTGTTTTCTGTCAACAACTCGTCAAAAGTTCCCTGACTTGTCACTTGAAGTTCACTGAAGATTATGTTCGTTTCTTTAATTTTTAGTTTACCAAATCGTTAAAAACTTTGCTAGCGCGCATTAAAAGGTTTATTACAATTTATTTCACACAATTAACCATCCGACACAATGTTTGTCAAGTATATTCATATAACGGCGTTCGCTGTCAAACTGAGCAATGCTGATACTTTGAATACCTGTTTTGAGTTGGCTTTCATGTAGCTATATGATGAATTTAACCTTCCCCAAACACGACACACACCGCTTTGCTCCGGCATATGAACAAATATGCCTTTGCACTCTCTTTCTCATTATGACACTCTGTGGAAGCCGACTTGTAGCGTATTCGATATGTTTTTCATTTCAATCTACAGTTGAGTGTATTTTTTATTGTTTCCCTTGTGTTTACGTGCAACAACTTTTTATATTTGTTGGGCACTTTGTATTGAAGACAGCGCTGCCACTCACATATTTTTTTCGTACCAAAAAGCGTACCAAAACGCCATTGAGAGTACCAAAAAATTTTTTCGCAGTAATAAAAGACAAATGGTTTTTTATCATTTATTTTTTCAATAAAGAAACAAAGCATTTACATCTTAAATTAACTTCATTAAATATATGTATATATAATTTAAAGAAAAATGGTTTAGCATATTAAAGCTTGAAATGCAAAAATTAAACGAATCTATAATTTCAATACTGAGTTCAAAAATTAACATTTTCTTATATATATCAGATATTTTCATGTTTTTTTCTTATAGCATGAACTAACTATTTTATAAGTTCATAGTCTCTTTCAGCAGACCATGCAATTCATTTCTAACTAATTCCTCACAAACCATAATATTATGGATGGTCTTAACTCCTAAATAATTTCTAAGTTTTGTTTTTATAATCAGCACTGAAAAACATTTGACATTACATAAAAAATTTAAGATACAAAAATGCACAAACGTTTACGTCTCAGGCAAACTTTCTTCATTTGAAGCATCTTGAAATGAACTATTGCAACTTTCTTTTTGTCTTTTGATCACGAACCTGCAAACAAGCCACAAATTTAATCAACTTATTGCACTTTAAATTAGTTAAGCGTTTTTACTTATCTATCACTATATTTCTATGAAATGCTTGCTGTGTTCTACAAATGCTTATTTATTGCGTAGTGAAAAATAATTGTAGAGATGCGCAGTTCGCACTGAGAGTCGATGTTTTCGAACATCGATGGCTTTGCGATAATTTTGGCAGTGTTGTCGATTTAAAGGGGTTAACGTCCCGTTTACATCTCAGCACTTCTAATTGTCTAACAAAAGTAATATATGAAAAAATAAATTAAAATAAGTAAATAATCGCTTTCTAGGAAAATGTACCAAAATCGAAAACAAGTACCTACCAAATCGTTTTTAAAATACCAGTTTTGGTACGAAAGTACCAATTCCGGCAGCCCTGATTGAAGATCAGCGTGTACGGGCTCCTATATGCTCATGCTCTCAGTGGCTACTGTCAGATTCAAAGATGTATTAGAGAGCCGGTAAACAGGTTGTTAATCTATTGATAAGATTGTACATACCTACATATAAAAATATAAAAATGTTATACATAAATACAGTATATATCAATGGTGCTCTCAATATGGAGGCAAATATTAAGATTATATAGCACTCTGAGACAGTCCTATGAAGAGAGTATGTAAGTCAAAGCCATGCGCATTTTCAGCTCTCTACATTTTCATATGTTGACTGTTTTTTATGACTAAATAAGAGAAGAGCGGTAATGTGGTAAAAACATATATACAGATATATCGTTTACTAAAATTTTCCGCTGTTTTTCTACTTTAACAAACTTTAGTTCTTCAAGCAACTTTTCTATCTTAAAGACAGGTGCAGTGGCACACAAAAGTATTTTAATATTTTATTATTTAGACTGCTGAGTTTAATCTCACCTTAACTCGGCTGCCGTTTCGAAAATGACCTTTTTCAGACTTTTTTCATAAACGCCCGATCTAACGTCAAAATGTATTGAATTTATGCTCATAGAGGGCGGTTTTGGCAAATGCGGTCTGAAGTAGTGCGTTCTTCAACAATTATAAATCAAATTGTTAAATTTTGGAGAGAGGTAATCTGGGATACTACTGAACGGATCGGGAGCCAACTTTCTTAAAAAAAAAAAAAAAAAAACATTTAGCCCTATAACGATTGTTTCTCAAAATAAAAAGTAGCCCATATATTTCTGTAATAGTTAAGTATTAGGTTTTAAACTTTCTTATAATAAGCACAATATGTTACGAACGAATGCAAATCAGTGCGTTAGCGGAAAGATGTGTAATGATGTGATTAGTAAATCAACTGCATTTCTTCATTCGGCTAACGCACTGAGCTTCTCGTGTCTTCTTTATGTTCAAAATATTTTCGAAACAAAAATTGATCAATTAGTGAAAACGGCTATTTCCCAACGGTATGACAAATTTTACATCAAATTTTATTTGCTAACATGTTGGCTATAAATAAAAAAATTCACTGAGAAGGTTATCATGGCAGAAATACACTCGGAGTGAAATATGTTTGCTTAAGTCTGGTTTTTCAGAGTGGTTTTAAATTCCAGCTAAAGTTAAGCTGCCGAAGTGGCAGGGTTAAACCCTAGTCAACTTTTACCGGAATTTAAAACCCCACTGAAAAGCCGGACCTTAGTGGGAGTTGAGATATTCGAAATTTGTGCACATATGTATGATGTGATGCCAAATACTTTTGTGAGCCACTGTACTTCTTAAACTTTATTACTTAAACTTTATGTATATGATTGTGTATGTGGAGTGAACTTTTCTCAGAAATTGCTTTCACTTTATCTAATTAGTGTAGGGTTCGTAAGTCACTGGAGAACATAATCAATCGGATTGGTAAAATTCCACAAAAATAAATCTACTTTACTGAAGGCTTTTCAAAGTGAACGTTGAAGATTATCGTGAAATAGGCGTCCAAACTTTCGTTTTCCTAAGTGGGGTCGCCCCTCGGCAGTAATTTGGCAAACACTCCGGGTGTATCTCTGCCATTAAAAGCTTCTAAGTGAAAACTCATCACTTGTGGATATTGTACGAAATCAGCATAAAATATGTAGGTCCCTCCCTAGGAAAAATTAAAAAAGGAGCACGACGCAAATTGGAAGAGAAGCTCGGTCTAAATATCTTCGGGAGGCATATTGCACCTTGTATTTATTATACTCAGCTGAGCAGAGCTCACAGAGATATTGACTTTGTTCGCATAACGGTATTCCGTAACGGTATAAACTACTTAGTACTACTTTCGATATATTGAAGTGCAAATCACAATACATATACAAAATTATATGTACACTGAAACTTCATTAAATTGAAAAAAAAAAAAAAAAATATTTTAAATGTTTAAAGAATTTAAATGGTCCCCTGGATGAATAAATTTTTAAAATATTTCTGTGCTAAAATATTTTTTAAAAATTTGTTGTCAGTTAGTGTAAATTTGAATATCATACCGAAGTGCCTAAGTTTCATATGAAAGTGCTTTTTCTTTGCACGTTTATATGAATCGAACTTATATGTGAGGGCATATGGAAGTGCAGTTAAGCCAGAACTTCGCACGTGTGGTCTTGGGCGTGATAGGCGTTTAAGAATCTCACCTCCATTCGCCCTGATAAAGATGTACATATATATAAAGAAAAAATATTTAAATGGGCATGCACTGTACTTACCTACTAAACTCTTGTAATTTATAATTATCTCAACATTTTGTAAGCTATCAATAAATTACTTGATCCCGTTTTAGATGACACCAATGCATTTTAATCTAATCACATGGCAAACAAACAATATTAGTGCTTGCATACCTGTTGAAATTGTATTTCGAAATATATGCATACATTAGGATGTTTAATTTTCTGTTGCGCTGAAGTTTATGTTGAGACTGAAATTTGAAAACAAAAAAATAAAACAAAGAATAGATGCTCAGATTATTTTCGCAATGAAAATATAAAATTTTGACTACGTTTATATCTACTCGTTGCATGGTATTTGTGAGACAAGCTAAAACAGCCACCAAATTCGAGTTAAAAAGGTATTGAGTTTTTACCAGTAATGTCTTCTCCGTACTCATGGGGTCACTAATCTTTTTAACGCACATACTTTTTTATTTATTTATTTAATTCATTCAGTTTAAAAGTACATGCTTTCTTACAGACTAGTTAAAAATAGAAAACAATTCAAGCTTCAACTTATATAAGCTGTTATTAAAATTAAGAACATTACTGAATCGATTTGCTAGATGTATAGTCCTAGTTATAGGTTCATTCATAGCATAATTCGTTTTATGAATTTCGATGAATAATCTATTATGCCGAAGATCACGCAGTGGAATATATGGAATGAACAAATTAGATAAATCGGAGCAATTTATGCTCAAGTTTATTACATTATAAGCAAGCATCAGTGAGATACAAGTTCTTCTGTCGTGCAAAGCGTGAAGACCAAGCAATTTGTGCCTGCTGGTATACGATGGCAGACCGTCTGGTTAGTGAAGCATCCGTAAAGCAATTTTCGTAAAAACTTTTTGAACTCTTTCAATTTTATAGGAGGTAGATTCATAAAAATGATTCCATATTATTGAACAATATTCAAGGCGACTTCTGACCAAGGAGATATAAAGTGGCTTCAACGTCATAGGGTCCTTAAAGTCACTGGTGTTTCGACTAATGAACCCAACCATTGCAAAGGACTTTGCAACAATGAAGTCAATATGACTGGAAAAAGAGAGTTTGGAGTCAAAAATGACACCCAAATCTTTAATCTCTTGACAACGATTAAGAGATTTAGCATTTAGTTTGTAGTTAAATAATGTCGCAATTGTCTTTTTGCACTAATACACAACGCAGCATTTGTTTATATTTAAAAATAAATTATTGTCTGCGCACCAACCGGCAAAAGAGTCCAGATCATATTGCAAGTTAGTGCAGTCAGAGCTATTACGGATCGTCAGAAATAGTTTGACATCGTCCGCAAACATCAAACATTTTGCGAATTTGAATTGCTGGGGCAAATCATTTATGAAAATTAAGAATAATAGAGGGCCACAATGGGTACCCTGCGGAATACCTGACCAGGCGTTTATATGTATTTATGTATTTATGTATTTATTTATTTGAGTCTTTGAATTTATAGATTCTTACAGACTATATTATGCAAATTTTTACATTAACTTAATCCTAAGAAAAATAAGATCTTAGATTGTTAATTAAGGCAGCGTAAGGAAATGTATAGTCAGCACCTGAGGAGTTAAAAAACATATTCAGATCAGCACAAGCCCTAGATATGGGAGCATTTATACCATAAATAGTTCTAGAAAACCCAATTTTTAAGGGTTCAAACTGTCGGAGGTTTCTGCATGGTACATTAAACTGAATTTTATCAAGAAGTGATGGACAATCAACAGTCCCTGAAATTATGCCAATGACAAATGAGCAAGATAGAATGGATCGTCTATTTGCAAGCGTGTTTAGATCAATTAAAAGGCATCGAGATTCATATGAAGGCATTGGTTCAGAGAAGTTTAAAGATCGAAGAGGAAATCGTAAAAAAACTTTCTGAACACGCTCAAGCCGATTAGAAACGCCAATTTGGTAGGGTCTCCATATGACAGCCGCATACTCCAACTTCGACCTGACAAAGGCACAATATAGTGACTTCATAGTGTAGGGACTGGTGAATGCGGAACAATTACGTCGTATGAACGCAAACATTGCGTAAGATCGAGTTATGACATAGTTTACATGCGTAGAGAAATTAAAAATTAAATTAATTATGTAGAGATGACTTATCGGCTCCAATTGCCACATAGAGATTTCTGTTCGATAGAAAACTCGTGAAAAATTTCACCAAGTTTCCATTGATTCCATACTTGGCTAACTTGCGTACTAGAATAGTATGATCAACCTTGTCGAATGCTTTCGAGAAGTCAGTGTATATGACGTCCAGTTGCTCAGAGTTCTCTAAAGCACCCACAATTTGATTAGAAACTAAAGCTAAATTTGTGGAAGTAGACATACCTGGGAAAAATCCATGCTGACACTCCACTATAGCCTTGCCTACGTAATCGAACAATTTACGTTGAATTACGTGGTCGAATATTTTTGCCAGAGCACTCTGTTTAACAGTCGGTCTGTAGTTGCAAATGTCATTGCGGTTACCAGACTTAAATATGGCATTAATGGAGCATAATTTCCACGAGTCCAAAAAAATGCCGCTGTTCAGGCAATTTTGAAAGAGATGAGCTAAGGGTTCTGCAATGGAGTTTGCGCATATTTTGAAAAATATCTGAGAATACCCCTCAGTATCTGATTTTGCACTACTTGTCAATTTAGAGATTGACAGAAGAACATAATCTGCGGTAACAATGAAATTAGAAATTTGGCATTGGTACCCAGAGTGAAATATAGGATAAGGTGAAGAGGTAAACTTTGAATAAACTTTTTGGAATGATTTAGCAAATAAGTTGCAGGCATCCTGTGGATTACTGGACTCTTCGCCATCATACTCCATGGTCGTTGGAAAGCCATTGGTTTTTCTTTTGGAGTTAATAACCGACCAGAAACTGGACGGCTTTGACTTTAGTTTTGATTCGAGTTTAAGCATATATTGCTTAAAAAGACAACTATTAAGGAAATCGAATTGCTTTTTAAGTCTTATATAGCTAAGTCGATCAATTTCTTTACAGCTCTTCCTATGTTTTTCAAAAGCTTTATTTTTTCTATTTTTAAGATTATTTAGATCAAGAAGAATTTCCGAACTCTAGGCCACACATATATATTAATAATAAAAAGAAAGAAAATAAGATTATTTAGTTTTAGATTAAACCAGGGTGGCCTATTCAATAAAACCTTACTTTTTAGAGGTACGAAACTCCAAAGGGCTAGTAAAAGCCTCCTCCTAAAAATTTCATAGGAGGTCTCCGGGTTTCCGGAGAAGTTAAGAAAGGTCCAATCAGTAGCTACGAGGAACTTGTTTATCGCCACACGATCGGCCTTGAAATAATTATATTCCAACGTAGATTCGGCGGGTTTTTTATAAAAACCAAAATTTATAGCCAAAGCACTATGGTGAAAACTATTTTCCAAAATTGGAAATGGACACTCAAGGCATGATATTTTTAAATCAGCAGATCCAAAAACTAGATCTGAGAACCTACCATTCTTATTTGGTTGAGAGCTATATTGTTTCAGACCGTATGAAAATAAGGTGCTAACAACTAGCATATCGATGTCGGATTTAATATTTGCAGGTAAAGTATTACAATCATTAGACCAAGATATATTACTTAAATTGAAATCGGATTAGCATTATTGACAACCCGACTTAAATTATCCATATGCTTCTGATACATAGCGATGTCACTGCTTGGTGGAATATAGGACAATAGAAAAATTACTTTTTTATTACTAGTAAACGTAACGCATATAAAATTTGTTCCACGTCACCGTTATAATAATCAATATTGATTTGTCTACTACATAGATCAGATCTAACCGCAATTAGGACACCACCACCCCTTTCAAACCCGGTGGCGTTAGAGCAACGATCATTACGATATACATAACAATAATAATCGAAACACTCATTAGATGAAAAATTTTCAGTCAACCACGTCTCCGTCAAAGCTATTATATCATATTCATGTGAAATGACATTACTATATAATTGCGATGATTTCATACGCATTCCACTTACATTTTGATAATAAAGCGTATATTTAGATTTTAACTCAATAGGTCTAAGAATACCCACGTTAGATTCAATGGTTACGATTTCCGAAGAACCGATTTTTGGCGGAACCGAAAAGGGCAAACAGCCACACCAGCAGGCCAAAGCTCAGGTTTGAGCATACTGTTGAACCAGGATTCGGGAACACCTAGTTTAAACGTGATTCGTTTTAGTGATTCCACGGCAGTACCATTCTTAATAAGATTGTGGCATGAAATCAACACTTTCTGTATCCCAGAATGTTTGGAAACATATTCAATTATATCATTTTCCGTGACTGATGGCGAAAAAGAAGAAATGTACAGCCACTTAGTTTTGGCGGCAACACAAAGTTCAGAAATTGCATACTGTTGCATACTGTAGTGAACAGAAGAATAGCAGTGGCAATTAAATATATTTAATTTCGTAAATTAAATTCCTTTTTTTATTTTCGATAATTCAACAAAATAATTTTATGAATTTTGTAACTGAAACTTTGTGCTGCCTTTTTGTTGTTATTCCTTTATTCGCCATTTAGGTACATACTTTTTCTATATGCTTTTTAATTCTACTTGTGTGGAATAATTATAGGCGCGTTACAAGAGCGGTATCTTTACACTAGTATAAAATATAAATATTGGAGATTTCGAGTTAAATACTCAGCTCCCGAAAAGCTACTGATGAAGAAGTGAAATTCAGAAACATGTTCTAGTAACCATCGCCGTTTATAAACTTTGTAATTTTTCTTTAATATCAATTAAATGTTTTTCATTTCCTGAAGACGATGTTATGGTGCATGGCCCAAACATTTTTTTTTTTCTTTTTTGTAAATATTAAAAAAGTGAGCAAATCACATTAGTTTTTTCTATTCTATTATCTTGCAAGAAACGAAAGCGCAGTATTGTGTATGGGCACGAATTCACTTGCATTTTTGGATTACCTGACTTCGATAGGATATTTTGGAAAGTTGACAAAGAAAATTCATAATGATGTGAGAAAATCTTTTAACAAAAGTGAGCAGGTTGCCATTTCTGAGGCGAAGAGTGAAAGCGTTGACAATAATTTTTCCAAAGCTGGAATGAGATTAAACGCCACGGGGAAGTCAGGTAATCCAAAAATGCAAGTGAATTCGTGCCCATACACAATACTGCGCTTTCGTTTCTTGCAAGATAATAGAATAGAAAAAACTTTGTAATTTTTCTTTAATATCAATTAAATGTTTTTCATTTCCTGAAGACGATGTTATGGTGCATGGCCCAAACATTTTTTTTTTTTCTTTTTTGTAAATATTAAAAAAGTGAGCAAATCACATTAGTTTTTTCTATTCTATTATCTTGCAAGAAACGAAAGCGCAGTATTGTGTATGGGCACGAATTCACTTGCATTTTTGGATTACCTGACTTCCCCGTGGCGTTTAATCTCATTCCAGCTTTGGAAAAATTATTGTCAACGCTTTCACTCTTCGCCTCAGAAATGGCAACCTGCTCACTTTTGTTAAAAGATTTTCTCACATCATTATGAATTTTCTTTGTCAACTTTCCAAAATATCCTATCGAATTAGTTACATTCACGATACAAAAATACTATCTTCCTCGACACTTTTCGTCTTATCGCTTTAGTTACTTCTATTCCTATCGAAATAGTTTCTAAATTCTGTATCGCTTTCGTATCTGAATGTCGTTTCGCATTGCGTGCACAGTTCTGTTCGAAGGCTGATAATATTTCGAAACAAAGGCTATCTTCAGAAATGTTCTAACGAATAAGTGACTTGCGCGATAAAGAATGCTGGCAGGGAAAGTACAATTTATAGATTTCTCAAAATTGGAATCAGTTTTTGACTTTGGAGCTTTTCTTTCGAATTTATCGACGTTTTTGAAATTAGTTTGCATAGTTTCAGTTTCAAGATTAATAGAAGTTCTTTCTTAAATTATCTATTTTCGTATCCGATGCTGTACATATGTACATGCTGTCAAAGTGTGGTTTACAGTGTTTACTTAATAGCTCCATTACATATCTACTAAAGTCTAATGGGCTAGAAAAATACATTCTAAAATACATTTTCTACTAAAAAACAAAAAAAAATGGAATCTTTGTACATTTGCAAAAAAAATTTTGTATAATTTTGGCCATAAATAGGTATTTTTATTCATGTATGGAAGTATGTTAATGCCTTTGTTTCTTTTTAACAAATAAATTAAATAATGTGCATAAATTTAGACGAAGATATATTGTGTCGAGAATTTTGGTAATTTCAACTAACCTTAACTAGGGAACGCTTCCCAAAACAATTTGTCTTCACCTTTGCATTGAACATTTTCAAATTAATTTTTCATTTCGAAGCATTTTTCACATTATCTTATTACGTACGATTGATCTATTTCACAAAGATTTCATTGTTTTCGTTGCTTTGATTGTTCATTTTGTAATAACGATTGAAGCGTATAGATCAGCACCTTATACTGTTTTCACACAGAAATGATCTCATTTCACCTTCTAATGATATCGTAAATTTTTGCTTTCACACATAAGTAGCTGCTCGATTAGTATGATGGATGAAATGTCAAGCGAATAAAATGACAATGCTATATGACAGACAATAACATTTACTTTGACAAATGACATTTTTAAGCACTGAACACACCAAAAACTAAGAAACTGAACGCTCCCAACAGAGTTGCATTGGGCTTTTGATTTCATTAGACATTCGATTAGTCACTAATGAAATAATTATAGATTCGATCTTGTATGGAAGATTGATCTCAATAAGCATCTTAATGTAGAAAACTGCCTTTATTATTCAATAAGCCGTGTGTGTGAAAATAGTATTAGCCTTGACGTTTATCAATTGCTATAATTTAAATGCATTGCCGTTGTTCTTTCTCTGCACTCGATTAGTTAGCAAGCTTATTGCGCATTTCGAATTTGACTTTTCTATATTTAAAATCTTATTGCATTATATTGACAATCTAAGTAGACTTGCTATGTATGTCATTAATATACATAGCAAGTATTTGTGTAATAAAATAAAATTACAATTGCATACCAAATTTGATGCAGCTGTGTCAGACAATGAGTCGCCAATGTACATAGATAGTAATTAAGTTATTCATATGACTTTTTGTCTTAATTTTTATAGCTCTGTTTTAAAAATTTTATAATTCTTACGTGTAATACTTTTACTACTTAATCATTGCACACAAAATTGTTGTTTCTTCAAACTACCATTCATTTTCATAATTAGCTACTAACAACTTAGAATTTTTCGCTGTAATTTTCCATTTTTAAAAATTTCCGTTGCATTTAATTACAACTGTAATTAATCTATTTTCATGGCACTTCATGTTAATGAAGAATGACAAATTTATATTAAGAATAATAAAACACAAATGTTCATTTTGTCATTATAATGACTTTAAACTATTTTTATTGATGATCGATGCAATTTTACGCGTCCTTGAACCATCTGTTGGAGCAATAATATATTGCGACCACAGAAAATATAGCCATATACTAAATTAGGTTGATCAAAACAGTCATAAACAAAGAATGCTGATCAAACTTTCTTGTCTTGCGCAATCTTATAATAAAATTTTCTTTGTAAACTCCCCGAATGGAAAATCTCTACTTCAAAACAGGTGCGCTTCTAGTGCACGTGGAACCACTACTAGTTCGCCCTCTATCTCTTCTACATGCTTTCAACTAGCGAATTTGACATGGCGATGTCCTAGGCATTGGAAATTGTCCCCGTTGCATTACTTTTTCTATAGTTTCGAACTAGATACATATTTCCACTTTAGAACTAGTTGGTTTAATGGTACTAGTTCGAATGTTCCTACCTAGTATAAAAATATATAGTTTAAATCTAGCTCTTTTGTTGATTTTATTGGGTTATTTCCGAAACAGACCGAAATTCTACATACTGCTTATACTAGTACGATTTTATTCCCTTTTTCTTTTAAGGTATAGGGAAAGAAGGCACACTCATAGGCGAAGCTCTTTAAAGCTAGTTTTATTAGGCTATCTATTTATCAAGTATATCTTAAATATGAAATATGTAAACCCAAGATGCCGATTTTTGAACCAGGGAAAATCTAGCTTCAATCGAACTAGCACTTATTTGGCACTTTAGGTCTAGTTCTGAGCTAGGAATTTTGAATCACTAGTTACTGACTTCCCTTCAGGGCTTGAAAGTGCAAATCTATACAGTGGTGCTCATGATGGGCCCAAGCGATGTAGAATACATCGACCATTTTTCCCTTAAAGACCATCTTACAATGAGGCGAAGTTGTCTGCCTACCTTTATTTGAGTGGAAAACACAGCAGCACGGCATCAAAACAATATTTCTTCAAAGGAATCTCTTTGTTTAGCGCTGCATAGATCTCCTTGTTTTAGGAAAAATTGTCTGCGTTTTTTAGAGTTTAGACGACTTTTACGTCATATTTTGCGTACTGTTATCATTATCTACTTTTTACTTTGAATAACGTTTTTCTCAATATGAGTACCTTACTACGAATTCCCTTAATATTAGAACACCAGCGCCATCTAGAGGCATTTTGTTTCAAATACAGCAGCGAAAAGAAAAATAGTGGTAATTTTTTTTGTGATATTTGAGAAACATTTACAACCAGTCTCGAAAATGTTTTAGAAAAAATTCCAAAATTTACGAAAATTTTGAATTTTTTCTTTGTATTCTCTTTTTTATTTCAGTATGCAGTTTTCTAACTTGAACAATACAAACCAGTCTCGAAAATATTTTCGAAAAAACTCCAAATTTTACAAAAATTTCGAATTTTTTCTTTGTATTCTTGTTTTATTTAAGTATGCAGTTTTTTTTTTAGCTTAATCTAGTCTGACAAAGAGTTAGAGTTCTCTCAAAATTCAAATTGTCTTTCGACATTTTTTTTGTTTTTTTTTTTTGAAGGGGTGTTTTAGATTTTTTTCAATATAAATAAAAAAATTTCAAAAAATCAATACGAATCTTGAGAAACCTATAACTTTTACTTTGTTAGATTAAACTAGAGACTAAAAACCTGCATACTCAAAAAAATTCGAAGAACTCCAAATGAAAAGTTTGCAGTTTTCCTAAAATTTTGTAATTTTTTCGAAATTCATAGATGTTCTGACTTAAAATATTGAAAAAAGAAAAGAGTTTATTGACTAATTTGCGAAAATTTTAAACAACGTGATATCCGACGGACAAGGCGACAGTGGCTGAATACGTTTGTAACAATTCAACCATCATAGGAGTGCGCGTTCAAATCCCACTCCCGGGAGAAGTCTTTGAAGAGACTTACAAGGTATAATCGAAATAGCTGTCGCCTTGACCGTCCTAATGTCACGTTGTTTAAATTTTAGCCAAATTATTCAATCAATTTTAAATTAAAAATTCAAATAAATTTTTTCATACATTTAAAAAAGCAATAAGGGCAACCCCCGCTTAATTCATACAAAAAGAGTGTAAATGACGAAATTTGAAAAGAAAGTTGCCAGTGCTCTTTTTCCGTTCGCTGCTGTATATTTGCGGTCGTATTTATAAATATATCTCTAAATTTATTGTTCCCACATTAGATTTAGCCGCATGTGCAAGGATGAGAACTTTTTATGTCTTACTTATTTACTTAATTGGCGCTTAACCGTCTAAACTGTTATGACCGTCCAACAAGGCGCGCCAGTCGCTCCTTCGCTCCGCCAACCGGCGCCAATTGGTCACACCAAGGGAGTTTAAATCGTTTTCCACCTGGTCCTTCCAACGGAGTGGGGGCCGCCCTCTACCTCTGCTTCCATAGGCGGGTTCCGATAGAAACACTTTCTTGGCCGGAGCTTCATCTTTCATTCGCATAACATGGCCTAGCCAGCGCAGCCGCTGCGTTTTAATTCGCTGGACTATGTTGATGTCTGCGTATATCTCGTACAGCTCATCATTAAATCTTCTTCGGTACTCGCCATCGCCAACGCGTAGAGTTCCATAAATCTGTCGAAGAACTTTTCTCTCGAACACTCCCAAAGCCGCTTCATCTGCTGTTGTCATGGTGCATGCTTCTGCCCCATATAGCAGGACGGGTATGATAAGTGACTTGTAGAGTATGATTTTCGTTCGCCGAGAGAGGACTTTACTTTTCAATTGCCTACCTAGTCCAAAGTAGCATTTATTGGCAAGATTGATTCTTCGCTGGATTTCAGTGCTGATGTTGTTGCTAGTGTTGATGCTGGTTCCCAAATAAACGAAGTCTTTTACTATTTCGAAATTATGGCTGCCAACAGTAGCGTGGTTGCCAAGGCGCATATGCGCTGACTCTTTGCTCGATGACAGCAGGTACTTCGTTTTGTCCTCATTCACCATCAAACCCATCTTTACCGCTTCTTTTTCCAGTTTGGAGTAAGCAGAGCTAACAGCGCGGATGTTTAGGCCGATGATATCAATGTCATCAGCATATGCCAGTAATTGCACGCTTTTATAGTATATTCCAGTGCGGTTAAGTTCTGCAGCTAGTATAATTTTCTCCAGCATCAAATTAAAGAAATCGCACGATAGGGGGTCACCCTGTCTGAAACCTCGTTTAGTTTCGAACGGCTCGGCGAGGTCCTTCCCAATTCTGACTGAGCTGATGGTGTTGCTCAACGTCATTTTGCACAGCCGTATAAGTTTTGCGGGGGGCTTTAAAGTCGACGAAGAGGTGAAGTGTGTCGATTCTTTTTTCACGGGTTTTTCCAAGATTTGACGCATTGTGAAAATCTGGTCGATGCACAGTGTTTCTATGCTCTTTTTTTTATTTTTTTCCAAAATTTTACTTCATATGCATACATTTGCTTATTTCATATACAGTGACTCATGTGAATAAGTGCCATAGATCCAAAAAAATTTAAAGGACTTAAGAATATTACTTTATTGTACTTAAATTGAATGGAATACAAATCTCAATACTCTAAAAAATTCTAAAAATTCGGAAAAAAAAACTTAAAATTTTTTATGAAAATTCGTCGAATTTTTTAAATATAATTTAGTTTTTGTTATAGATCGTGACACATTTTCTTATGGGAAATTAGTTAAAATAAATTTTCCAAAGCGAAAATTGTAAGAATTATCCAAAAAGGGGTGTCTACTTATTTATGTGAGTGAATGTACATATGTACATACATATTTTGTATTTATTTGAGTATTTATCCTGGCACTACAATTTTTACAGAATTATTTTATAGTACCAGTCAGGAATGTAAAAGTGAATTACAATAATAATAATAACAATGTAAATAATTAAATTAATTATGTGAAAATTACTTATTACAAAAACTTAAAAGTAAAGTATCCTACAAAGTAGAAAAGACAATAGATTTAAATTGAATAAAACCTGATCCAACAAAAAGTTATAGGGTAGGTTATCTTTTATAATTATGTTATTATTCGCTATCATCACTTTCATTTTATGAGTCACTTGTGGAATAGTCATGAACATCAGCAACACTACTGTGAAAGCTTGAAACAACTGGGTATTTATTGACTCCTCAACATTATCGGGGGACAGTAAATTTAAGACTTCTGCAGTCAGACTTTTAAATTTTTTCTTAGGTATCTCCCTAAAACTGTTAACTAAACGATCCGATGTTATAAGCAACATATTCATAAGATCTCTATTCGTGGCTTCACGCGACTGCTTTTGTGTGTTATCAGCCCTGAATCGTCTCAAATCTTTGTTACGGGCTTCCTGTGCTTCCTCGGAAAGTTGACCAATAGGTAAAATTGCTGATTTTATAATATCAGTACTATGCACTAAGAATTTATGAACTGTAACAGGCATATTAAACCACGGATAGAGATCTATGTATAGTTTTTTAGTCTCGACCGCAAATGTTTCAAATTTTTGGATATTTATATTGTACCCAGATGCTAATGCGCGAAGGAGAGTGTCGAATCTTTTGATGAGCGTTACATCCAATCCCGTAATCTCAGCACTAGCCTCAGAATTTTCGAAAAACCTACGAGCAGTGTTGCCGTCATTGGTATTGCCGAAACCTGGTTTTGGTTTATCTTCATCAATCCTTTGTATGAACCTGTTTTTATGCCTTGGTGACTGGTGCGGTAGGTTATGGCAGGTTGAAGTCAATGATCTTCGCCTTTTTGCTTTTGGTGTAATCTTGTTGACCTTGCGCGTTTATTTTGTATGTTTTATGGCTACGTGTTTGTTCCCTGTACCAGGATATTGGTTTTGCCGTTTGTAGATCAGCTTTAAAGGTTCAAATATCTCGTCGGAGCTGGTACGTACATACATCCTATTTGATATGTAGAGATAACTAAATCTACAAAAAAAAAATTAAAAATAGATGTGCAAAGAATTCGCAATGGTTTTTTCTGTCGACTATTAGAGAATACTTGCGACTATAACATATGTAAAATTAATCCCGGATGTAGTTATGTAACTTTTTTGTCCCTAAAGTTAAAAATATAGGGAAAAAATACCTTTTCTTCTTAATAACGGAATGTTAAATATATTGAAAATACTCTAATTGTGAAAGAATTACCATTAAAAAATGTTACTTACCTTTCGAGCTTAGAATCCATCAAAAAAATTATGTAAAAGTGTTCACTTAAAAGAAATATGAATCTTAATATTCAACAAGAATTTTGCAAATTAATCAATGCATTTTACGGCCACTCCTGCCATCTTACTTCAATTACTCAATATATATGAGAAAAATATCAAAAAAAAGCAAAAATCCCGTTATTTTGTTTGTTTTCTTTCATTTCTCATTACACTTTTCTTGGAATAAGAACTTTGTTTTTGTCCAGCTAGCTTGTTTTACACGAAACACTGTGCGATGGTAGATTTACCAGGTCTGAAGCCGCACTGATAAGGTCCAATCAGTCGGTTCACGGTGGGCTTCAATCTTTCGCACAATACACTTGAAAGGACCTTATATGCGATATTAAGAAGGCTGATTCCACAATAGTTGGTGCATTTTGCAGTATCCCCCTTCTTGTGGACTGGGCAAAGAACACTTAGATTCCAACCGTCGGGCATGCACTCTTCCGCCCATATTTTGCTAAGAAGCTGCTGCATGCGCCTTACCAACTCCTCGCCGCCGTACTTGAATAGCTCCGCAGGCAATCCATCAGCGCCCACGGCCTTGTTGTTTTTCAATCTGGTTATTGCTATTCTAACTTCGTCATAATCGGGCGGGGGGATATACTTTTTATGTCGCCAGCGTTAATTTTTTAAGCCTTCAAATTACTTCTTTTTCTACTATGCCGTTGCATGACAAGCGTAAAGCAGAAAGACCTTCAAAATTGAACTTGAAATAATTGTTTAGCTTATGTTTGCTACAAATAATGAAAATACTTCTTTTGAAGTATGTATATAAAAATTTGAAATTAATTCCTCGTAAAGATAATGTATCAATTCATAGCTCAATGTCACAGGATTAAAGACTTTGTTTGTTGTATAAGAATAAAAAAAAAATTACTTGCACAAAGCTTTGTTGGATTACTCAAATCATCGATGATAAAAAAATAAAACTAAAATTACTTACAACATCAAACTTAAATAAAAATATTCTTTCTTGTTTCTGAAAACATGGCCTATTTCTTTCAAAACTGTACTGTCGGCTATAACCAATATATTCCTGAAATAATCTCAGACATTACTAAAGATCGAAGGCTTGGCTTGTATATCCAAAAAATAATCGGGAAATACAGTCGCATTCCATGAAATAGAGCCACGTACTATCAAAACCCTAGGTACTTGTAGATTCAAGGGTTTTTTTGTACTAGTGGGGATACCAGCAAACAGAAAAATAGCAATGCCTGTTTTTAGTCAAATTTCGCCAATAAATTTGTTTGTTTTTTTTTTTTTTTTTGTTGATATTTTATGAACTTTTATGAATTTTGAAACTGAAACTATGCAAACGAATCACAAACATTTCAGACACATTATAAAGTTTCTTACTTTTCTTTTCCATTTTATTCCCACAAAGTACAAATTATTCTTCTCAAAATTCTCACTGATTTTTGAAAATTTTTTTTCGAAGAGTGTTTAAGGTCTCCATACAAAATGTGAACATTTTTTGTTATATGGCAGAAAACCTTAAACACTCTTCGGAAAGAAAAATTGTCAAAAATCAATGCGAATTTTAAGAGACCTCTGTTTGTATTATGTTTGAGTAAAATTTATTGAGCTACAAAACTGCACACAGAAAAAAACGGGAACCAATTTTCGAATTTTTTCGAAATTGTTTTTGAGATTAGTTTGCATAGGTTCAGTTACAAGAAAGTTTTCCTTAAGATATGGAAAATAAAACAAAAACTAAATTGACGAAATATGAAAAGAAATGGCGCTGTTATTTTTTTGTTCGGTGTGCTGAATGTATGTGTTTTCAAAAGGTTTGTTCGTTATTTTTGCAAAACCTTATAACAACTTTGGAAAAATAGACAAGTTTAAAATAATCTAATGATCAAAACTTTAGTTATTTAACAGAATTATTTCATTTTTATTCATTATTAATTATTTTCTTTTCTTTTTGTCCTTCAAATTGGGTTTAGTTTCTGAAACGCTTTGTCACTTATCAATGAAAAGCCAAAAAAATGGCAAAATCTTATCCTTGACGAATTTGTCTTTGGCGCCGCATCTTATGTTTAGATTGTGAATTGGTTGGGTGGGTGGGTATACGGCATTTCGAAGCAGACCGCTTGCACGAAACGCCTGTAGGTATACTACTATTCCACGTTTAAGCTACCAGCAGACATGTTTTACCCGAATTCGCATCGCACTGCAAACAACTCCACACACACACTTAAATTTATTTGTGTATTTGTCTAATCTAAAATCGCAGTCATCATTGCAATTTATGTTAAGTACGTATGCCTTTATTTGTGTATCTTTTTTTTTTTATAACGATTTACTTATTTTGCAGAAATTTAGGTATGCATATCATTCCTAGTTCTTTACGGCACCCAGATGCCAGCCACCTGCCACCAGCAAGTAGCTATCATCAAACTTTTTACCGAAGTATTGCTTTTGCTCTTCGTTTACGAAATTTCTGCACGACAATTTAAAATTCTCACAGTGCTCGTTTAAAGCGCAAGCGCTTTGCCGTCTACTAATACTCTGGCAACTGTCTGTCATTTATGTGCCTGCAAATAGCGCTTTGTTGATAGGACAGTGGTGTATTTTTACAACTTTCGGAGATATTTTAGACAACGGGCATTTGCAGGGAACTAAAGAATTCATAATGCTATGCATGTGTTTTATACTGTTATACCTTTCCGTAGGAAGTTGTGACGTTCCTTGCTTATCGATAAATTTTTCTTAGTTCCAGCTTATGAAAGCATGCTCTTTAAGTGAAATATCTGATTATTTCTTTGCGTGTGGAATGCAGCTAACCAAAGCCATTTATATCCCATAAAACCTGTAGCTTTTATTTTTAAGTAGTGATTATTTTGTAATTGTTTCGTTTTAGTAAACCAATTTTAAAGTTTCCATTACTTCATCAGGGATAATATTTGTTTCTTCGGTAATTATTACACCGTAGAGTGTTTTATTATTTTAGATTCCCATTTTTCAACCACGTTCAGACTTTGGTCTTTTGCTTCTGCTAACTATAAGTTGGTTTCAAATAAACTAAAGCTTACGATTTCTCGAACATGTTCGAGAAAAGATTTCTCGCGGGTCTCGCTTCTTGCCAGATTCTCGAATTACTCGTAAGGCTCGGAGGTTTTCGAATCTCGAATTATTCGTAAGGCTCGCGAGATTCTCGAATCTCGAATTAATCGTAAGGCTCGCGAGCTTCTCGACATTCAACTTAACGATTCATTGGCTATTTTATATATATGTAGTTTACGATTTCTTCTGGAGCACAAGCCAAAATGTTCGCAAAACAACAAGTAAAAAATCCCGAAATGTATAGAATATTGCCAATGCAGCGACTAAATTGAAAGTCGAGAAGATCGCGAGTATTACGAGTAATTCGGGATTCGAGAAGCCGTGTTCTTGATGTCTCGTTGAAAAATAAAATATTGCGAACAGAATAATATGTATAATAATGTTTTGAGTTAAATGTCATTGAAGCAATATAATCAACAAAAAAGTCACAAGTAAAAAAAACAAGTGTATAAATACTGTCCATACAGCGATTAAGTAAGAATGTCGAGAAGCTCGCGAGATTTACGAGTACTTCGAGACACGAGAATCACGCTAGAAGTCGAGTTCTCGATTTCTCGGGTCTCGAAAATCTCGCTTGTGTATACGATCGTGAGCTCTAAAATAAGCCAACATGCACTTTTCTCTGCTGTGAATCGTAATAACGATCACAGATCGAAAACTTTTGACTCAAGCGATAAAAATTATACTAACGCAACTATTTAAAAAAAAATAAAATTTTATAATGGATCTAGTGGATACGCGTTGTCCCTAATTCACATATTTCACTAATCCGGTACATCATTTCGGAGCTATTGTGATTTAAAATACGCCATTCGATCGCGGATCACATGTTACGATTCGGCTCCTGTATATTTTCTCTGAAAAAATCCAACAACTTTTATTTTGCAATGGCCGAATAATAGTCAGAGATGATTATTTCTGCATTACTTGTCAACTAACTACAAGACAAGATATTTGAGTTGAAAAATAATTGATCCTATTACCAAGTGGTATACTTTTTAACAAAAACTTTCCCGATCTGAAATCAGATCTGGTCATAGAAAATGTAACATTTATTTTCATATTTTTTCGCACCTTTTTCTGGAACTTTTACAGGCCAAAAGACCAAATTTTTACTATTTGTTTTTGACAAATTATTTTCTGACTGAAATTTGTCGTTTCGATTTTTGATGCAAACATTGGCCCATATGTCCAGATTTTGAGGATATTTTCGAAATTTTGATTTACAGTTCTGTACATTTGGTAATGCTCACAAAATAATTGAGCCTCGGAGAAAGTGCATTGAATTTTTCTTTCGTTTTGTCTAACAATATGATTTTTAGCTTTTCCCATGTTCTTCAATACTTCACTCAAATAGAGAGTTTTTCAAAATGTAGTCGAGGTACTAGGACATTTTTTCGTCCATGAAAGCTTCGATGCTAATATTACTTCCGAAAGTTTTTAAACTGGATGATGTTCGAATCCAAAAACGCATATCTTTTGTACCACGTTACTGCCATAAAAATGCCCGGGGAGCTCAGCCTAATGTTGTTTATGATCTCGCAGGGTTGTGCGCAATATAAACGAGTAGAGATACACACACAGATGATAGATTGGTTTGAGAATCTGCAAAAGGCTAAATGAAAAGTACGTACAGTACCGAATATATGATAAAATTTTGATAAAATCGTGCAGCTTTGCAAGCGAAATGTCAAAGCGTGCTGTGCTGCTTAGCGATGACAATTTGACAACAAAGTGGGCAGCAACCACTTTTCATCCACCCACATTTGTGTTCTCATAAATTACAATGCAGCGGGATGAGCAAAGCGTTCGAGTGATGTGATAATAAACAGCCAACTATTTAGTATGCCAGAGGTGTTAGCAAAAACAAAAAGCGTTAAAAACAAAAACGAGCGAATGCATTGTGGTATGATGTACTGTTCGCTACAACAAGCTGGCCTGGCCCAGTTGGTGGGTTTTCAGATTTGTTGCCATGTTTGCTTACTTGTGCTGATTATATGGTAGCGTCTCGCTGGCTTGCATTACCGTTAATATCGTTGTTAGTAGCATTACTATGTAATGCCTTGGCGGCATGCGTTTTGGGGGCTCTAGAACTCTCGCTAGCACTTATCAGCTGCTACCTCTCTCATTTATAAAATTTCTTGCATGCGACGATTCATCGGTATCACGGTCGTTGGCTTCGTTAGATATTGTTGTTATCGTGCCGCAATGGTATTTCTCAATGAAAATTCTTTTCATGTAAAGCGTAGCCATTTTGGCTGCACAAAAAAAATGAAAAAAGAACGTGAGAATACAGAGAGTAAGCAAAATTTTTGCAGAAAAACTGCTTGAAAAAGTAAGCAACAAAGCAAATTGTTTGGCAGCTCTACTGAGCAATTGCAGAAAAATTGGCAGCGCTGTAAAGCGAATTCTTCATTGACCACCAGCAAAAAGACGAGGCGATGACGACGGCTCTCAACCAACCGCGACGACGTTTGCTCACGATGATGAGAAGAAGCTACGCTCGTTGCTCGACCAACCTATCAATATACACTTTGGCTTCATACCATCCACCAACAACCAAAATACACAAATTTATTTTATATTAAAAGCAAAATATTTGCAAAAAAAATTAAATGAATAAATAGAGAATGTATTAATTAACAACATATTCAGATAAAATAAAAAAGTAATTTTATTTAATTTATACAAGAAAAGTAACGAAACCGCGCTTTTTCTCGTAAATTCTAAGTAAAAAAGGAGGAGAGAAAAAATACCAGTGAAATCAATAAAAAGAAAATACGCACCAAGTAAAGCATAAAAATTTTAATTACAAAATAATAATTAGAAAAACTTGCAAGCCAAAAGAAGAAGAAAAAATATTTTTAAAAGTAATTAAGAATACTCGCGAAAAAAGCAAAAAAGAGGTAAAAATTCAGTGCTGCGTGTAGAAAAAGCAAGGCTGTATAAAAAATTATACATAAAAGCAATAAACAAGGCAGAAAATTTAAAAAGCATGCAGCGAAGTGCGTAAAAAGAAGATAATCATAAAAAGCTCGAGCGTAACAAAAATTTTCGTTCAAAAAAAGAAAAAGCTGAAATAATTAATTTGCTGCGCGCAAAGTTAACTGTGAAAGTTGTAAGCTTTGAATTAAAAAAGGTTGGAAAGTAAAAAATAAAAAAAAAAACATAGTTTAGTGAAAAAACTTTTATAATTTAAGCTGAGCTCTGGGCAAATTTAAATTAAATTCAAGCGAAAATCTAGAAAAAATATGCTATACCTTTTAAAGCAAATTAATTTATAAAAAAGTATAAAAGAACTAAAAAAAAAACAAAAAAGTGGTCTATTCAAGTGAAGCTATAAGTTAAGATATTAAATGTATAATGAACAAAAGGCACAAAGACTCACACCAGTTCTAAAAAGCTTACAGATCATAGCGTGAAAAGGCTTGTTGCAAAACATTGCTCAGCTCAAACAATATGTCACTAGTAAATTAGTTAGTCCCGAACCCTATTGTACAAATAAATAATAACACATTGTTACAAAAAAGACAAAAGTGAAAATACCTGGGAAATGATACCATTTTTAACACGCTTATTGCCATCATCCGGTTGGCAAAAATCCTGAGCCAGATAAATAATTTTGCATGTAAATGCAACAAGAACGATTTGGGCCAGAAAAATCCAGATAGAAATCTGGTTCAATTTGTGAGCCAGATAATTTGTTAATTACTTCTTTTTAGTTTGGCAACGCTGCCTTTAATAAACCTACTTTTTCAAAAATAGATGTCGCTGCTTAGCCTTTCGCCGTATGAGTTAAATGAAAAACAGCGGCGACATCTGCCTATCACATTTCACGTTTGCGAAAATATCACGACATCTGCTTCTCAGTCTCTCAATGATCCAGAGCATTCCCGTGAGAATTGAGCGTGAGCCGGAGCTGTAAAACTCACTTGATGACGGCATATATTAGCTTCACTTATGTGTATGTTTGTAACACTCTAAGCTAGGCGAGCAAAGGAGAGTTAGGTTATGTTTAAGAGACCCATCTAGCGGCAATTAGTGAAGAATGGCGGCAGTGGTTAAATAACTCGCTACGACGCGAAGTGTGTTTAATAGCGCAGACACGAACCTTTTCTGGCCATAGTGATCGATTGGGATGAAGCGTGGACACACACACTTAGTAGGGAATAGTGTAGAGATAGAATATAGAGATAATTTTCTGCGCAACAATTTCTGTGGTGTAGAAAAATGTTTAACACTTAGCAGTCCATACAAAACTGAATGCCCCTATTACCGTTTACAACTCAACTTAGTTGGGTTGTAATTAAAACAACTCAACTTTAAGACAACTCAACTCCTGTTTGGTATTACGAATTACAACTTGTTTCAGTTGAAGTTGAATTGATGTTGCCAACCTAAGAAAGAGATGATTTGACAGATAAATGAACAGCTGTTCAGTTTGTGGCGGAAGTTTAAGCATTTGCAAAAGTGGTTTTGTTATTAAAAGCAAAGCTGATATTATCTTAGAACTATTTTATAACACCAAAAATGTTGGTGATTGACATGTTGCGAATGCGAAAAACATTCGAGTGATCATTCCAATCCCTTGGAACTACCAAGCACCAAGTAAGAAAATGTTTAAGTGACAAATGATGAGCTTCAAATGAAGTTATTTTGCTCATTACTAAACACAATTAAGGACCATTTCCGCAAACGCGTACGAGGGAAGGCTTTACCCCTATTTTAAAATTATGCGCCACGCTCAGATTTCTTGTTGATGGCAGCTATCAAAAATGCTGTGGAAATTATTTTGGTGTTGAGCTGGTTTTATTTATTATTGAGGAGCATATTTGTATTTTACTCTAAAAAAGGGGTCCCAGGAGTAGTGATTAGTATCAATGGGACTCACGTTCGCGTAATTTCACCTATTTTCGCTGCATCCGAACTGCGGCCAGCCTCGTCTAACTTCGGTCGCTCCATAAAGTCAAAAACTTATTCAATGTAATCCTTCGTTGAAACGTTGTTTTTTCTATAAATGTGTACAAAATTGTTTATTATTGTTTGGTTAAAAAAGTTTTAACGACCGGCTTTCAACTTTTGTTTTTTTTTTTTCGGTAACGTTTTATGAGACCGTGCACCATCTAACTCTTATCAAAGGTGGTATTAAAAGACGTGTTTCGATCTCCGTTTTTAGGACTCGAAAGCGGAAATTAAAAATTTTCTTTCTGTCCGAAAAATATTTACAAAACCCCACAAAATGGCCCGACAGGGTCCGAAATATGAGGCCCGATCCATAGTTTTTTGCACAGAACATCTTGGGCCAACGCTTTCTGCATTAATGTGTACAAAAAATTTGGCAAAATACAACAACCACATGAAAATTTGAACGGAAATGATATGACAGAAATTAATTTTTAATTTTTGTTTTCGGATTCTTAAATCGGAGGTCGAAACGTGTCCTTCGATACAAATTTTGAAATTTTTTGTTAAAAATTAGGTGGTGAACCGTCTTGTAAAACGTTACCTTTTTCCAAAAAACTGAAAAATTGTATGAGATAACTGCTAGTAATCAGTTGTAAGATTTTGACGTCTTTGACAACTACGCCAACAATGTTGTAAACGGTAATGCCACAAAAAGTTGTTAGACTAGACATCTCAACCGACATTTTTTTTGACAGGTTGAGTTGTAATCTGTAATACCAAATTGCGAAATTTCAACCCAACCAGAGTTGAGTTGTAAACGGTAATAGGGGCCTAAATATTGATGTAATGCGCGTAAACAAAACACAGCTGATATCGAACTAAAAAGTTAAAAATAATTTTTAAAATAAGTCTTAAACAATAATGAACGAAAAATACTAGTATTATTGTGAAAAAAGCGTGGGCGCTTTGTGCCATATTTTTCGGTTATTGAACGCCCGACTATTTATTCTAGTAGATCTTTATATGTACAGGATTTCCCTGGACACCTCTAAAATCGTGAGTTACGGGCTTATTGAATAATAAAAGCAGTTTTCTATATTAAGACGCTTATTGAGCTCAATCTTCCCTACAAAATTCGAATCTATAATTATTTCATTAGTGACTAATCGAATGCCTAATGAGGTCAAAAGCACAATGCAACGCTGTTGGGAGCGTTCAGATTCTTAGTTTTTGGTGTGCTCAGTGCTTAAAAATGTCATTTGTCAAAGTAAATGTCATTGTCTGTCATATAGCGTTGTCATTTTATTCGCTTGACATTTCATCCTTCATACTAATCGAGCAGTTACTTCTGTGTGAAAGCAAAAATTTACGATTTCATTAGAAGGTGAAATGAGATCATTAAGTTTCTGTGTGAAAACAGTATTAGACCTTATATTAACAAGCAAAACATAACACAGCTGTATTAAGCTGAGAATCGGTTTATAACCAACAAAGTTATAGGTTCGTAAGGGTCCAAAGATACGAAAAACCAATTTTTTTTTTATCTGTAAGTCACGATTTTGGAGGTGTTCGAGGAAAATCTTGTATGTAGTTATTCTTAGATCTAAAAATGTATTAGAAAAATGGTATCACTTTTTGGTATTTTTTCGGCGTCACACAGTGTAACTGATTAGTATATGCAAATACAGTAATATGAAATTTCCATTTAAATTTGTTAAATAAAATAATTAAAACATTTATACGTAGGGCTTTCCGCCTGCTGCATATCGCTGCAAAGAAATCCTGAACTTTAGTTTCTTGCTCGATTAGGCATGAGGTATGCTTTAGGCCTAAAGCTGGCACGCTGGACGTTCTTGTGCCACCTATGCGCTCCAATAAGCCGATCTTTTTATGGCCGAATGTTTTAGATCTCGATTCGTGACCTTTCTTTGCTTATGCCCTTATAAGCGGTTCATCCTCAGCGCCAGTTAAACCGCATCAAAACCTGTTGTAAATTGTTAATTTCTTGAACATTGTAGTTTAATCATAATTAATTTTAAATTGTAGTTTTTAAGAAAGTTAGTAGATTAGGTAAGGTTAAACCCTAATAACTGGAGCTAGTAACAGAAATAAAAATTTTGTTGATATTTCGTCAACTAAAGCATTTTTTTAAATTACCAAATTAAAAACAAAAACATTGATCTTCGGGGTAGGTCGACTTCTCTGCACCAGCTTTGACTTAACTTACTTAATTGGCGCTTAAACGATTATGGCCGTCCAACAGGGCACGCAAGTCGCGTCTTCGCTATGTTAACTGGCGTCAATTGCTGCTCACACCAACGGAGTTTAAATCGTTTTCCATCTGGTGGTGTTGAAACCAGTCACTCACCTGATACCGCAGCGACTTTATATGCTATCATATGCATCTAGATCAGTCTCAATGCCCTGACGTTTGAACTGGAAGTCTGATGATCTATAATTTGTTTTGCCAATCCGCACCGAATGCCACAAATGTGCGTAACTCCCTTTTCCGCATTATGTTGTAAAGATACCGTCTTGATGCACAGGAAACAAATTTTATGTTTCCATGCAATCAGATTAAGCACCACATTGGTATAGAGTTAAATCACGTGAAGTGGACCACCCATTTACCACTTGATCACAAAAATAAAGTCCATGTATTTTTTTCATAAGTAGGTACCATGAAAAATTGAACCCCAAAATATTTTTAAAAAATTTTAATTTTAAGGGTACTTTTTTTTAAAAAGAAAATTTTTGGTACTTCTTGTTCAAAAATTAATTATAAATCAACCGTGAAAGATAAATTGATGAAACTTTGAGGGTTTATTTTTAAACGTTCATATTTTATTAAAATATTTTTATCTTAAAAAAATTTTCTTATTATCACATTTTTAATTAACTTTGAAATTTTTAAAAGAAAATTTATAATAAGAAAATTTTTTTAAGATAAAAATATTTTAATAAAATATGAACGTTTAAAAATAAACCCTCAAAGTTTCATCAATTTATCTTTCACGGTTGATTTATAATTAATTTTTGAACAAAAAGTACCAAAAATTTTCTTTTTAAAAAAAGTTCCCTTAAAATTAAAATTTTTTAAAAATATTTTGGGGTTGAATTTTTCATGGTACCTACTTATGAAAAAATACATGGACTTTATTTCTGTGATCAAGTGGTAAATGGGGGGCCCAGTTCACGTGATTTAACTCTATAGGAATTGTCTTTCTCTTAAGCCAAGTAATGTTTGGGAGGCCGTTTCCTTTCGAATTTACTACGAAAGCAAGAAAGGTATCAACCCATTCAAACTTCGCAAAATAACTTCTTCCATTTTGAAGAGGATGATTGCGCCACAACCCGAAATGTGGCGATATATGTCAGGCATCAACTTTTAGCATAAAAAGATTAAACAAGCTGCATGCCTGTCTCTAAATGAAAACCAAATCGATTATATCCATCATCTGGATGTGCGCACTTTTCTCAGCTTCGACTCTGGTTCCAGCCAACATTGTGATGATGCTTACACTACAGACATCTGATGGATACTTCTCTACAATAAGACATGAGTGAGTATCATTGGGTACGAATTTTAATAGACAGTTTGGCGAATATGAGATTTTGGCGTAGTAGCCAAGTTACAGCGCATTTAGCCTGTGTGTACAGTTAACTTACAGCTAACAAAATCTGAAACATTTTTGCTCTTTTTCTTAAAGTTACTGTAAATTTTGCATATTTCCTTGTAAAGTTAACATATTAATGACTTACAAATTTTGATATATCAAAACAACTGTTACTTTTACACTCCCCACATGTGTAAAATACGCTATTTGTTTGTGTATTTATCAGACAGTAGGCTAAAACTAAGATTTTATTTTCTGTAAGTTTCACATTGCTGGTTTCTCAGCATTCAATATCGAAAAAAATTATCGAAAAATTGCAGTTAATAAGAATTGTAGATAAGTTGATTTAATAGACATTGCGGCCAATATCAATGTGCTTAACGAAAGCTCTACTCAATGAATCGGTCTTATCGTCAGCATTTCTAACTTTAATAGAAATCCTGTCGATAATTTTTTTTATTTTTGTGTACTCACTTAGTTTATTGACTTTCGCTTGTGAATTTGTGAAACATTGTAATTATGATGAGTATAATGGGGCGTTACCTATTTTTTTTTAATTATTTATGAGTTACAGATTCACAAAGCTTTAAAAGTTTCGCTTGCGAAAAAAAGGTACAACAAGAATTCAACACGAAAAATGTTTTACAAAAATTAAGTCAACATAATATTAGTAAGTGAGACTCAAAAATCAGAAATAGGGAAAATATATAACCAAACTTGTTTCAAGTACATCTAAATACAAGCCAAGTTTTGCACGTCAAGATACAAATGCAAAGAAAGAGCTTTAAAAGCTCGCTTGAAAAGATAAAAATAAAGAAATTAAATTTTTACGTAAAAATATAGTTTCAGGAGTGCTAAAAGTAAAAGTTCTCAAGCAATTAAAATTTATTATAGCAACAAATTTAATTGCACATCTAAGCAATAAAATACACACTCAACGTTTTAGTGCATTTTTAGTGCTCGTACGAAGCAGAAGAATCATTGAGAAAGAAAATGCAAAAATCGAAGTAATAAAAATAGAATCAAAAGAAGTGTTAAACTAAGAATGAAATAAATAAAGAAAACCAAAAAAACAAAAAAAAAATTGCGCTTGTACGAATCGCAGAATTTTAAGGAACTTAACAAAGCCCAACTCGACTGCAAAGCATTTAATTTTGTATTAAAAAATATATATATTGTTTTTCTAACAACAACTAAAATGTATATATTGTTTTTCTAATTACAACTTTTGACATTCGCCCTCGCCGTAACAATCAAAAATCAAGCATCAACCTTCTTCAAGCCTCTTAATAAGAAATAAACTTCGCAATTTCAGCACGCCTTCATCGTCTTTTGAAGTGTCCACCCACACACAAAACGCACAGAAAAAAACGCTTATTTACCACATAAAAAACGGGCCAACGAAATACTTTATTCTGCATATCGTCTACTTACACTACGAAACTCAACTTTAATTCAGCTATACGACTCTTCTAGAATTGTACAGTGTTTAGCTTTGCTTCAACGAATTTGTTTAGTAAGTGTTACACCGTAAGCAAATCATATGCCATCCTAACTGATGTACTACAAATATAAACCACCCCATTTGTTGTTTCTTTAATAATTTGGTTCGCCGCAGCGCCTACAAAAAAAAAATTCCCACAATTCAATCAATCGCCCAACAATTCAGAAATCACAGCCAATCAAGCTGTGTATAACCAACCGTTTAGTGTCTCCTACCACATTTGCGTCTAAACAAGTGACTGATTGACAATAGAATTGGTATGCTTTTGTTGCTGTTATAATTCGCCTCATTTTCTTCCTGTGCGAGAAATCAATAGCGTTCTCTTCAAATTCGCCAATTTTGTACGCCTATCAATCATTTAATTGCGTTCTACGTCACCCGGTTTAAAATATTTTGTGGTGGTGAAATCGACTGAATAAATTATTTACAACACCTTTTTTTTAAGTATAAACTGATTTGCCTAGTGACTTGCTTCAAAATTTAAATTTTCAACAATATTTGTGTTATAGAAAAGCCACATTTATGGAAAATAAAAGCAACTTAGAAATTGCGTTCAATAACGGGAATATTTTTATAAAGAAAAGGTAATGTAGATTTTAATTACAAGAAAGTTTTTAATTATTTTAAGTTGTTCAGTTTGTTTTTCTGTTCACTAAATTTTTTGTAAATATATTCTTAAACTGTACATTTTTTTTAGTTTTTGTAACAGGCAAATGGGATTTTTTGTTAGGGCGGTGTTAGAGATAAGAGCAGGATCAAATAGCTTGCACATTTTTAGGTTGCAAACCAGAAATCACAGTTTTTAAACATTTTAATTTTTAAATGAATAATAATGCTTAATCACAATTTAAAGTACTTTCATATATAGAAAATTCACAAGAGTATCATATTCGTTGTAAGGTCTTTAGTTTTTTCAATGGTTTCCAATAAAAATATGGTTTCTGATTAAAACATAGAACATATGATGCATAGGAGACCTTGTGAGTCGCCTCATACATATTTGAATTTTAGTGTTATTATTTTTTATTATTATTTTTTTCTTTGTATAAATTTTAAATATTTCAGTTAGTTTCATAAAAATATTTTTTTTCCTTTCACCACTTTTAAAAATATAGTTTAGTTTAGTCTGCAAACAATTCTATTTTTTAATTTATTTAATAATTTGGGAAAAATTTAAACAACGTGACATCAGGACGGACAAGGCGACAGCTGTTTCGATTATACCTTGTAAATCTCTTCAAAGCCTTTTCTCCCGGGAGTGGGAGTCGAACTCGCAACAGCTGTCGCCTTGTCCGTCCTGATGTCACGTTGTTTAAATTTTTCCCAAATTATTAAATAAATTATAAAATTAAAAAATTGCTTCAAATAAATGTTTTCATACATTTAAAAAAGCAATATGGGCAATCCCCGATTATTAAAATCATTCTATTTTTTACCTACAACGAAAAAATCCAATGTTACTAAGCTGTTAGAATGCGCCTATAAATATTCCACACAAGGATTAAAAAGCATATAGAATTGGTATGTACCTAAATGGTGAATAAAAGAATAGCCACAAAAAGGCAATACTTAGAGAACAATTGCAAAGCGAGCAGCGGGGCATTCAGTGGCTGATTGGTTAAAGGCATCTGCCATTACACTAGTGTAAAGTATGAGTGTTGAAGATTTCGAGTTTAATACTCAGCTCCCCAAAAGCTATCTGATGAAGAAGTGAAGTTCAGAAACATGTCCTATTAACCATCGCCGTTTGTAAACTTTGCAATTTTTCTCTAATATCAATAACAAAAACAATTGCATAAAGCAATATGAGAATGTACTTAATGCAGATGAAAAAACGTTAAAATATTTAACAGAAGTACTCATTATAACGCTTAATGCTAAGTAAAGCGTTTACATTTAACAAAATAATGCAAGTAAAATCAACAAATCGGGCTTGTTATGTTCCTAAATTTACAGGCATTCCGGAATAAATTTTTCGCATTCTGGTTAATACAATTCGAGTGTTTGAAGAAGATAACACATCGGCTTAGTCATTTCAACCAAAGAGAAATTGTTGTTCTCTGTTCGTCAATATTCTGTAAAACTTTCATATTCTCAATCAATCTGATTTCTCAATAATTTCAACAGCGATGAAATGTCAATATTAAGCAAAACGCATCAGGAAATATTTAAAGATAAATTTACGTTCACTTCGCTCAGTACTTTGTTCTTATGCCCATGTTGCCACAGAGATCTCTGTCAAATCAAGACACTTCACTGTTATTATAATGTTGAAGGATATCTGTTATTTTTATAATTGGTCTTCTTAGAGTGGCAGTGGTAATTCTTAAGTTGACAGAGCTATGGCTTACTTATAAAGAATTTTTTTTTGTTGATTTGACTGTTGAAAAGGTCAATTCAGAAACAACAATTTGTGTACAGTTCATTTTTTATCGGTGAAGAAAATTTAACAGAAATTTCGAGTGACGAATTCTACGTAATTCTGAGTTGTCAAAAACCTTTATCTCCGTGTCATAGGGAAAATCTTTGTCCGATATCATACACCCATCCTGAGGGAACTAGAAGAGGGAAGTATATTTCACAAGGTGGTGTGTCACTCTGCCTCAACCTCGATGTTGATATGCTCACAGGTTCCCTTACTTATTCAGAGTAAAATCCGATATATGTAATGCATTTCCTGCATGTTTTGTGTTAACAATAACGAAAAGCAAAGATTCAGTTGCAATGTGAAATTAACATTCAAAACATTTTAAATGTGAATTTTACATACAAGAATCAATAATGTATTAGCATCCTCCTTCCACTCATCCCCTTTACCTTGGATACTTCGCTCGTTCGCTATATTTACAGCCGCTTCCACTCTCGTTTGGATTATTCGTGTATCACATTCTCCGAAATTATCTGATAATTGGCTTCCCTTTATCTTGTATCCATTGAAACTCGCTGTTGCCATCTTAGTTCATTCATATTCATTGACATTGATCCTATCAACAGCTTTCATTTACTACCTTTTACTCAATCAATTGTCAACTCTATTTCATATTTTGCATCTACAGCCTTACCTTAAGTAATTAAAAACCTATTTATCATTTATGAGGATTGCCGAAGAATTTTAACTTATGTTATTATATTTTATATATATACTAGAAGACCCGGCAGACTTTGTCCTGCCCTAAATTTGGCCTATCTGCATACATTTTAATAAACTTTCTCATTCTATCTCTTTCTCAATCTCCTTCTCTCTTTTCTCTTCTCTCATTCTTCTGCATCCCTTATTGCCTGTCCCAGAGGGTGGTATGTATTTTATTCCAGTCTCAGTCCCACTCCGAGTCTCAGTCCCAGTCCTAGTCCTAATCCCATATTAAGATATATATTATAGATGAGAGTTCATCAGACGTTTCATATGACAACCTGGAGGGTTCGTGATGTACATACGTTTTCAAATAGACAAATCTAATGCTTGTTCTACAGTCGTTCTATTATTAGAAGGATATTCAATTTCATGACTTATTCCTGCCTCACAATTATACAAGTATTTCATTTTCACGAGTTAGTTGCTTATCAAAAAGGATAATGACACGCATTACACTCAAAATCACTTTGCTTTTCTTGCTATAAAAGAAAAACACAAAACAAAATATAAATATTCCACACGTAACAATTAAGGTCAAAGAAGAGGTGAAAGAAAATTAGTTTCTGAATAATAAAAAAATTTATTATTGTACACGTGTCACTGTTGGTTGTAATGACTTGAGAACAAAATGTTGAAAAACAAAGTACGCTTGAGGGATTCAGGTGAAATGATTGTAAGGGATGTGACACTGCGAATAATTGAGATTTTTGTTTTGTGAAAGGAACTACTTGTGTAACTTTCGTTATGGTACAAGTATTTTGAATAATTGTAAGAATATAAGTTAAAATAAAAGTACAGTCTAAGAGTTATACCTATGTGATTTTTTTGGTGTATAGAAACTTAGCTCACGGTATGGGGGATTCCTAAATGTAAGCGTAAGTGTAGGTGTAAGTGTTATCACTACACTTCAGCGTAATACTTGGTAGAGTTGATGCAAGCTTAGGTAAGGTTAGGTTAAACTGGCCTGTCCATGGGAACCTCACATTGACTGATTGAGTTCGTAGTGTTACCAGAAGTTTGTCTAACGACCAAACTGAAAACGCCTATCAAGAAAACAGAACCTGTGTTATAAAATAGCTGCGTCCTCTTGCAAATACTAGAAGCTTTCGAAGACCTATGCCACTTTTTGCTTCTAAATCGGACAGTTGTATCCACGGTTGCCACTTTGGTCCATTTGGAACAAAAATTTACTTTAATTTCTTTTTCACTGAAACAAAAATTCAAAATACTGCTTATAAAATTTGCCACAAATTTAGTTACCCACATACAATTTTCAATTTACTTCAATGGAATTCTTACCATGAAAATTGCTCTGTCAATAAAATGTAGCAGAACAATGATGATGGGCTATAATTTAATCGAGGCATTAAGAGAAGAGTTGAATCTTCGGGCATACACATTGTCACTAATTTTGATGAAACAACGGCCTTATCAGAAAAAAGACTTGTTTTATTGGTTAGATATTTCGAACGGCTATCAAACACTTTTCGTGATATATTTTTGTGACTAGTCGAGCAAAAAAAATGTATCTCAAATACACGTGTGTCTCTAAGAAATATGACACTGAACTGAAAACTTTATAAAAATATTATATAGGAAAACATGGAAACATCCTAACATTTTTTCTTTTTACAACGAATACGACACTCTAGTAATTTGCCGAATTCTTTGTATACCAATAAATAATACTAAAATGTTGTCCTTTTTTTGAGATCTAGTCCTTTTTTTCGATGAATTTTGGTCCTAAAAGAAAAATTGGTGTGGCAACCGAAGTTGTATCACTCGTAATAGCCTGGCAAGCGCAAAACATGAGCATTAAACGTCTCCGATCGTTTCCTGCTCCAACCCGCACTTCCTACATTTGCTAACCAAAAGGCATGTGACGCCAGAAGGCGGTGTCCTGCCAGAATACCCGTCATGAGTCTACAGTCCTCTCTTTTTAATGATAGAAGCAACTTTTTTAGTGTAAGGTTGTAAAGCCTATACATGATCTTCGACACTTAACAGCCCGGCGCTTGGGTCCACGTCTTTTGTGTATGCACCTCTCGCCTTCCCTCAATCTCGCCCAATCTTACGCTAATTCATCCGCTTGTTCATTCGCATCTATTCCTATACGCTATGGGATCCAACAGCTCTCGCTGTCCCGATTCTTTCCAGAGATTGCTTACACTTTAAAACACTTTTAGATGCTACGCTATGTGAGATTATTGCCTTAATTGCTGCTTGGTAGTCAATATAAACGTTGACACGCTTGAAGTTTAAGCTTCTTCAGGTGTTTCTATTGCTTTGGTTGCTACTACTTCTGTTTATTCCCAGATCAGCAAAGTATGCCGCAGACCCCACCTCTTCCATTACTTTGGAGCCATCGCTGTACACGTGTATCGCCTCGTCTGCAGTTTGAACACCTTTCGGCCAACCATGTACCTCTTTTGTTATAAGTGAAATCGTACCTAAAATAAGTTAATGTAAAAAAATATTAAAGTAAAGAAATGGAAGCGAACGGAAGGCAATGGAAATAAATAATAGTTTAAAAAAACTAAAAAAACACGCTTTTATAGCAAACCGAACTAAAAAAGAGAAAATAAATTTCAATTAAAAAGAGTTTATATAACAGTAGTAGAAGGTTAAACGATCGTTTATAGTTAATCACCTCAAAATAAAATTATAATAAAATTTAAGTTATTAACAGAATAATTTAATTCACAGTAAAAAGCGTGGGGTGCTTGATATTGAATGTTACAATCATTCTGTTGGCAACTATCTGAGAGGAAAGGTATGAAATTTAGTCAAATGCACCACGCTTTTTACTCTGAATTATATTATTCTGTTAATAACCCAAATTTTGTTATAATTTTATTTTGAGGTGATTAACTATAAACGATTGTTTAACCTTCTACTACTGTTATATAAACTCTTTTTAATTGAAATTTATTTTCTATTTTTTAGTTCGGTTTGCTATAAAAGCGCGTTTTTTTTAGTTTTTTAAAACTATTATTTATTTTTAATTTTTTAGTTCAAATAATTTTAAAAGTTTTAGTCGAGAGTGATGAAACCTCGAAACGCCACGGTCCATGGATGAATCCAACCCCACGGCACCGAAAAGGGCCAAGACGCAGGGAGGCTGGACGCGGTCTTTCGCCGAAATTGCCAAGGGTCGGCAGATCAAACCTATGGCCATTCAAAGTGGTAATAAGGCCAATTGACCTTAAGGCCGTTGACCTTATGTCAACACACCATCATATTAATTCATTGTCATCGAGCCTTGATATGTGTGCAAAGTTTCAATCAAACTTATGGCCATTCAAAGTGGTAATAAGGCCAATTGACCTTATGGCCGTTGACCTTATGTCAACACACCATCATATTAATGCATTGTCATCGAGCCTTGATATGTGTGCAAAGTTACAATCAAACGTATGGCCATTCTAAGTGGCAATAAGGCCAATTGACCTTATGGCCGTTGACCTTATATCACCACACCATCACATTAATGCATTGTCATCGGTCCTTGATACGTATGCACAGTTTCAAATTAATCACACTTCTAGAAACCGGTGAAAATTAAGCTCAAAGATTCCGCTACATACAGGCCAAGCTAATAAAAGCGTGTTAAAAAGGGCTCCAGTATGCTCTTTCGTAGATGTGCCATGCATCCACTTCTATCATTAATAACGGAATGCGTTTTTCGCATTATGTGCAAGGTTTCAAATCTATGGCCATTTGGGGTGGTCATAAGTTCAATTGACCTTATGTCCGTTAACCTTATGTCAACCCACCATCACATTATTGCATTGTCATCGAGCCTTGATACGTGTGCAAAGTTTCAATCAAACTTATGGCCATTCAAAGTGGTAATAAGGCCAATTGACCTTATGGCCGTTGACCTTATGTTACACCACCATCACACTAATGCATTGTCATCGACCCTTGATACGTGTGCAAAGTTTCAATCAAACTTATGGCCATTCAAAGTGGTAATAAGGCCAATTGACCTTATGGCCGCTGACCTTATGTCAACACCATCATATTAATGCATTGTCATCGAGCCTTGATATGTGTGCAAAGTTTCAATCAAACTTATGGCCATTCAAAGTGGTAATGAGGCCAATTGACCTTATGGCCGTTGACCTTATGTCACCACACCATCACATTAATGCATTGTCATCGGTCCTTGATACGTATGCAAAGTTTCAAATTAATCAGACTTCTAGAAACCGGTCAAAATTAAGCGCAAAGATGCCGATACATGCAGGCCAAGCTAATAAAAGCGTGCTAAAAAGGGCTCCGGTATGCTCTTTCGTAGATATGCCATGCATCCACTTCTATCATTAATAAAGGAATGCGTTTTTCGCAATATGTGCAAGGTTTCAAATCTATGGCCATTTGGGGACCTCTCTGAAGTTGGCAAGACAACTTTTACGTGGAAAAAAATTACCTATTGGGAAAATTGCCGTGAATTTGCCGTAATTTATCCGTGAAACAAAAAAATTTGCCGTAAATTTGCCGTAGATAAGTGGCATATTATATAATTTCGAAAAAATAAAATTTAACTTTTTTTTATGGTGCACCGCCAACTTCACGTGAAGTTAGCGTGCCACTTTTCGAAAACCACCTTAGACACCAGCTAGGAAAATAATTCTTGCACGTGAATTTGCCGTAAATTTGCCGTGAATTATCCGTGAAACAAACAAATTTGCCGCGGCCATGTTTTAGAAAATACAGGGTGGCACGCTAACTTCACGTGAAGTTAGCGTGCCACCCTCAGAAAACCACCTTAGAGGCCAGCTAGGAAAACAATTCTTGCACACGAATTTGCCGTAAATTTGCCGTAGATAAGTGGCATATTTTATAAATTCGAAAAAAAAAATGTTCAATTTTTTTTATGGTGCACCGCCAACTTCACGTGAAGTTAGCGTGCCACCCTCAGAATACCACCTTAGAGGCCAGCTAGAAAAATAATTCTTGCACACGAATTTGCCGTAAATTTGCCGTAGATAAGTGGCATATTTTATAAATTCGAAAAAAAAATGTTCAATTTTTTTTATGGTGCACCGCCAACTTCACGTGAAGTTAGCGTGCCACCCTCAGAATACCACCTTAGAGGCCAGCTAGAAAAATAATTCTTGCACACGAATTTGCCGTAAATTTGCCGTAGATAAGTGGCATATTTTATAAATTCGAAAAAAAAAATGTTCAATTTTTTTTATGGTGCACCGCCAACTTCACGTGAAGTTAGCGTGCCACCCTCAGAAAACCACCTTAGAGGCCAGCTAGGAAAATAATTCTTGCACACGAATTTGCCGTAAATTTGCCGTAGATAAGTGGCATATTTTATAATTATTTTTTTGGCAGTGGAACTTTTTTTCTGAGCCCAAATCCTATCGAAGAAACGATGACGCGATTTCGGTTAATAAATCGACCCACGCTAATATGTATATTGAAGATATTCATATGTATATTTAAGCGTAATTTTCGATAAATATAACTAGTATAAAAAATTTATTTGTACTTTGATGCAAAATTTCACATTTCTTGTGGTATGCGTGAGATAGCTATGACCATGAATAACTTATCTGAACAATAAATAATATATTTGATGAAATTTGAAGCTTCTAGCCATTAAAATGGTGTATAAATGACGGTTTATATGGGGTTTATACTATATATATCAACGGTGCATTGGTGAAATTTTAAGATTCATCTGTTAAAATCGGGCAAAAATTACGAAAATTTTCTTATCTGAACAATCGGTTGCATGGGATATATACTATATATACGACCGATCTCACAATTTTTTTTTTTTAGGCAACAAAATGTGCTATATACGAAAGCGTATGATGAAATTTGAAACTTCAATCTGATAAATTTAGGAAGATGTGACAAAAATCCTCTTGTTTGAAAAATCGGTTGTATAAAGGATATATGCTAATGTGGTCCGATCTGGCCGGTTCCGACAAATTTCTAATTAGACACCAAAAAACAAGAGCTCAAATAATTGCATACGAAAACTGTGGGTAATAAATAATACTAACGATACATAGGTATATCATATTTGTTTGGCGGAGGGTCGACATGTACATATGAGCCATTATTTTCGAAAGTCTACTTTCTGCTAATATGAGAAAATAGCACTTACAGCAAGCCGCAGATATATTCTTTTCAAATGTGTAATGACGAAGTCAAACAAGCATGACTTTTTACAGTATTATCAACTAAACTTAGCTGTATAATGATATCAAAAAAGTTTTTTAGATAATGCCATAGCTCAACTCAAGTTTGTTTTAACATATGTATACATATTAGCGATGCCAAAGGTCTCGTATTGGCCGGGACATCCCTATTTTTCACAAATTTAAAAGTGTCCCGCCGGGAAATGCTATGTCCCGGCATTTACACAATATCAAAATTAATAAATTATAATCTGCTACGAAACATGGCCATATTTGCGGCTTTGATTGTATTCAGCTCATTAGCATATTGCATGCAATTCTGTAAAGAAGAAAAATTCGTCCCTACTGTGGTTCAGAATATTATCAATGTTTGACATTTCGCACACCTGAATATTCATTTTGCATGGGGAATTGTTGTGCTTTAAAATAACGTTTGGGAAATTAATCCATATAATATTGAATTCGAATTAAACACAAGAAAACGTATTAATTGCCGAATGAGCAACCTATACAAATATATATGTAGGCGTTTCTTATTTTTCAAATGTCCCGGGAAATTTTAAAAAATCCCGGGAATTTGGCTCAAATTTGAGGTTTGTCCCGGGAACCCGAAATAAAAATCTGGCAACCCTAATACATATGTGAGGTGAGGGTGTTTTGAGCAAATTTTGAGTTTTAGGAAATGATATCTCAGTGAATGCTAAAAATTCGCAAACAAATTTTTTTTGCTCGAAGTGGACTTATGCCACTTAAAAACATTTTGTCTTAATGCATTTAAGGCCTTTAAAATTTGAAATTGTTTTTCTGGATTTTGTTTTTGAAACTAGCAAGATTTCCTTTGGTCCCCAGAAACTGTTTTATTTAAAAAACTATAACAATTTTCTTTACATACTGAAATTTAACATCAATAAACCTTTAGCAATATTTAGAATTAATACAAACGCAAACCCATCTATATCACGATACATGAAAAAATGGACTTTTGTTCCTTTAAAAAATAAGGACTCATATGTTTATGTTGGTATGAATTTGCATGCTTACCTTTTATTTTTCCGCCAGATCCATCTCTGGTGACGTGATGCGACTTAAAAGTATAAGTTTGGAATGATTCCAAATAGCTCTGGAAATTTCATCACTCCACAGATTGGGTTGCAACACAGTCTTTACCCTCCGTCGTTTTTTTCCATTAATTAAGGTGTAATATGATTATTTTCCTAGCTGGCTCTAAGGTGGTTTTCTAAGGGTGGCACGCTAACTTCACGTGAAGTTGGCGGTGCACCATAAAAAAATTTGAAATTTTTTTTTTTCGAATGTATAAAATATGCCACTTATCTACGGCAAATTTACGGCAAATTCGTGCGCAAGAATTATTTTCATAGCTGGCCACTAAGGTGGTTTTCTGAGGGTGGCACGCTAACTTCACGTGAAGTTGGCGGTGCACCATAAAAAAAATTTAACATTTTTTTTTTCGAATTTATAAAATATGCCACTTATCTACGGCAAATTTACGGCAAATTCGTGTGCAAGAATTGTTTTCCTAGCTGGCCTCTAAGGTGGTTTTCTGAGGGTGGCACGCTAACTTCACGTGAAGTTGGCGGTGCACCATAAAAAAAATTGAACATTTTTTTTTTTCGAATTTATAAAATATGCCACTTATCTACGGCAAATTTACGGCAAATTCGTGTGCAAGAATTATTTTCCTAGCTGGCCTCTAAGGTGGTTTTCTGAGGGTGGCACGCTAACTTCACGTGAAGTTGGCGGTGCACCATAAAAAAAATTGAACATTTTTTTTTTTCGAATTTATAAAATATGCCACTTATCTACGGCAAATTTACGGCAAATTCGTGTGCAAGAATTATTTTTCTAGCTGGCCTCTAAGGTGGTATTCTGAGGGTGGCACGCTAACTTCACGTGAAGTTGGCGGTGCACCATAAAAAAAATTGAACATTTTTTTTTTCGAATTTATAAAATATGCCACTTATCTACGGCAAATTTACGGCAAATTCGTGTGCAAGAATTATTTTTCTAGCTGGCCTCTAAGGTGGTTTTCTGAGGGTGGCACGCTAACTTCACGTGAAGTTGGCGGTGCACCATAAAAAAAAGTTAAATTTTATTTTTTCGAAATTATATAATATGCCACTTATCTACGGCAAATTTACGGCAAATTCGTGTGCAAGAATTATTTTCCTACCTGGTCTCTAAGGTGGTTTTCTGAGGGTGGCACGCTAACTTCACGTGAAGTTGGCGTGCCACCCTGTATTTTCTAAAATATGGCCACGGCAAATTTTTTTGTTTCACGGATAAATTACGGCAAATTCACGGCAATTTCCGCAATAGGTAATTTTTTTTCACGTAAAAGTTGTCTTGCCAACTTCAGAGAGGTCATTTGGGGTGGTCATAAGTTCAATTAACCTTATGTCAACCCCCCATCACATTATTGAATTGTCATCGAGCCTTGATACGTGAGCAAAGTTTCAATCAAACTTATGGCCATTCAAAGTGGTAATAAGGCCAATTGACATTATGGCCGTTGACCTTATGTTACACCACCATCACATTATTGCATTGTCATCGAGCATTGATACGTATGCAAAGTTTCAATCAAACTTATGGCCATTCAAAGTGGTAATAAGGCTAATTGACCTTACGGCCGTTGACCTTATGTCACCACACCATCACATTAATGCATTGTCATCGGTCCTTGATACGTATGCAAAGTTTCAAATTAATCAGACTTCTAGAAACCGGTGAAAATTAAGCTCAAAAATTCCGCTACATACAGGCCAAGCTAATAAAAGCGTGTTAAAAAAGGTTGCGAGCTGATAAGGAAGATTAGAATCCAAAATCCAAAGCGGACGATGTATTATCAATTTCTTATCGTAATGTTAACAGATGGTTATCGACGAGTTATCGGTTTGACATCGATTTGTTATCCAAAAGTTATCGACGGGTTATCGGTGTTATCGAACATGTATCGATCTGTTTTCGAAAATTTATTGGTGTGACCGATTTTTTACTGGCGTGTTATCGATATTGTATCGACGACTGTTCGATGTTTTATACCGACTCCGAACGGCATCTGCTAAGCAGATTAGTTTTCACTGAGAAGCTTTTCATGACAGGAATTCGCACGGAGTGTTTGCCAAATCAGTGCTGAGGGGTGACCCTGCTTAGAAAAACTATTTTTTTTTATTGAAAAAACTTGGTTCTAAATTTTCGATATTGCCTTGCCCGGGGCTTGTACCCAGGACCTTCTATGTGATAAGCGGAGCACGCTACCACCACACCACGGTGTCCGCCCATTAATAATAAGCCTATGATTAAGCCATAACTCGTTGGTATCGGTCGTAGCATGCAACTCTATTGTGGCTTAACTCAAACCCCTAGGCGACATCTAGTTAATTTAAAAACATAAGATTTCTAGACCTACATTTGTATGTTTAGACATCGAACTTCACGAGGTCTTGATACTCACTTTGCTTTGCAGGCCATCAACAGAAGAAAGCTCAGATCAACTTTCCTTTTTTCTTCTCTAATATGCCGAAAGTCCTTTACAATCTACGATTTTCATAAACTTTTTTTACTTACTAATTTTTTCCCCTTTACAGTCTTGTAAGTGCACAGCTACTTCATCCTCCATTTACATTTGCACATTTGCTCCGACTTTTACGGCGTTTCTGAAAACTTGCAATTTAATCACGCTTTTAAAAGTGTTTCATTGGTTGGTTGAAATAAGTGCCATGCCAACTTTTCAAGTTTCTTCAAGCACACAATTCGTTTAAGTGTTGAAGCTCTTTGTAAATGTTTAAATGTTTTCGAAGAATTTTGCACACTTTCACTCTACGCCTACATTTTGAATTATTACATTCACGGAATATTTAATTTCTGTACTTAAGTGAGCTTCCTTGCCTGGTTCTTCTTAGCTGCTTTTCCTTTTACGTTTTTATTTCTATTTGCATTCACTTTCTTAATGAAAGTTTAAAATCTTCAGAACGTCTTTTAAATACTTTAAAAGCGTTTGATGTTATATTTTTTATTTATTTTTTTTTTTTATCTCTCCTCTGTTCGTTGATTACTTGTTTCTTGCACAGTGACCTAACTTGAGTGCTGATTTCGCAATGCATGAATGTATTTCAATAAAATTATCCTTGAGCTCATCCTTACTCATTATTGTTATAGTAAATAGAATTTCTTGCTTTGTTTGATTTTCTTTTGAATATTCATTCCGTCAACGATTCGCTTTTCTTGTATAACATTTTATTCACTTACAACGTGAAATTCTTGACTGTTGTCGTTTTTCTAGTATTTGTTGTGTGGGTGTTTGCTTTTGTGGTATGATCTCATCTTAGTTCGCTGTAACCTTTGTCATTATGTAATTTTTTGCTATTATGAATGTTAAACGCTCCTTTCCCAGCATCTGTTTCTACACGTGTAACGAATTGCAATGTTATTTGCATATTGTAATTTTTTTTTTACCTATTTTTGTACTATTTTATTGGTTGAGTTTAATGTTCAAACTGATGGAAACATTACTAAAATTAAGAGCTCTCTTAAGCTAGCCCAACCTTTCCAGCCTAATCAAAAATCGAGACCGTACTAAATTTCACAATATATTATGCTAATTTAATACGGGTTAATTAAATTCATTACACTTGTTTTTTAAAAAATAAGCTAGCCCAAACCATATGCCCAATCAAAAAGCGAAAACATATTTAATTACACCATATTTAATGCTAATTTAATACAATTTAATTTTAATTACAATAAAATTAATATAATAATAAATTTAATTAACCCGCATTCAATTAGCATTAAATATGGTGTAATTAAATACGTTTTCGTGTTTTGATTGGGCATATGGGTGGGCTAATTTAAACTTAAGCTAGCTCAACCCTCGATAATTTAAAAAAAACAAGTGTAATAAATTTAATTAACCCGTATTAAATTAAGAGACCTAAAACTAAGTTTGTTGTGAACCCCTTTTTCTTAGGTTGGTTGAAAAGCAAAATCTATCTCGCCACAAAAAAATAATGTCATATAACTCAGTTATCATTGTTGTTGGTGTGACGGTTTAATTTTGCTGCTAGAATTATCTTCTCCTGCATTTTGTTAAAGAAATTGCACGAATAAGAGTCGCCTCCTCTGAAGCCTCGCTTGGTTTCCAAGGGCTCGAAGAGGTCCTTCCCAATCCTTGCGGAGCTGTTGGTGTTGCTAAACGTCATTAAGCAGATTTCCAATAGCCCGAACACCATTCGAAGATATATGTACATAGCTTCGATATGACAGTTTACCAAAATTTCCTACGGTTTCAGAATAAATGGAAAATAATGTTGAAGATTAACACGACAGTTGTAAATTTCAAAAAATTCATATCTACTTGAGAACGAACTTAAAAAACTTGAATATCGATATTGTCGGGTATACAAAAACTACATACTCAGAAATTCGATTAGCCCTCAAATGCCCCTCTTCATAGGTTGAAGCATATATTGTTCTATAAGTTTATTACTGCTAATTACACGAACAGAATTTTCATTTTCATTGAAGTTATCTTAGCACTTCCAACGGTATAAAAATGTTAGTTTCACGTATAGAAATGTCTGAAAACTGTACAAAATATACCGAAAGTTTGAAATTTTTAGATTTTTTTCATTTTGAGTAACAGTTTTTTCGACTATTTTGGTGAGACGTGTACAAATTAGATTATTTAAAAAGAATTTCTAGTCGATTTTCCTTTTAACGAGTTATGTGTCAAATATTCTTTAAGATTAAGTTTTATTATAAAAACATAATGTTGTTAGCGATTATAAGTCAATTAAAACAGATAATTTTCTCTCTTCTCAAAAGTTCCTGAAGTCGTATCAAAATGGCCCCAAAATGTAAATTTTTTTTTCTTTCCGCTGACTGAAATTAGTTTGTAATCAGTGGCTATTCATTTTACTAAAACTGTCATAATATTCTCATTTACTATTTGCCTAGGATTTTAAGAGTACCAGCAGCATATAAGCAGAACTCGTCCTTTAATAGATCACCATCCAACGTAGAATTACTCTTGCCAACAAGTGCTATTTTGTACTTAAAGCCAATAGTAAACTCAAGTTGTTCGAAAAAGCATAATCATGCTCTCTCATACTTCGCCTAACGTAAGACGTGGAATCATAGAACGTTTGGCGCCCCTGGGCCCTGGTAGCCCTATGAGTTCGAACACTTAACTCTGATGACGCTGGGGGCAATTTTGCAACTAAAATGAAGTGCAAACAATTAAATATGATTTTTTTATCGTTGTACACATTTCATCTAGTACAGAACATCAAATATAGTAGTACAATAGATGTATTAGTTCTATTGTTAGCATATATCTAATTATATGGCAAATTTTGAATGAATATGTAAATTTAGCTTCGGTGAAAAGTAGTCCTTGAGATGAGTCGCATCAGCGAAATACAAATACAAATACATTTAAATATCACAGAGGTGAATAACACCACGAAGAGGTGTTAAATTTCATGAATAAAACATTTGCCAAATCATCAGAATAGAAGGATCATACAGGCATGATAACATCAGCTGACACAATTGCCTTAAGCCGCAATTTTTTACTAATAACAGTATAAAGGATAATCCACACAAGCGAAAGAAGGATTACAAAAACTCAGCAGAAAAATTCATATATAATACGGCTGAGCTTGGCTACGGTGCGCACAGTGTATGATTTTGAATTGAAATTATTATCGAAAATATTGACGTAAAGACAACAGCGTAAGTATGTCAACAAACAGTTTAGCATCAAATGAACCAATGCTATAATTATTTTTTTTTCTGTGTAATGCCCCAGAATCCTTCGTCGCTTCTTGTGTTTACATAAACAAGTAAGGAAGGCTAAGTTCGGGTGTAACCGAACATTATATACTCAGCTGCCAAATTACAGCTTGCAAAACTTAAATTACCGGGTTCGAATCGAGCTCAAGGCCTAACAATAATTTTTATCATTATTATTGTTATGATAAATTTTTTTTTAATTGAAAAAATTTTTTTTTTTTTTAAATTAGAATAGAAGAAAGAAAAAATTTAGACAACTGCCAAAGCTCGTTGTATAGATCCATTTCGGGAACTGCTAAATTCCTTCATCGACAACGTTTAGGCGCCGCTGCTATAACCATTCAGCCATCACAGCGGTTTTTTGTTTGTCTTCATTAATCCTACTTCTATTCTGAAAAAATTGTTAATACATCCCAGAGCACGGGGAAAAAAGTGTCAACAAAATATGACACTATTGCAGCATTGCCATCAAACAAGTCCAATTTTCACATCCATTCTGCAACAGATGTCGCAGTGTTGTGAATATCAATTGGCACGAGCCAGAATAGAAGTAGGATTAATGAAGACAAACAAAAAACCGCTGTGATGGCTGAATGGTTATAGCAGCGGCGCCTAAACGTTGCCGATGAAGGAATTTAGCAGTTCCCGAAATGGATCTATACAACGAGCTTTGGCAGTTGTCTAAATGTTTTCTTTCTTCTATTATAATTTAAAAAAAAAAAAAATTTCAATTAACAAAAAATTTATCATAACAATTATAATGATAAAAAATTATTGTTAGGCCTTGAGCTCGATTCGAACCCGCGATCTTACAAATCAGTAGGCTGATATAACAACAAAAACTTTTAAATTACCTTCTTTTAAAAGTGGGCTCTTTTAAAAGCGCCCATTGTCCACGTACCAAGTTTCATCGCTTTATCCGTCTTTGGTAATGAATTATCGCCCTTTTTCGGTTTTTAGAAATTTTCGATATCGAAAGAGTGGGCGTGTTTATAGTCCGATTTTGTTCATTTTAAATAGCCATCTGAGATGAGTGCCCAGGAACTTACATACCAAATTGCATTAAGATAACTCAAAATTTACTCAAGTTATCGTGTTTACGGACAGACGGAAGGTCATGGCTAAATGAATTTCTTTTTTCGCCCAGATTATTTTGATATATTGAAGTCTATATCTATCTCGATCAAAATGTGAGTGGTTTAAAACGACAAATCAAAAAAAATGTAGTTGGATGAAAATGGCTGATATACATAGAGTTGGTGATTCAGCACTACGAAGTTTGCCGGCTCAGCTAGTTCCTAATATTTTTTCCATACCTGCTCAATGTTTTAACCTACCCTAGGCTTCTTAAAATAATTCAAAACCAATATTAGCCAAATCGGGAGCCGTTTTCGAGTTTTGACGAGCCTAACAAACAGCAGTTGATTTTTATTTACCTTTAAATTAAGTCGCTTTCATGTTTTTCCCCTCATTTCCATACGAATTTTTGACCCACGGAAAAGTCTTTTTCGGTAACTACCCGTTGAGCTAGACACTTGATACTTTGAACATAGTTCAGATCTGGGAGACATTACAATGCAAGTGAAAAAAAATCCGCTAGGTGGCGCACGGATCCAGATATACAAAAACTTAATTTTAAAGTGGAAATTTTGCGATCGACTTTTAACTAACTTCTCGGTGATCCAGAGACTTGAAACTTATCACATAGTTTGCGAGTCGATGGCACTACAATTCGTGGAAAACAAAATGCCGCCAGGTGGCAGACGAATCGAGGTGAACGAAAATCCCTGAAAAAACGCAGGGAATCTTGCGATCGATTTTTAAGTAACTTCCCGGTGAGCTAGAGACCTGAGACTTGGGCCGTGAGTCAGAACCCGGTGACAATGCAATATTTGATCACAAAAATTTCGATAGGTGGCGCATGGATCGAGATATTAAGAAAATTAATTTGGTTTGGGAATCTTTCAAACCATTTTTAACTAACTTCCCGGCGACCTAGAGACTTGAAACTTGGGACGCAGTTCGAGGCTTGGTGACGATATAATTTATAGAAAACAAAGTTCCGCTAGGTGGCGTGCTAATTGAGATAACCATAAATCCCTGAAAAACGAAGGCAATCTTGCGATCGATTTTTGAGTAACTTGCCGTTGAGCTGGGGACTTGGAACTTGGGCCGTGGGTCAGAACCCGGTGACAATGCAACATTTGATCAAAAAAACTAAATTCGCTAGGTGGCGCATGGATCGATTATTATTAAGAGAATTTGTTTTGATTTGGAAATCTTTCAATCCATTTTTAACTAACTTCCCGGTTATCTATATACTTGAAACTTGGCACTTAGTTAGAGGCCTAGTGACAATACAACTTATAGAAAACAAATTTCGGCTAGGTGGCGCGCTAGTCAAGATAACTGCAAATCCTTGAAAAAGGAGGGGAACATTGCAATCGATTTTTAAGTAACTTCCCGGTGAGCTAGAGACTTGAAACTTGGGCCGTGACTCAGAACCCAAAATTCCAAATGTCTTTTTGTAGGCAGCACTAAAAAAGTGAAAATAAAAAAATGATAAAAAAATTTTAAGGACTACCTTTATTTAAATGGACCAAAAAATAGAAGGTAATTTTTCCTTTAATACAGACATAATCTTGTTGAATTTTGACTAAAAAACTTTGACAATAGCTCTTGTAAAAGAATTTTGGGATTTAAAATTATAAAGGTAGAGCGCGTGCTTAAATTTTAAATAATCAATTAGTTAGTCCCAAAATTCTTGTACAAGAGCTATTGTTAAAGTTTTTTAGTCAAAATTCAACAAGTTATGTCTGCATTAAAGGAAAAATTGCCTTCTATTTTTTGGTCCATTTATATAAAGGTAGTCCTTAAAATTTTTTAATCGTGTTTTTATTATATATACGATTCCTGTAAAATTTCAAGCTTCTAGCTGTTAAAATGACGGAAAACCTCTTATCAGAAAAATCAGTTGTATGGTAGATAAATGGGATAGTTCTCCTATCTGGTCGGTTCCGACAAATGATCAATCGTGCACCCCGATAAACCCGCTGACCAAATTGCATCAAGATATCCGATAAACTAGTTTGCGTTCAAAGAGACAGACGGGCATGGTTAATCAACTCAGGTCGTCATCCTGATCATTTCGGTAGACTTATGGCTGAGTTTATCACTTCTACTTTTAAGCGCGGTATCCAGATCACAAGAAAATGCTCAAGGAATTTTTTTATTTTTTTCTTATACGCCAAACTTGAACATTTTTTATTTGGAAATATGTATTTCCCTATGTTATTATTTACCTTCCACTTATTATTTAAGAATTCATGAGCTTAACACCGGCTTATAATAATTGAATATTCAGCAATTATGTTTTTCTAAGAGACTCTGAAAAGAAAGAAAGGAACATTTACTGGAATATTGCGATGGTACCATTTCGAAAACCGCCACGTAATCATCATCAGGCAATTTCGTAATGTTATCAAAGGTTTCACTGAGATTCGAACCGCGAATCTGCACGATGAAACTGCAGATGCCTTAACCACTATTGTATTTGTTTCCTGGTTTAATACAGTTTATCTCATTTCTACACTAACAACACAATTGAGACATTCTGTCTCTATATTAATTTGTGTGTTATATAGAAATTGTACCATCTCAATATGACAGTAAATGTTTCTTTCTTTCTTTTCAGTTCTTTTAGAAAAACATAATTGAATATTCAATTATTCTAAGCCGATGTTAAGCTCATGAATTCTTAAATAATAAGTATAAATTGAACACACCATTAAACAAACAAACAAAGAATTATTTACTTTCTTTATAAAATTGCTTCCGAGATGAGTGCTGAAACATTAAATTTAAGGCGGGAGGTATTTCTTGGGACCTTGAAGAAATGTTCAAGAAATGCCCAGAAGCCCGTACACGTTTCAATTAATGCATATAGTATGTATCTTAAATAAAATTTTGTGAAGAAAATTAAAAGCAATGAAACATCAACTTTGGCTTAAAAGGGGAAAATCAAAAAATTTCTTGAACGTTTTCTTATGAACTGGGTAACGCGCCTAAGGACTTACATTTTTCGAGATTCGGTCCAAACTTAATAAACCATTTCAGTTTCATGGTAGGTATAACAATTAATAAATTTCTGGTAATAGAATATTGTTTAGAAACTCATCAAAGAATGTATGTAAATAGATTTAGCTTCTCTCCGTAACTAAAATGCATCATTTTCTGTAAAAGTTTTTGGAACCATCCCACTGTGTAAACTATAAAATTTACAAACTCTTTCGCAAACTTACATAAATTACATTGTACTTATAAAATATGCTTAGATGTAAGTGAAGTATGTGTGCAACATGATGAAAGATGCAGTACAATACCACCTGTCACACGTGTAACCACATGAGCTGTGCACCTACAGTGGTGGCTATATAAAATTCTTTTCCCTACTTTTATTGTTATAAGCATCGCTAACAAATACAAAAAAAAACCCCCGACCCTTATTTAAGACGCTTATATTAGCTTCACTTGTATGTATGCTTGTTTGTAACTCTCTAGGCTAGGCGCGCAAAGGAGAGTTAGACCCATCTAGCGCAATTATTGAAGACTCGCGGCAGTGGTTAAATAACTCGCTATAAAACGAGTTGTGCTTAATAACGGAGACGCGAACCTCTGTGCTATGGTGCTATCAACATCAAATATCTAAGTGGATTGTAGATACTAAAACGGCACGATATTTGCGTGTTCTTTAGTTTTTTTTAACTATATTTATTATTTGGATTGACATTTATTTTCAAAACAAAAACGGTTGTGAAAACGAGAAAAGAGATTAAATTGACACAAAAATGTCTAACGAATAAAAAATGACTGTTCGTTGGGAACAATTTTTTGTTTCATACGGATCGAAGAAGGGCAGATATAAAATTAGTAAATGCGAAATAAATCCAGAAGTATTTCTATTTTAAATTTAGGACAAGTAAAAGACGTCCTACAAGAAATTCTCGTTTTGAAAAATATGGACACTAACCTGGTTCGCTTTGTATGGACGAAAGTTAACCGATATCGCGCCATCGATTTTTCGATAGGTTTTGCCCTCAGGAAAAAAAGTTCCACTACGCATACCCAAAAAAATAATTAATTTTTGTAATAACGTTGGCGATAACAGTTTTTTGAAAAAAAAAATATTTTTTGGGTTTTGGGGAGTGTTTTGGTCGAAAAATTCACCCTTTCGCCATTTTTTTTTGCAGGCTCGAAAATTATTTTTTTGGGTATGCCTAGTGGAACTTTTTTTTCCTGAGCCCAAATCCTATCGAAAAATCGATTGCGCGATATCGGTTAATAAATCGAGACAGTCTAATGCACACAGTGGTGTGTATAAATAAAGTTTTAAGTTAAAGATGACGATTCGTGCTATTAGCGAGATCATTATTCGTCGTAGTGCTTTTGTTTAGAAATCTATTTGACTATAGCACTATGGTGAATATTTCACTGCATTACGCTAGACGGCAACGCAAGTTGTAAGTTTAAATTGATTTGCGGCCGTTTCTGTTATACGCTAGATGGCAGCGCAAGCTTTAAGTTAATAGAACAGCTGATTTCTGTTGACGTTTGATAAAAAAAAAAAAAATTATGTAAGGCGCGATAAACTCCGAAGAGATCTAAGGCCGAGCTTCTCTTCCAATTTGCGTCGTGATCCTCTTGATTTTCCCTACAAATTGGCCGGACGGGACCTACATGTTTTATGCCGACTCCAAACGGCATCTGCAAGGCAGATGAGTTTTCACTGAGAGCTTTTCATGGCAGAAATACACCCGGAGCGCTTGCCAAACACTGCCGAGGGGCGACCCCGCTTAGAAAAATTTTCTTCTAATTGAAAAACCCTATTTCTAAAATTTTGATGTTGCTTTGCCCGGGGTGACATTTGATAAGAGACTTTTATATTGGTTGCGCAAGATGCGCACGAGTCAGGCTCGTATGTACTTATTATTTCTAATTGCTCTTTTTATGTTCAGGTACCTTTTTCGCTTTTATTTGGAATCCAAATCTATAACTAAAGTTTTGGTTATAAAGATGGGGATTCGTGCTATTAGCGGGCTTTGGGCATTATTAGTCGTAGTGCTTTTGTTTAGCTATATTTTATTAAAATAATTTGTTAAAAATAAACAATTGTGAGCACACAAAGAAATATATTTCTACTACGGCACTATTGTGAATATTTGATGAGAACCAACACTGCATTACCGACAGTTGTTAACATTCGCCAGATGGCAGCGCAGGCGGGTGTAAGTTTATAGATTTTTTATTGATAGAGCAGCTGATTTCTGTTGATATTTTATATGAGTCTTTTACATTTGTTGCGCAAGATGCGCATGGGTCCGACTCGTTATTTGTTAAAAGAGTTGAAAACATACAAGAATACAAATAAAGCTAATACAATCGTGTTACAAATTATCTAAACATATGTTTCTAATTATATAACCACCACTGTATGTTTACATATATATAAGAAAAGAAAAAATGTATCAAAAAATTTGTTTAAATTCATATTGGCAAACGTTACATGCAAATATGTTTTTAGCACATAAAAATGCTTAGTTTGGAGCACATGCTACCTAAACCATCACCATATGTAGATGTTTGCGTATTCATGGAAGCGACAATGCTATGCAGCACACTGCGGCTCTGCATCAGTGCAAATGCAACCGCAACGCACAGCTGTTCTTACTTCATATACAAGCAATAAAAATATGTATATATGTATGTGTGTGTGGTTTGTGTGTAAGTGCATGCATTTACAAAATTGTATGCAACCTTGACCTGGAAATACATATATACTCGTATCTGAGAAGCTTCACACACTGTTTTCCTGCAGCATCATTTGTTAACGATAAGTTGGTGTTGTAAAAATGTAAATATACGTCACTTATTGCTTACATACATTCACGTATGTATGTACGTAAATAATATCACGTGAAACCAACATGTACAAACTGTGAATGGTGGCACAATAGTTTTAGATGACTTGGAATTGTCACTGAAAACTGAGATGTGTTTATATTATAATTGTTATTGTTGTTGTTGCTTCTATTTTATGTTTCCATCAAATATTAAACCCCTGACTATTACGAGTACTTGTTCTTGTTGTTGCTTTAAGTTGACATCTTCAAAAATAAAAGCTCGTTATTTTTACTTCCTGTTAATATCCTGCCATCATCACCACTATCGCACAGTGCACAATGCATACTTGCAGCGCTGGAAAATTGTTCAGCCAACAATGATTTTTCCAAATGCTGAACACGTTTTGTTTGCATTTTTGGGCGCCAAAGACAGCTAACTGGCGACACTATACCACAAAAGAGTGATAGCGACCGACCATCACATCGCTGGCATCAGTGGCACTTCAACAGCTGCTGTCGTCATTGTAATGGACACCAGCCTACATACGCTCTACTCATTGAAGATACTGCCTGTCTGCTCTACTGGCATACAAATTAACATATTACATATTAACATATTAACATTGGTAACATATCACGTATTTGGTTGGAGCAACCACATTGTTTTAGATGTCAATATTTAGTGAAGTTTTATTTGGTTGGCAGCGCGTTTAATAAATTTCGTTTGGGAAATATCAAATTTTAAAGACAACATTTTAAGGAAGACCGAAAATAACCGATTGACTTATTATCGATAGCGATTTATTATCGACTTTTTACAACGGATTATAGAAGTGTCATCGAATTTATATTTAAGTTTTATCAGCATCGGTTTCATAACAAACCGATCAAATAGATAACATGCCAATTACAAATTGGTAACACTTCGATAATAATCTCATAAGTAATCGATAAATAATCGACAACTTTCCGATAATAAATCGATGGATTCTGGATAAACACTCAATGACTTTCTGATAATAAATCGATAAATTTTCGTTAATACCTCGGAATTTTTTGGCAAACAAATCGATACTTTTTTGATAGCATGGATGTAAAATTAAAAAAATACTTGGCGCGATTTACCTTCGAGGAGATTTAGGTCGACTTCTCTTCCAATTTGAATCGTGCTTTAATTTTCTCCTACAAATTGGCAGGACGGAACCTGCATGTTTTATGCCGACTCCGAACAGCATCTGCAAGACAGATGCATTTTCACTTATACCTTTACAGGCTAATAAAACCGCGGAATAAGTGCTAGGACCCAAGACCTAGATTATTAGAAGATACGACCGACTATTTTCCGGCCTCTTGGATGGAGATTGTTTAAGCGACTTAAACTATGAACATTTTTCGTTCGTTTGTTTCAGTAGCCATTGAGTGTGCTTGTAATTCTCAACTGGTTAGTGAAATATTCTAAAGACATAGTTTGAGTTTTTTAATTAAAAGCGAGGTTCTTCGGATGGTGTGCTAATACATCAGAGCCCAGTGCTCGCCTCCATATCACACTTTGAAGGGGTTCTTCAAATAGAAGATGAGGTGGCTCATTAGAGCGAAACCTCAGAGTGCCCAACGCTCGCCCCAAATTAAATAAATAGAGGTTTTTCTTGTAGAAAATGGGGTGCCAATACCTCAGAGCCGTCCCGTGCTCGCCTCCATATCACATTTTAAAGGGTTCTTCAAATAGAGGATGAGGTGGCTCAATAGAGCGAAGCCTCAGAGCCCCCAGTGCTTGTCCCCAAATTAAATAAATAAAAGGTGTACTGATGCTATGCATCCTCCCATGACTTAAACACACCAATAACACTAAAACTACCCAACTTAATAAACTGAATCCCTTAAAATAAACACAAATAAATAAATAAAGGTGTACTGATGCTATGCATCCTCCCATGACTTAAATACACCAATAACACTAAAACTACCCAACTCAATAAATGGAATACATTAAATCACAAACCCCATAAACTCAATACAGTCCATTAATAATAATAATTTATAAATTAAAAAAAAAAGGAATGCTTGGTGGGAGTTGAACCCGCAACCCCGGGCGTTTGGTCGGGTACGTCAGCCACTGTGCCACGACTCATACGCTTACAAGCACATAAAATTACTCATTTATAACTCTTATTAAACTGCTCGCCCTCAATTGCCCAAAGCTTAGACATGGTCCTTCGAGCCGGATTACTGGCTCGTATGGAAGTTTCATTAGACGACTAAGCCGTCTAAGGGGGGAGTATGTTTAAGCGACTTAAACTATGAACATTTTTCGTTCGTTTGTTTCAGTAGCCATTGAGTGTGCTTGTAATTCTCAACTGGTTAGTGAAATATTCTAAAGACATAGTTTGAGTTTTTTAATTAAAAGCGAGGTTCTTCGGATGGTGTGCTAATACATCAGAGCCCAGTGCTCGCCTCCATATCACACTTTGAAGGGGTTCTTCAAATAGAAGATGAGGTGGCTCATTAGAGCGAAACCTCAGAGTGCCCAACGCTCGCCCCAAATTAAATAAATAGAGGTTATTCGGATGGTGTGCTAATACATCAGAGCCCAGTGCTCGCCTCCATATCACACTTTGAAGGGGTTCTTCAAATAAAAGATGAGGTGGCTCATTAGAGCGAAACCTCAGAGTGCCCAACGCTCGCCCCAAATTAAATAAATAGAGGTTTTTCTTGTAGAAAATGGGGTGCCAATACCTCAGAGCCGTCCCGTGCTCGCTTCCATATCACATTTTAAAGGGTTCTTCAAATAGAGGATGAGGTGGCTCAGTAGAGCGAAGCCTCAGAGCCCCCAGTGCTCGCCCCCAAATTAAATAAATAAAAGGTGTACTGATGCTATGCATCCTCCCATGACTTAAACACACCAATAACACTAAAACTATCCAACTTAATAAACTGAATCCCTTAAAATAAACACAAATAAATAAATAAAGGTGTACTGATGCTATGCATCCTCCCATGACTTAAATACACCAATAACACTAAAACTACCCAACTCAATTAATGGAATACATTAAATCACAAACCCCATAAACTCAATACAGTCCATTAATAATAATAATTTATAAATTTAAAAAAAAAGGAATGCTTGGTGGGAGTTGAACCCGCAACCCCGGGCGTTTGGTCGGGTACGTCAGCCACTGTGCCACGACTCATACGCTTACAAGCACATAAAATTATTCATTTATAACTCTTATTAAACTGCTCGCCCTCAATTGCCCAAAGCTTAGACAGAGATTAGCTAGACCAAGGCTTCGGTTAATGATTTCATGTGTAAACACTTGCTGAGTTTCTTGTAAATTCTTCATTTTATTAATATCAACGAAGTTCTTGTTAAAAGGGGTTTTGATAAATTACGAAGTTTAAATTTATGATGTGTGGTTTTATACAAATTTTTAGAAAAGTACACTTACTGCATTTTAAGAATTTTAATCCCAATAAATTTCTGCGCTTACAATTTACTAATTAACTTAATAAATACTAATTTGAAATTCGCAGCGAAAGATACAAGGTCTTAAATTAGAAGCTTACTTGAAAAATCGCAAATTTCCCAAAAAAATTAAATTTTCTACTATTTCAGTGTTTACATATTACTGCTTTTTTGCTATGGACGTCAGTATAACCTTTAATCTTTTCGTTTTAAATAAGCTAAAATTGAATATCCTTATCAGGATGTTTCCTTGTCTAATTACCCTACCGCCTAAAAGTATGCTACACCAAACGCCAATAATGACAGCTTTGCAAAATACTGCTATTAGAAGATAACGTGTATTTTGGAAAGAAATTTTCATTTCTCAAACCCAATCTGGCTCGGTTTCCAATCGTAATTTTCAAACCTGCACAGATGCGGAATTTCACAAGTTCTTCAAGGAGGAACGAAATTGAATAATCTAATTAATATGGCATGTGCTGTTTTTTTCGTAAAAAACCTATCAAAAGAACTAAAGATGAAGTTTAAATTACTAAGGGCCGTTTTCATGTATCTATAAGTTATCGGAATTTTCGTTTTCTCCAATCTAACTGAATCTTGGCGTCTCAGTTAAGTGCAAGGAATAATATTAACTAAGAGTCAGCTGTATTCACAATTAAGGATTTAACCGGAGGTTAGTCACTCTGTGTTGTTGGAAACAAAAATGCCAATTGAAGCTATCTGATAGATTGCTATCCTCCAGGTAAAATCTGAGTTAACGTTTTCTATTCAAATCTTGTTTAATCAATTGAGAATGCCATTAAGTCTGCTGTCATTGTTTAGTCTAAATTTGTTGCTTATCCATTGATCAACAAACATAATAGCGTAACAAATTTGCTACAAATTTAGACTCACGCTTACTACGCTGTGATGCCGTAATTAGAAAAATGTATCAACGTACTATGTAAACAGATATTTGTTCAGATAAATAGATCGCATTTTATATAAAATTTTGTTAGAATAGATCACATCAATAAATTTAGGTTATGTTAGGTTGAACCGGTCCATGAGGACCTCATATAGACTGAATAAGTCCGTAGTGTTACCAGAAGTTTGCTTTAACGACCAAACTGAAAAACCCTATCAAAAACCAGGACCTATGTTATAAAATAACTCCGTCCTCTTAGCGAATACTAGAAGCTTCTTAGGATTTAAGCCACTTGCTGCTTCTAGATCTGACAGCTGTATCACTCCTAATAGCTGGAGTCTTAACCTGGCAAGCGCAGGGCAAGAGCACAGAACGTGCTCGATCGTTTTCTCATCCAACCCGCCCTTCCTACATCTGCTATCACTGACCAAGCCTAATTTAAAGGCATGTGACGCCAGAAGGCAGTGTCCAGTCAGAATACCCGTCATGAGTCTACAGTCCTCTCTTTTTAATGATAGAAGCAACTTTGTTCGTCTAAGGTTGTACGACCTGCACATAATCTTCGACACTTTACAGCCCCGCGCTTGAACCCACGCCTTTCCTGCTTGCTCAATCATGTGCACCTCTCGCCTTCGCCTAATTTCGCCCAGTCTAATTGGGACGTCTACGGAGCAAGCTTCAAGGGATGCGCCCTTTTCGACTAGTTCATCCGCTTTTTCATTCCCATTTATTCCCGTATGCCCTGGGACCCAATATAGATGTATGCGTCTCCCTGTCCCGATTCTCTCCAGAGACTGCTTACACTGTAAAACGCATTTAGATGCTGTGCTTTGCGAGATTATTGCCTTAATTGCTGCTTGACTGTCAATATAAAAGTTAACACGATTGCAGGTTGGGCAATTTTCTTTCAGGGTTTCTACTGCTTTGGTTACGGCTACTATTTCCGCTTGGAAAACGCTACAGTAATCCGGCAGCCTGTAGGATATGTTTATTTCCGGATCAGCACAGTATACCGCCGACCCTACTTCTTCCATTACCTTGGAACCATCTGTGTACACATGTATCTCCTCGATCGCCATTTGAGCACCCTTGCGCCAACCATCCACCTCTATTGTGGCCTTAAGATCGCCGTCGAAGCACAGATAGGAATCAGGTAGTCTGTTCGTCTTGTGATTGAAGACGCTATACTACTATGACCGTATGGTCGGCGCTCAAGCTGCCCCGAGGCACCGAGCCTGGTTGTAGTTGTTAACGCTATGTTCTTTGCTACCAGATCTACAATAAATTTACATTGACATAATAAATTTAACACTCGATCAGACATTGGTAAATCGGCAGCGGGTTGATCGTTTGGTGATTTAATATTATAGCAAAACCAATAAATAAATTTTTACTTTCAATTAGCAAATAATCAGCATTTGAAGTATATACAAAGATTTATATTTTGACAAATACAGGTATTCATAGGCCATGCGCCTAAAAATATGTTAATAAATACTGAAACGAATTAATTGACAACGTACTGTTTACGGTGACAAATATATTGATCAAAATAGACATTTACGGTATTAATATTTTAATTACTTGAATGCAAAAAAGTTTTCAATTAAAATGTGCATGGCATTTGTATTAGTTTGTTGCATAATTTCAATTTTACATAGATTTTCCAGCTGTTAACATTATATTACATGCACTCATCTACATATGCATATGGGTGTATACTAACACATTTTTTTCATCCACAACTGCATGCATTAATTCACACTTCTATGATAGTCAATGGTATCAACTAAAGCGGCCAAGTTTTTTCCAATTTCTTGGCACACTTTCTTTATGCGCTCGTATGAAAAATTACACTAACCTGGTTTGGATTTTACTCATAAGATACCCCTACATGCCAGTTGCCATGTTACATGTTAAATTTGGAAACAATTGTTAAAAGTGTATATTTCTGCATGTACTACTAAAATCATATGTTATGGAATAAAAGATAGAGACAATTTGTTATGGCAGTGGCAAAATCGAAGACAGCTCCATTTTGGGCACAACAGGCTAGGCAGCTGCTTCGTTCTTAAGCTTTTGAGAATTTTTGTTCTTATAAGGCCCGGTTTTTCAGTACAAGTTCAACTCAGTTTGTCAGTTAAACTACGCTTCAACTTACTCTGCAGTTTTTCAGTCTACTTTAACTGAAGTTTAAGCTGAGCTTAAGCGGCCGATCTGGCAGGTTTAAACTCTAGTTAACCCATCGGTGATTTGCGTTCGTTTGAAATGGCGTCGAATAAACCCAACAAGCATTTGGGCTTGAGTACCATTAGAGCTCATGTTGATAACTAGCATACCTCTAACATCTCAAGAGTTGTTACGAAACAGTGACTCAACTTGAGAATCATAGTGTGCTCAGCAAAAGAGGGAATTTTTTTATAAAGCGGAAAATGCTATTACTTAAGTTTAAAAATTATAGTTCCCAACTTGTGGTTCTTTGACTGGACTCACGTGTAAGATTCCAATACTACAGTATTTTCACGATAATAAAATAAAATATATGTACATGATTTATTTTTGATAAATAACGCTTCATTACTGCTATTATACAGGTGTTTATTTCTCACAATATATAGCTGTTTGCTTTGGTGGTAGGACCTTGCAGATTTTTTTCAACTTCACCTCAACTGGAGCAACGTGTTTAATATTCATTTGAGAACTGTAAATTTCTCAAAATCTCCCAAAGGTTGGATAATAATTTGAAAATGCTATTGATGATGGAGGTCAACTCGAGACCTATAAATTTTAACAAATTTCTCAAAGGTTGGATAGTGATTGGAGAATGAAGTTGGATATCAACTTGAGAACTATCTGGTTTAAGAATTGCTAGATAATGATGTTGGATATTACCTCCGGAACTAGATATATATTTCGCTTAAGAAATATCTTTTAAATGTTTGTTGGTAAGGAAAATTCAGTTGCTGTCGTATCTACAAATTATCTAGATAATAAAAAACCAATGTTGCCGTACAATAAAGCCTACCTCAAACACAACCTTAAAGTGTGACTGAAAAACTGCTCAGTAGTTTAACTGGAGTTTAAATATGACTAGAGTTTAAGCTTAGCTTAGCTAACAGCTGAAAAGCCGGGACTAAGAGCAATACTTCTACGAGCAATGATACTATTGTGACAATTGTCAGTGATTATTATCAGTTATAACAAAATAACAACAAAATTTATTCAGTTTGCATCACTAAAGTGTTTTTCTATCGTTAACTTGAAATGTGCCTGTACTATAATTCATGAACAAAGCAACATCAAGTGTCATTTGTTCTGAATTTTTCTTTGAAATATCATTTTCTTGATAAAAGTTTTTCTTTGTTTGCGTTACAACAACTAGTTTTCTTCATTTCGCTCGTACGCCTTTTGTTGCCCTTTGTTATAAGTTCATGCGTGAAAATGTTTTGTTTACTATATTTTTCCATATCAGAATTAATTTGCACTGACTGACTGACTGCTGATCAAATTGTTCGATTGTCATATTGTGTAGAAAAGAATATTATGAAATGTTGTAGTCTCGTTGTCTTTGTTAAAATGTCAACACTATGCAAATATCAATTCGTTGTTTTCCCACTTCTTTATTTTTAATTACATACATGCGTTTGCCAGCTGCCGCACAACGTTGAATAGAAAAAAGGCTTGGATTTATTGGTTATTTTTGTTTTGGACCAGAACTAGGTTATCCTCATCGGCAACAGAATGTTTACTGTATATACTATGTACAGTGTTTGAACTTGGGGTTGGGAGGGAGGAATGGCCTGAAGGTTTAATATAAATCGTTCCCGAGATGGTCGGGGTAGCACCTTAATGGTGCTGTGTTACTGGAGCGTACCGGTGTGTATCCGGCAAAGGGCCATCACATCGATAACACTCCCCAAAGCCTTCGTTGAACAACCTTATTGCTACAACAACAACATTTCCTTATATTCGTTACTTGCAGTAATTTGAATTGGAGTTCATTATATCTCCATCGTGAGTAATCGCGATTTTAAACTCAAAAACTTGGGCTCCTAGCCTAGCGATAACATTGCTAAAATTGCTGAAGAGTTAAGTTGTTCTTAGAATTCAAATGTTCATGCTAGACATAACCCTTTCCAAGGCGTGGGGTGGGGATCCTAAGCTGCTGCTGTTTTTGTGTGCAGCCAGAGGCAGGGTGACACATAATAAATAGATTCAAAATGGGATGAGGACAAGAGTTCGAGGTTCAGATCCCATAATCCTGGGATTTCTAAACAATACCGCGCATTGTAATTCCCTCTAGTTATATGAAAAATTTAGCAAAATCGCTTTTAAAGGCAAATTTTTTAAAATAATATTTGACTATGCTTACAGCAGCGAACATGAAAATAGCAATGGCATATTTAATCAAATTCCGTCAATTAAAATCTTCTTTTTTCTACTTTTGATAGTTTAAGAAAAAACTTACATGAATTTTGGAACCGTAACAACGCAAACCACTTTCAAAAACGTCTTCGAAAATTTCAGAAATTTTTCGTAAATGTCAGTCTTTTTATTAAGTTTTCTGAAAATTGTTTCTTAACCAATTTTAGTCTAAGAAAGTACAAGCCTCCCTTAAAACTCGTATCGATTCCTGAATTTTTTTCCAAGTGTGTGCCAGATTTTCTTCCACAAAAAAAAAAGGTTTACATTTTGTTGGATGAAAATCTAAAACACCTTCGGAAAAGTTGTCAAAAATAAATGCGAATTTTGAGATCTACATACTCAAAAAATTCAGAGAGCTCTAAATAAATCTGAATTTTTTCGGAAATGTTTTTAAGACTTTTTCCTTCAGTTACAAATTTTATTTTAGAATAGTTTAATTTACTTAATATGATAAAAATGCTTCTTATGTTTTTCGGGCGGATCATAAAATGTGTCCTATAGTCGGAAGATTACGCAATCTCCGCTGCAGGCTTGAAGGGGGAAGCTTTGAAGAAGTTGACACATTCACCAGACAGGTTCTTAGATTGGTTGTTCCTAAAAATCTTGCTGAGATAAGACATTTCGAGCTTGAGATAAGATATTTCGGAGCTTGCATCTAGCATAGGGTCGACTTTAATGAAAAATTAAGAAAACGAGTAGAATTATGCGCAGGGCTGTTCAAAAAATTTTTTATTGAAGTGCAAATCACAATACATATGCAAAATTATATGTACACTGAAACTTAATAAACTGAAAAAAATAAAATAAATAATTTTTTTTAATGTTTAAAGAATTTTGATGGTCCTCTTAACGAATAAATTTTAAATTAAAATTTTTCTCTACAATACACTTCTAGGGGTCACACTGGATAGAACCCTCACGTGGAATGCTCATTTGGATGCTATCCTAAACATGGCAACAAGAGCTTTCTTCGCCTGTACTCGTCTCTACGGCAAAACATGGGGGATTTGTTCAAAAATGGTATATTGGACATTTAATACTGTCGTAAGGCCAATAGTCACCTATGCTTCTCTAGTTTGGTGGCAGAAGGCCACGCAAAGAAAGGCAACGGCTAAACTAAGCAAACTTCATCGATTAGTTTGTGTTGGCATAACGGGTGCAATGAGAACCGCCCCTGCTGACGCACTTAGTGCTTTAGTGGGAATACCTCCCTTCCCTATACGGATAGGGAAAGAGGCAACACTAGGTGCACTAAGACTTCCAAATATTTCTGAGTTGACGGAAGTAAATATGATAGGGCATATGAAAGTAATAAGAAAATTCATAGGAAATCTCTCATTACAACTGCGTGACGTAATGTTCCCTAAGCTCAGAATCTCACGGAACTTTCAAGTGTCCATTGTGGACATGACCCACTGGGAAATAGGGAATCCTTATAACGGCCCTGACTCAGAGATCTGGTACACGGATGGATCGAAATTCGATGCCGGAAGAACGGGAGCTGACATCTATGGGCCAAACTTCAAAAAATCGATACCAATGGGATGTTACCCCACCATATTTCAGGCAGAAATTCATGCAATAGAGGTCTGTGGTAGAGAATGTCTGCGGAGAGGCTCAACATCGAAGAGCATCTACATTATGTGGGACAGCCAGGCGGCACTGCGTGCCTTGCAATCCTACACAGTTACATCTAAGCTAGTGGATGAATGCACTGAAATCCTTAATGCCCTGGGAGCCAAAAACAAGGTTTTGTTGGGATCGGTTCCCGGACATCGGTGACATGAAGGTCTATGGTCCAGAGCCCTTTTGTGGACTGACAAAAGGACACACCAGGGAAACTATAAGTAACTGGGAAACTAAACAATTCAGACGTCACTGGATTGATTGCCCAGGGCAAAGGCAGGCCAAACTGTTTATACTTCCGGCAACGAAAGTATCAGCCAAACTCATTAACCTAAGCAGGGAGAAGCTAAGAACTCTTACTGGGTACTACACGGGACACTGCGGTTGTTGTTTCTGTGAGCTGGATGGTGAAACGCCGGTTCACATTCTCTGCGAATGCGTCACTCTAGCTAGGCAGAGACTATCCCATCTAGGTGGTGGGACTCTTAATCCCTATGTGATATGGAGTAAAAAGCCTGAAGAGGTACTTAGATACATCAAGAGCCTCCAGATACAAAATTAGGCTGAAAGGTTGCAGTGCTTCCAGACCTATTAATAATAATGAATAAATTTTAAATTAAAATTTTCCTCTACAATATTTTAGAAAAATTGTTTGTTGTCATTTTGTTAGTGTAAATTTGAATATCACACCGAAGTGTTTGGATTCATATAGAAGTGCTTTTCCTTTGCACTGTCATATGAAATTCAGGCACTTTCATATGAATCCAATTTATATGTCAGGTCATATGGGAGTGCTGTGAAAATTTTTTTTTATATTCAAAGTGTGAATTTGTATCTGTGCTTTTTCTTCAGGGCAAAACAAAAACAAATGTGGTATTCATACCTTTCATTATCATACTATAGGCGAGGTTTGGGTTTTTGTATAGAAGAAATACCCTAAGAAAACATTTCACATATCATTTAAAAGTATCAAAACATAATTCGTTTAAAAACTGTAATTGTCAGTCATAATTGAAAATTAGAGAGAGGGTGATAATTAGGGTGAGGATGAGTTTGAGAATGCTGGAATAGTAGCTCTTAAAATTCTTTTAATATTTAGCAGGTAAATCTAAGCATGTCAATGACGACCGAGTCTGGTAGTCGTTGTGCAATGAGCATCCTAAACAAAAAATGTATTTCACCAAGTTTTACAAAAAATGTCCAGTATTTGGGGTTGCCATGTTTAAATACCAATGAACCTGGGAATCGTCCTATAAGTCAAAAATTATTTGTAGAATTTTTTGTTGGAGTTAAATTTTATTTTCATTTGGTTTCGTTAATTACCTAGAATCTTGTGTTCAATTACTTTAAGTAATTAAAACTAATGCAATAATTAATTGTTTTTTATTTCGAAATTTTACCATAGAAATTGGCTTTAAATTTCACATAGGCAACCATGTTCTCATACTTCACGAATCGAACTATAACTTCTCAATGCAAAATTCATTCGCTTACTTATTCATCTGAGTAAATTTCAAGCAAAATTTCTAAATTTATTTCTTGCTTCGTTTAAATAGTGGTTCAGCTGAGTAAGCACGCACTTGAAGTATTGCTAGTTTGTTTGTTGTGTTTATATCAAATTTGACGCACATATTTGTTAATACATTTTATTTTCGTAATGCATTTGAAATTTATGTTCTTTTAAATTTGCAAAAAAAAAGTTACTGTTGTTTGCATAAATGTTGTTAATGAAACGTACATATGTAAGTAAACTTAAAAAAAAAAAATCTCACGCTTAACTAAACACTTACAGCTAAATTCAGACTGAAAACAAACAAAAATATAAAGAAAATTAATAAAAATAAAACTGTATAAATTAAACATGAAAGAAGATATGAAACATCTACAATGAGTCTTATGTAAGTGAATACAAAAGCAACAACAACAAAATAAACAAAAACACGCACACATGCACGCCTTAATAATGTTGCTGTCGCACAATGGTCACAAAGTTGGACAACGACAACACCAACACAATTACCAAAAGCGCTGCAACTATTAAACCAACGATAAGCACGCAACCAGCGTAAGACACAATAATTATAACAACAATAACAAACATTTAAAAACAACATGCCAAAATGAATACTTGCGCTTGCGCAGCTAATGCTGCTGCGGTTAATGCAACAACTGCAACCGCAACAACAATAACATCAACAACACACAACCACACAAATCATATTAATCATAATCATCATAACCATCAATTTTCTGCGCAGCCGCAAACGCAATTGCAACTGCAACAACAATATTATACAACAACAACAGCCAATGATGAAGGAAATGTTATTGCAACAACGTCGCTGCCAACAGCTGCAGCTTTACTAGAGCAACCGGAAGTGGGTATACGGTCAGAGCGGCAACAACAACAATCTGTTCATAATGGCAGCAGTAGTAGTGGCAGCAATTCCGCTGCAGGGAACAGTCATTATGTTTGCTATTTGCCCGTTTTAAAACCCGATGTTGTACTTAGCGATCGCGGTCTATTTACCGTTTATTGTTTTGTCAAAGATTTTGTTAGGTAAGTACATATACATAATAACGATTTAGTTATTGCTTTTCTTCTTTTTTTTTTTTGTATTGTACAGCTGTTTGCAGAAAATTTAAGCATGAAATATTAGTAATAAAGTTGATATAAAAGAATGGGTGTGTGTATCTTTTTTTATTATACCTTTCATAAACATGACATGTTATATTAAATTTGGTCCGATGCTTGTAACGTTGAGAAATATAGAAGATAGACTCACCATTAAGTATACCGAATTGATCAGGGCGACGAACTGAGTTGATATAGCCATGTCCGTCTGTCCATCCGTCCGTCCGTCTGTCTGTTTGAACGCAAACTAGTCCCTCAAATTTTGAGATATATCAATGAAATTTGGCACAAGGATGTATTTTTGTATTATATTAGACATTTGTCGGATCCGGTAGGATCGGACCACTATAACATATATCTCACATACAACCGATCGTTCAGATAAGACGATTTTGGTCATTCCTGCCGCAATTTAGAAAGTATAAACGTGAAAATCGGTGATATATATTCTAATATATCATAGAAGATATCCTGAGAAAATCACTTTGATCGGAGCTATATATAGTTATATCCCATACAACCGATCGTTCAGATAGAAAGATTTTTGGCCATTTCTCCCTTAATTAAGAAAGTATAAACGTGAAACTCGGTGATATATATTTTAATATAACATAAAAGATTTTCTGAAAAAATCACTTTGATCGGAGCTATATGTACATATATACCTATCCCATACAACCGATCGTTCAGGTAGAAAGATTTTTGGCCATTTCTCCCTTAGTTTCCAATATAAAAGGTGAAACTCGGTGATATATATTCTAATATATCATAGAAGATTTTCTGAAAAAATCACTTTGATCGCAGCTATATATAGTATATATCCCATACAACCGATCGTTCAGATAGAAAGGTTTTTTGCCGTTTTTTTATTTTATATTTATCTTAAAAATCGTTTACGTATGTACATCTGTTCACTATATATTTCTTATCTTATACATCCGATTATTTGGAGATTACGAACGGGATAAGACTATTGTTCAGCCCCATTCATGAAAGGTATGAAGCCTTCGGCACAGCCGAAGACAGTCCCGTCCTTACTTGTTTTTTATTTATTTTTATTGATTTATTCTTAAGCAAGTTTATAATTGTAAAATCGAAAACGTTTTAAATCTTCCAAAGTAGAAAAAAATTTCAGAAACCATCTTTTCGTTGAAGCTTTCAAATAAGTATTTGGCAAAGTTAGGAAAAAAAATTTTTCCCAAATTACACTGATTTACAGCCAAAATGCACCAGACGCCATTATGAAATTCCTATGTAAAATCACCCCTGAGGTTACTCTTAATTCTATGGTAACGTTTTTGAGATATTCTTAATTCTTGGTAACGTTTTTGAGATATTTACGAATAACCGTTTAAAAAAAAAAAAATTGGAATTTGTGATCCAGTGTTATTCAATAAGTTATAAATTAAAAATTGCCTCAAATAAATGTTTTCATACATTTAAAAGCAACAAGGGCAATCCCCGCTTCACACAAAAACGAGAAGTTTTGAAAAAATTTCATAACAAAAAATTGTAATCCTTTAAAAACTTACACAAAAAGGTGCCAAATGATTTTTTTTTTATAAATTTAAGAAATGTTTATTCAAATTTCCAAATTTTGTATCTCAAATTATAGACAAACGTTTTTGTTTTTATCGGCCTATTGATAAATCATTCAAGGTTCGAATCGAGCTCAAGGCCAGAACAATAATTTTTTTCTAATGATAATTATTGTTATTTTTAAATTTTTCTAAATTTGAAAAATTGTATTTTGTTTTTGGAATAGTAAGTAGAAAATTTTTCAGACAACCTGCCATAGCTGCGCAGATAGATCCATTTCGAAGGGTGCTAAGCCTTCATCATCAGTACGCTTTAGGCATGCTGTGCTAACCATTTAGCTATACAGCGGTGGTTTGTTTGACTGGCAAATTTGCTACTTCTATTCCTTTTTACCAACTATATTTATTCAGTGTTGCGCCATCTGGTGCAAATCACTGATAATGCTGGATTTTTGTTTATTGTCAATTACTTTGTTTGACATTCCCAAGTGCTCATGGTTTATTAACAATTGTTTTTGTTTTTATCGGCCTATTGATAAATCATTCAAGGTTCGAATCGAGCTCAAGGCCAGAACAATAATTTTTTTCCAATGATAATTATTGTTATTTTTTAAAAAAAAGTTATCACTGTGAACACCGAAAATCTCAAAAATAAACATATTTTAAATCATATCTTAAATAAAATATCATAAAGCCCTTTTTTGCCCCTCGGTTGTGCCCCGTGATAAACCAAATTTCTTTTTCTGGTTTCTTCAGGCTGACAAGTCTTAGATTTTCATAAATAATTTAATTTCTTATAGGTTTTAAACACTTCAAAAATTCATTCAAAAATGTAATTTAATTTAAATACAAGCAAAAAATGAAAAGAAATTTTAGTTATTCAAAAGCTATACAAAATTTTTAAGGAATTGGCTATTGATCCGAAAAGTTTTTATAGTCTAAAATAAAGTAAAGTAGAAAAAAAAAATTTTGAAATTTTTATACTGAGTTTTCCGGACACTTGCAATCTAAAACCATTATTTATTAGAAAATTGTTTGTTTTAGTTTATAGATACAATTTTCATCCTGTTTGGATATTGGTGCGTCCAATTGCTATCTGCTTCTATAGAAATTACATTTTACAAAATACAAATCTTAAAGCATCGCCTCGATACTCTCCTGTTAGCAGCTGATGATAATACATCGGCAAGCGCTACCATTGGTGAAAGGAGTACATGGGCTCTGGTTGGAGCACAAAATAATAATTTGGTATTGCGAAAAAAACTTTTAATTGAAATATTTTTAGTTTTGTTTAAATTTTTTGCAATACGAACCTACTTCTATTGTTTTAGTATTTTTTAAAATGAAGAGTGTTTATTTCCCTATTAAAAATGTACAGGCCACTTTGTAGTGCAATGTTAATTTTTATATTTTTTTTTTTTTTTTTTTTGCTTTGAAGCTGTAGCTTTACAGCGAAAAAACGCAGACAAATTTACATTGCCTCAAGTGACCAATGTATGTATTTTTGTAGGGGAATAATTTGGCGTTATTGTAAACAACACAAAATAAAAATTGAAGCAGGCTCATTTTGCAAAAACTTTCAAAATTTAAGAAAGCTGAAAAAAAATTACAAAAATGTTTCATATTTTTTTTTATAATTTTTTTTTTTTTAAGCACAGAAAACTACTATAATACTAGGTACAAACACACACAAAATTGGCAATTTATACCATTTGGACAATTTCTTACGCAATTTATCATATAATAAATTGTAATAATAAATTGTCAGTTTGAAAAAAATTGCGTAATAAATTGTTTCAAACTGCAAATGCAACCTTGTAAAGTGTGTTTATTGAGTAGATTTAAACGTCAGTTACGCATGGCTCAACTATATGGTTGGCTCATCTCATCAGCTGATTTTATTTTTTTCATTTCACTGGAGTAGGGATTTTCAAAAGAAGATGGCAAACTCAAAATTAAACCAAATCATTGAACACATTTCTTACAACAGACAAAAATTTCAAAGTTTTATGTTTTCATTCCATTCCATTCGCCTAATACCAACACGCACATTTTGACAGTTTGAACAAAGGTATGTTGTTGCTGTAGAGATGAGCCAACCAGCTATGAAATTTTACTATTGTGTAAGCTAAATTGAGTTGTATGAACACCACTCAATTTAAATCGAAATTGCCTCAATTTATTTTTCTGTTTGAACAAAGTATAAGGATCATCCAAATTTGTTTTTTTTTTTGTATGATGAAGTTTAATGGTCTAAATATTTATTGAAAAAATCGCAAGGAAAAAAGCCAATTTTCGACACCGTGTATCATCGGAATCTGTTCACATTTCGGTTACTCTTTTTGTATAGCTTACAATGACAACGTTTTTACCAACCTCGATAGATTTTGGAGATACTTTTTTCGAGCGGGAACACTTGACGTGAAAAGCCTTATATACATACTTCTTGTTGTATATGGAAATTATTTTTTTGTATTATGTTCTGCAAATGGATTTACATACTTGCTACTTACATACATACATACGTCTATTGCTCATGTGATCTGCATTGCTTTTCTTGTTTTTGCTATTGTTGTGTACAGACCATAGCATATCCCACTAATTTATATTTATTTTTCATTTTATTTATAACAGCTCTGTATTATTTCTATGTTCAATATGCCCTGTATCATATTTGTAGCCTCAGATAAAGCAAGGCACAACGTTTTTCCACGCTGGAAGCTATGACAAGAATTGATATGTACAGTGTTTGTGATGTGTATTTCGAAAAAAAAAAAACCAAAAAAAAGTCACCCAAGATAATGAAATTGCTTCACACTTGTCACCATATACTCGCATACATATTACGCAAACATACACACACACACCCTTGCCCATCTGCATTGCTCGCTAACGCTTATCAATATTTATTGTACTAAAATTTAATATTTATTATGAACATTTTTTCACTTGCTGTGCCTTACTTCTACCATTTTTCTGTGCTCCTGTTATTCCACCACTAGCTATCACCTGTTTTTTCTTTAGTGATAAGATTGATAACAACAAATTTTTTCGCCATTGTATTATATTTTCAACTGTGCTATCAGAAGTTAAGGAAAAAAAATGTGTCGCCACTAATCAACAAGTGTTCTGTATTTTGCAAAAACAGCAACAAAAATTAAGAAATATTCTAATCTTTTCTTTTAGATTGCCATTATGAACATATTTATATACTACACTCTATATGTTGTTGCTTCGGTTGATAGTTGCTGGGTAGCTGATTGCCCAATAATCACTTGCTGATATCCTGCTCAGCATATGTTTTTATGAAACAGCCCTCAAGAACGCAAAGTTGCAAGTGCCTCCGTGGCGCAATTGGCTAGCGCGTTCGGCTGAAATCCAATGAACTGATTTTGATTTTTTGATTTATAATATTGAGATAGTTTTCTATAACTATTAAACATAGTTCAATGATAAATAGTTTGCTCAAACCATTCAAACAGCTTTGGCTGATTTAAATATTTCAGGAATGAGTAGCAAGTATAGTAGTTATCTACAATTTCTTATCAAATAATCGGGCCTGTTCTGGATTTCGATTCCGACCAATTTATTCGGAATCGAAATGGATTGGTGTTCTGAATATCGATTCCGACCAGACTTGGTCGATTTGAAAAGCTTTGCCTCTGAGCAGTCGAAATCGAAAGTAATTAGCCTATTAAGCACAGATAATTACATTATTTTTCCAACAAATACGTTTATTAAATTATTCATTTTATTTGGAGGATTTACAACAACTTTTTGCTGGACTATTTGTTTATTTAGTATAACAAATCTAAATTAAAAAATTCCTATCAAAAATTTTCTAAGCTAAAAAAGCGATTCTGGTCGAAAGGGAACCGACGTGTTCTCAATTTCGATCGATCGATTTTTGCGATTTTTATGCACAATTGCACGTCTTCTTGCCTCTACATTTCCGAAAACCATTGGTGGTGGCATTTTGTTCAAATTTTTGTACAATTTTAATTTAACTAAAATCAAAATAAAAAAACAGCTGTTTCGCTTGATTATCGACTCGAAATGAAAACGATTCGAAATCGACTTCGAATCGATTTGTTTCAATCAGATTTGAGAACACCAAAAACAAATCGACTCGGAATCAGCCTCGTTTTATTTTTCAAAACGAGTCGGAATTCAGAACAGGCCTGAATATCATAATTTCTTTGTAAATTTGTTGTTTTAGCATTGCTTTCTCCGTATAGTGAAGTATTCCATGATTTCTAAGATGTTTTGTTATCGATTCGTTTCAATATATGTATATACATAGACGTCAAGGGCACGAAACATCCGATTAATTTAACAGCTCAAGAGAATCAAAAAAATCCTCTAATCCTAACCAATATTTTTTTGGGGGGATTTGGGATTATTAGCAGGTTTCTAACTATGACCATAGCGCCAGATACTAAATCAAAATAGTATTTCTAGATTGTCGTTTCATTTCACATGTTCCTGCGTTATTCACAATAGATCCGTTATTAAATAATATTTAGATTGCGTTATTTTTTAAAATGGCATTGTTTGGGTTTTAAATGGCACCACGCCAGGCACAAAATTGATATTAATTTGGTTTTTAAATGGCACCACACCAGTTTTTAAACTTCAATATACGATAAATTATAAATTCACTGATTCCTGTTGGGGTTGCAAAACTACCACCCTGACTCCAGGTCAGGGAAGCACTGCATGTCCCAACTCCGCCAAAACGCCAGCAGGAAGCACAAAGCCAACCTTGAGGCCAATTTAAATTTTCAGCTCAACCAAAAAAAGCCCGAAAACTTGCAGTTGAGCCGAAGATGACACTGCACGACCACTCCGACGAACTGACTAAAACGGAATGAAACCAATCTTTTTTATACGGGACTTGGGCGATTATTGCTTATGACGACGGATATAAAATGCTATGTGGAAATAGTAATACACATTTGCAATTAATTTCACCGTGGCTTACTTACAAAAAGTTAAAATCAGCAAAGCGACAGTTTCTGTGGCGCTTCTTCAATCATCTACACTATAAAAAAGATCAGATCATATCAACTCGATTGATGTGACTCAAAGCACAATCGATAATCTCTCGGAAATAGCATTGTCCCTGTCGAACTTGAATCGTAATAGGTAGAGTAGGAAATTTGAAAACACCTTCGGGGGAAAATTTGTGCCAATTTTGAGAGACCTTATACCATTTACAAACACACACCAAATTGGCAATTTATTTTTGGGAAATTTATTACGCAATTTATCATATAATAAATTGCCAATTTAAAAAAAATTGCGTAATAAATTGTTTCAAACTGCAAATGCAACCCTGTAAAGTGTGTTTATTGAGTAGATTTAAACGTCAGTTACGCATGACTCAACTATATGGTAGCTCATCTCATCAGCTCATTTTTTTTTCATTTCACTGGAGTAGGGATTGTCAAAATAAGATGGCAAACTCAAAATGAAACCAAAATATTAAACACATTTTCTTTTAAAACACAAAAATTTCAAAGTTTTATGCAAGGCAAATTCAATATCAGGTGTTGTTATCCCAACAGCTGATTGATTGCTTGTTCTTGATTATTTTCAATTTTCGTAAAGTTTTCTCGTATTTTTTTCCAAATTGTTTTTGAGCCTTCTTTGTATAGTTTTAATTTCAAAATTAGAGGTTTTTTTTTTAAATATCGAAATTAAAAAAAAAATAATTTAACTGACGAAATTAGATAAAAAAAATGTCGCTGCTATTTTTCTCTTCGTTGCTGTAGATCTTTATGTTTTCATAACAACCGTACCGTAACATTCTAAGTTATCATATACGAGCACATTGTACTGTATTGTATGATGAATGTGCGACCTACATCAATAACTCAATATCTTCTGTGGTATTATACCCAATGCAAGTTCGCAGTTCTGATCTGGCGGTATCACTTATATCGCAGCAGTACGGATGTTGTGCTATTGCACAATTTCCAAGCAATAGCAATTCATCTTCAAAGGAAATATGTTTTAATATTTGAATTTTCATTTCCAGCCAACCACCTAATTAGCCATTGGAAAAAAAGAGAAACAAATATACAAATATAATTCTCAAATTAGCATTCGTAGACATCTGTGCGGCAGTATTATCGGCCATTCAGAGTGACTCATTGTAAAAATTTATATTCTACTTTTGTCCGCCTGAGTGTCGTTCTTGTTATGCATGTAATATATAAAAACTGCATAAAATTTAAAAATAAATAATAAATAAGGAACAAATAAAATTTAATATACTAAAATGAATTCCGGCATTTTATTTCAATTAGCAATGGCAACTGTCATCCTTGAAACTAAAAATAGTATAAAAATCTCATTAAAAAATATAAAAACTTTTAAAGTGACACAATCCAAAATGTTAAAATTTTGTAGCTGCATACAAAATTAAATTGCCCGCCCGCATGGCGCAAGGTGTTGACAAATATATGACTTCGTTTGGGCATAAAAGTGGGCGGACTAACGAAGAGCACAATTTCCTGCTCGTTTGGCCCATCTTTATATGCTAGAAAAGCCTTATAACGGTGCACATTCATATTGTGCATTATATACTTGCTTTCACTATTTGCTTAAGCGACCAATTATTTAGCGTCACTAGCATGCGCAAGGCTAAAGTTGTTTGTGTGTCTGCGTGAATTTGTTGCTGTCGTCAAGGGGCGTTGGTGTGTTTGGTTGCAACGCCTGCCATTCAGCACTGTACGACAGTCAATCATTGCCACTCAATTAACAGCGGCAATTTAATGACGAGCTTAACAGTGCATAAATGCAACAGCAGCTACAACAACACTAACAACAATAAAATGTAGGAATTCAATTTGAAGCGTAACCAAAGCTAAAGAGGAATTTCATTGCTCTTGTCGTTGTTATATAAAAATAAGAAATTGACATTTCATGCAATTTGCTTCCGCTTTTGTACACTCTTCTGCATTTACACTAACAAACAGCGTCAAACCGGAAATTGGGAACAAGAAATATTTTGATCTTTAGTTACTTTTTTCACTTGGGTTGGGTTACGTTCAGTGATAGATATGCAGTAGGAAAAGCTCACTTGGACTACTTGAGGATCCGTTCTGGTACCATCTAATGTAAAGCATATGTTTCGAATATAGTGAAGTCCGAACTTGAATATCATGCTCCATACAGCAGGATCAGGATTGGTTTTAAAATAAATCGAAACATACCTTATGTGCTCCCGACAGAAACCCATCAGAACCGCAATCATCGAGGATGAATTAAAGGCGGCAGATCATCTGCAATCCAATTTTGGCCAAAAAGATTCCCTTTCACTGCAAGAGATAGCGCCTGCCCGAAGTTTGCATACCACACTCGAGGCCCATTGGTACAAGAGCCAGATTGCGAGTGCACAATGAAAATATATTGCGATCCAACAACTATTCTTTCCTCTCTCGAAAATATAAAGGTATTGTAACTCGTACAGGGAGCAGTTTTGGGCACACAATATTCAAGTATGGGGGTCATTTAAAATTTGTAAAAAAAAACGGAATTGCCAGTTGTCAGAGTTCATATTTCATAAATTCAGCATTAAATTGACAGTTGTGTTGTGCTCGTAGCGCCGCTGGGACCTCTAGCAGGATGCGATCTCTCCTCACGCTTGGTCGGTCCCAACCCAAGGCATCTGCCCCTGATGAAGTCAAAAGCCTCAGAATCAGTAATTTTTTTTTTTTTTTTTGTATAAATTACAAACTGCGAGTGTTCAATGAAACTACATTACGTGCTACCAACTATTATTTCCTCTCCCGAAAAGATTAAGGTGTTGATGCTCCTACAGGGCGCAGTTTTGGGCACACAATATTCAAGTATGGAGTTAATTTAAAATTTGTAAAAAAAATCTGAATTGCCAGTTGTCAGAGTTCATATTTAATAAATTCAACATTAAGTTGACAGTTGTATTGTGCTCGGATCCCGCTGGAGACCTCTTGCAGGATGCGACCTCTCCTCACGCTTGGTCGTTCCAAGGCAAGTCTGCCCTTCTCGAAGGGCTGGTGTCACGTATGATATATGTACAAGTCAAAAACTTCAGAATCAGTCATTTGTTTGTATAAATAATAAGACGTACGGCCAATTTGTAAGGCAAATTAAATAAGGCACGACGCAAATTGAAAGAGAATCTCGGCTTAAATCCCCTTCGGAGGCTATCACGCCTTACATTTATTTATATAGCAATCCCCTATCACCCTTCTCGGTATTTTGGTCTTATGTAGGAATACTTTCAAAGTTATTTGAGCCACTCCAAATATTTGCCTCTGCTGATTTCAATCTATCTGCAACTTCCTTCTCTTTACCTTTATTCTTGCTTTACTCTCACTACTCCCGCTATTTTTCTTCTAATTTTCCGTAGCCCTCTTTCTATGTTCTCTCTCAGTCTTCATTCACCTTTTTCGTTTCTTTCGTTCCTCTCTTATTACTTTTCTTTACGTCTTTAACTACTCCTTAACTTTCCACTTCTCTTCTGATTCATCTCCATTTTTCTTCCCCTCTTCCTTGTCACCCCTCTTTGTTTCGTTTTCCGCCTCCCAACATCCTCTTTTTGTACTCTCAATTTTCCATTCCTTCTATCCATAACCGTTCGCTGCCTTGTTTCAATCCTGTCTTCTATTTTTTGTTTCTTTTCATGTTCTTTTGTGTTTCGTTTTCCTTTTCCTTGTCCCATTTTGCTCCACCTTCTCCGTACTTATTTCTCTCCCCCTCCTACTTTTCACTCTTAACTGTATACAGTTTTGGATATTCACTTAAAATATTTTCGAAGATATAGAGGGTTGCCTTTTTCCTAAAAGGGAGTAAACAATATTTTCCTCCTATTTTGAAAAAATTTCCCTTCGTACCTCCTTTTTTCTCCCGTTTTCCTCATTTGTTACTTCCTATCCTACCTTACCAAAATTTTCATCCTGCTTTAGCTCTCTTCTGCATCTATCGCCTTGCATCTATTTATTTGTCCGCATCTGTACATGCAAATATTGCGGCTTTTCTATACGCTATCGTCGTACTTGTTGTGGTTATTTGCATATACTTATTGCTAACCAAATTAATTTACATTACATTGCATATCGCATTTAAAAACAAAAATAAAATTGCATTGTTTGCTAATGTTCACACTGGTTTGTCGGCCGTCAACTTATAAGCAGCTCATTCAATGCCGCCCAATGCAATCGATGGTGTAGAATTATCTGGATATCTGCCAAATTTATTTAAACTTTGTTTATCGTTAATGACGTGCTACGCTTTTGATCAAATTTGAGTTTACGTTAATTAATTGCATTTGCGCATATTGAACAAGAAATATGCTTGTATGGGCATGAATGCGTTTTTTTTAGAATGTTTTGTAAATTTTAGTTAAATTTAAAATACTTTTAAATTTATTGTTTTATTTTTTGGCGATGGAATTTTTTTTTTGATTTAGTTGGTCAGCGAAACGAAAAACTGGGTTCAGCTGCAAATATAGAAAGTTAAGAGTTTTAGGCGTAAAAGTGAAAAATTTAACAGTTATCATGTAAAAGTAAATGATAAACTTGGCTTTTCAATGAATAAGGAAATGTGGTTTTATTAGGTACACAAGTGTACACAACGCTTCAAAATACGTCTTAAAGTTGAGATGTTTCTCATTCTTTTCTTTCTTGTACGCAAAACTTAAAGTATTCAAATCAGAAATTTGTTTTCGAACTTCTTATAATATTTACTAATGCGCCAAGCGCAAAGCTTTTTGAAATCAATTGAAAACAACTATTTTAGAATATTAATCCGGTCAATCACCATTACTGGGTATGGAAAACATTTTGTTCAAAGTCTAAACATAAAAAACTAGTTGTTTATGTTTTATGATAAAAATGTGTATACATCTACATTTGCGGGTAAAAAACGCTTATCATCACTTAGATAGTATTCAGCAGACCCATCTAGCGGCAATTATTGAAGAATCGCGGCAGTAGTAAATAAAGCGGGAGTCATTGGTGCCGTTTGTCGTATCGCTGTAGTCGTATCCCTAACGTAATCAGCTGTTTATCGTTACGACGGTAAAGCAAAAACCAATTGGTTGGCTACGATACGGTTACGACCTTAGCGGCACCAATAATCGATTGCATTGATTCCCATAAGGTTGGTCGAATCAGCTGTTATAAGGTTACCGATACGGTTACCGATAAAGCACCAATGTCTCCAGATTTACTCCCTACAAAGTGGGTTATACTGAATAGCGGAGACACGCACTTCTGTTGGTCAAAGTGAATAATCTATAGCTGAATCGGTTGCGATGAATAGTGGACACACACCCTTTTTGGTCATAGAAGTGGAAAATATGATCTGAAGTGTACAGATAATATGAAGAGACACATTTCAGTTGCAACTGAGTATAATGCATACTGAAATTTAGCAGTACTAATTTTCTGCGCATCTATTTCATAAGTTTAGATAAAGTTACACACTTAGCGATCTATATAAAGTTTAAGTGTATATGTATATATATGTTAAAAACAAACTCAGCTGTTGTCTCGGGGTTACATTGGTGTATAAATGAAGGGACTGGATTTCATTTTAACTGATATTCCTATATTATATTTTAAGTATATATATTTTTATGATAAAACATACCTTTTTGCTTAAATTCGCGAGAACTCAGTTTTTTTTACCCTTGACCTTCAATAAAATTTTTTCCATACACAGGAATGCTGAGGAGTTTCTAAATTTTATGTAAAATTATATTTCAAACAGTATTATTGATTTTCAGCTTGTTGTAACTTTCTGAATCACTATACCTTAAACATTCTCGGAAGATTTAGGAACCTGATATGATTCCGAAATATGTGAAAAATATTGGCCCCAAAAAAATTAAGACGCCGGGATGATGAAAAGCTGTTCAGAATGTTCAGAAAACTAAGCAACCTCAGAACAGATATACATATTTAATTCTGGAAAAATTTTTGTTCAAAATTAAATTGAATACAATCATAACATTTCTTGCTTTTCCCTTTGAAAATAGGTATGAATTAATTTTTTCTCATGGCTTAATCATTTTCTAACTATCCGCATATTAACAATGTATGTATATAAGTTCGCGCTTTTTTGTTTGCCTCCGCGGTTAACATCGGTTAGTGGTCGAGCCTTCGTATGCCATCGACTAGCGCTTACGTCGGTATGCCCTATCTTTGAGGGGTTTCCTTCCAAATATAATACTTTCAAACAAGGCTTTCCAATATCCCAACCCATTCTTAATGTTTGCTGGGTACTCTTTTTTTGGTCTATAGTCCGGTCATATTTTTTTATGAAATTTTTAATTATTTTTCTTTTAAGAAATATAGTCATGAAACTACTTCCGATTACTAATTTAAATTTTCTTTCCATCTTTTCAGGTAAGACTTCAAATTTTTAATATCGTGAGTATACAAATTTTTATTTTAGAGGTGTTCAATGAAAATGTAAAGATCAGTTTTTTGAAACACATAGCCCGGGTAAACACGAAGAAACCACTCTGTTTGCCAAGACAAGCTAAAACTTACCAAATGCCAAGAATTTATTTGTTGCTACAAAGAAATTTCTACAGCTGCAATAATAATGTGAAGTTGACGGAAAAAAACATGGTTTATTTTGAAACAACATATTTTTTATGCGAATTAAAATTTACAATAAAAAAATGACAAAACGTTAATTTTTAATTTCCTTGCTGCCATCCACACCAACGATCATGGGTTCATGCCCCGCACAAAGCAACATAAAAATTTTATAAACAAGTTTTTTCAATAAGAAGAAAATTTTTCTAAGCGGGGTCGCCCCTCGGCAGTGTTTGGCAAGCGCTCCGGGTGTATTTCTGCCATGAAAAGCTCTCAGTGAAAACTCTTCTGCCTTGCACATGCCGTCCCGCCAATTTGTAGGAAAAAATCAAGCACGACGCAAATTGGAAGATAAGCTCGACCTAAAATCTCTTCGGAGGTTATCGCGCCTTACATTTTTTTAAATGTTTCAATACTCACTGTGAAATTTCATGGAATGCCATGAAATTTTGTATAGTGATTCTAGGCGTTTCTGGAAGTAACATAGGCATGTTTTTGCGATGGAACTTGAAAAAAAACTTTTTCGCGGGCGGAGCAATCTAGTTTCCAATTTAAATGTTAATTTCACAGTACTGTTTTTATTTTATTTTTATTTTATTATTTTTTTTTTTTGTGGAAACTATTTCACTTTCAATAAAGTGTATTACGGCTACCGTGGTGTGATGGTAGCGTGCTCCGCCTACCACACCGGATGCCCTGGGTTCAAACCCCGGGCAAAGCAACATCAAAAATTTTAGAAATAAGGTTTTTCAATTAGAAGAAAATGTTTCTAAGCGGGGTCGCCTCTCGGCAGTGTTTGGCAAAGCGCTCTGGGTGTATTTCTGCCATGAAAAGCTCTCAGTGAAAACTCATCTGCCTTGCAGATGCCGTTCGGAGTCGGCATAAAATCATGTAGGTCCCGTCCGGCCAATTTGTAGGGAAAATCAAGAGGAGCAGGACGCAAATTGGAAGAGAAGCTCGGTCTTAGATCTCTTCGGAGGTTATCGCGCATTACATTTATTTTTTTTTTTTTTATATCGATTGCTGAGTGGAATATCCCACTATCTTCGTTGCCTATTCAAGAGCGCCCTGCCTTTCTTAGAATTTGTTTCAAAAACGCCTTATCTGAGTACAAATTCAATACATTTTGACATTAGGTAGGGCGTTAATGTAAAAATTTCTGAAATTGGGCGCTCTTCAACCGAATTCTGCAGAGATAGGATAACATTCCACACAGCAGTCGATATGCTTTTCATGTCTCATATTCGACTTCCCATTTTCAATTGTGGCAAATGCTAAAACGCGAATGACTCCTGCATCTGTTGCTACTCCCCTCAGCGGGTTAGGGGGATTAGAATATACCCGCGGTAGGTATGCCTGTCGTAAGAGGCGATTAAAATACAAAATTGATTCAAGGGGTTGTGTAGCGCAACCCTCTCAAGGCGTTGCCAGCGCAATATATAGCTTCTCCAACCCAATTGTTAACCTCACCTACCCGTGGCGAATCCTGTTTCATTAACAGCCGAAGCTCTGGCGACCCCAAGTTCCTCATGGAGCTAGAGTGTGGGTAGAACGGGATGGCCTAGAAGGTTTAATGTGGTCATATAAATCGTTCCCGAGATGGTCGGGCTAATACCTTAATGGTGCTTTGTTACCGGAACGTACCGGATCTATATCCAGCAAAGGACGATCAACATCGATAACACTCCCCAAAGCCTTCGGGGTCTTTATCGTTAGTACAACAACAGCAACAACATCTATTTCTACTTGTATCTTAATTATTTTATTGATATAGAGGAAAATCTGGAACAACCTTCAGAAAAATAATATCAAAAACTAATGTGAATTTTGAGAGACCTTTAACTTGTACTTTATTAGACTAAAATTGAGTGAGTAACGAACAGCAGACTCGAACAAATTCAGAAAACTTTATATAAAAAGTTCGTAATTTTCGTAAAATTATTTCGCATTTTCCATTTTTTTTCGAAAACGTTTTAGATATTTGTCTGCATAAGAATTACATTAACAAAATTTTATGAAATAAATGGCAGCATTTATGTATTGTGGTCGAACGCCTTTTATGTGGCAGTAATTCATTTCTATTTTATCTAATCATTTGACTTAATAAGCGCTTCATTTCTACAACAATATGCACTTAATGAGTTTATTTCAATATGATTAATTGATTAGTGTTGTTTTCAGGCACTCAATCAACTTCTCTTCAAAAAGCTCTGTGTTGAATGATAAACAAATTAGAAATTTTAATATGTAAACAAAAATATCAATAACTGGCCTATTATTTAAAAATTAGCATGCAATCAGTGTGTGATTTTAATGTAAATATGAAATTGTATAACCTAATATGAATAATAACAAAGGAAATGGCAAATAAGAGTCGGAGGGTACATATCCAGTACACATCCCATTTCGACCAATTTTGAACCCGACACCTTTAGATTGGCTGAAAGTTTTTCTTCTTTTTTTAGCTTACGAAAGACGTTCTTCAGAAGTTTTTCAAATTTTTTCATCCAACTCAAAAAAAGTTATGAATTCTAAAAAAAACACCGTTTTTGTTTTCAAAATGCTATAACTTTTTCAAAAATTGACCGTTTGGGATCTTTTTTTTAATTTTTTTAAATGTACTTTTCGGAAAAAATTCAAAAAAAAGTTTTTTTTTTGTAATTTTTCAGTTTTTCGAGATTTTTCGAATTTCGCCCTTTTTTTCTCATAAAAAACTTCAAGCAAATCTGCAATCATCCCCACTAATCCCGGAGTGCGCCGAGAATTTTTTTTATTTAATTGAAAAAAAAACTTTAAAATTTTTTTTGTATTTTTTCCCAAAAGTACATTTAAAAACATATTTAAAAAAAAAATGATCCCAAACGGTCAATTTTTGAAAAAGTTATAGCATTTTGAAAAAAACACCGTTTTCCAACTCAAAATAATTTGTTTCAAAAATTGACCGTTTGGGATCATTTTTTTTTTTTTTTAATATGTTTTTAAATGTACTTTTTGGAAAAAATACAAAAAAAATTTTAAAGTTTTTTTTTTCAATTAAATAAAAACAAAAAAATTCTCGGCCCACTCCGGGATTAGTGGGGATGATTGAGAATTGATTGAAGTTTTTTATGAGAAAAAAGGGCGAAATTCGAAAAATCTCGAAAAACTGAAAAAATTACAAAAAAAAAAACTTTAAAAATTTTTTTGTATTTTTTCCGAAAAGTACATTTAAAAACATATTTTTTAAAAATAAAAGATCCCATACGGTCAACTTTTGAAAAAGTTATAGCATTCTGAAAACAAAAACGGTGTTTTTTTAAAAATTCATAACTTTTTTTGAGTTGGATGAAAAAATTTGAAAAACTTCTGAAAAACGTCTTTCGTAAGCTAGAAAAAGAAGAAAAACTTTCAGCCAATTTCAAAGGGGTCGGTTTCAAAGTTGGTCGAAATGGGATGGAATAACCCATATATATCAGAGCTATCATAATAATACTCATCATCTGATTAGTTAAAATGACAGGCATTTTTAAAACATAGAACATTTTAAACGGTTTTATTTAAGTTGACTTGACAGGCTGGACAGCACTTTTTTGTAATTGAAATTTAGTTAACTTTCCGATAAGCTACAAACTTGGAATATAGTTCAGAACCCGATGACAATGCAATAACAAGAAAAAAATCGCCGCTTGGTGGCGCAAGGATCGAGATATTCACAAAAATCGCATTTGTATTCCGATTTGGCTCATATCTGGAACACATAATACATACAAGAATAGAAAGCGACCTATGAAAAAAATCGCCGCTAGGTGGCGCAAAGATCGAGATATTCACAAAAATCGCATTTGTGGCCCGATTTGACTTATATTTGGAACACATAATACATACAAGAATAGAAAGCGACCTATGAAAAAATCGCCGCTAGGTGGCGAAAGGATCGAGATATTCACAAAAATCGTATTTGTTATCCGATTTGGCTCATATTTGGAACACATAATACATACAAGAATAGAAAGCGACCTATGAAAAAATCGCCGCTAGGTGGCGCAAGGATCGAGATATTCACATAAATCGTATTTGTGGTGCGATTTGGCTCATATTTGGAACACATAATACATACAAGAATAGAAAGCGACCTATGAAAAAAATCGCCGTTAGGTGGCGCAAGGATCGAGATATTCACAAAAATCGTACTTGTGGTCCGATTTGGCTCATATTTGGAACACATAATACATACATGAATAGAAAGCGACCTATGATGTCCGATTTGGCTCATATTTGGAACAAATATTACATACAGTCCGGAAGAAGTGACACCAAAATATTTTGGAGTTCGAGGAGAGACAAGCATACGTGGCGCAGAGTCGAGTAAAGTCTTTGGAAGGATTATGTACTGAGGACATAGATTGAAACAAATTGACAGGAAAAGGTCCTTGAGTCACTAAATGGACTAAATAGATGAGAAATAATAGGCAATTAAAAAAAACTAAAAACTTGAAAATAAAAGTGACTTGTATGCACATCAACAAATCAATCATTATGGGTAGAACCCATATTTCCATACAAGCAGCGGATAGTAACGCACAAACACATGCATATATCTGAGTTACTCCCAAAAGTATGCAGTCATTTGTGCAAGTATCACTCACATATACACGCGCATGGGCTATGAGAGAAGCTATAAAATCGTGCATCTGTAGTTATAGCTGAGAAATGTATAGCTTGTAAACGAGAAGTGAATTCTAGAAATAGAAGCGCCTAGAAATATGGAACGAGGAAATCGAAGAGTATAAAAGAGCGCAATCTGAGCAATCAGAATGAGTTTGATTTAAGCACGATATATGTCGAGAAGTAGTAGTATTGTGAAGTACTTGAATAAAGGTCATTTAGCATTATTGAATAGTTGAGTTATTTATTCAACAGTTTAGTGATTCGAACGTTAGTAGAAGGTTGCAAATAAGAGGAATTTCAGTAAATTCGTTACAATACTAAAAGCTAGAAAATAATTAGGTAGGTCCTAGGTAATAGTCATCACACTCCTCATCAACCTAGGGCGTTGATCAGACAATTAAATAAAAGCGTTGGACGCGTCAAATTTCTATTGATAGTCTTATATACGCTTTTATTTAATTGTCTGATCAACGCCCTAGATTGATGAGGAGTGTGATGACTATTACCTAGGACCTACCTAATTATTTGCTAGCTTTTAGTATTATTATTACTTCATGTAAGTATTGTTTTCAATAAAAACGTTTAACTTAACATATTTTGTATTTAATTAGCGAGCTTTGCTCATATTGCTTTATACAATGGTAGAGAAAAATTGTCAGTTTACAAACGGCGATGGTTACTAGGACATGTTTCTGAATTTCACTTCTTCATCAGCTAGCTTTTCGGGAGCTGAGCGTTGAACTCGAATCTCCAACATTCATTTTTTTTTTATTATTATTTCATTTCTTTGTAAGCCATATAAATAAAATTGGTCCTTAAAGTACGCTGACATCTGAAATTACTTTAGTTGCGTATACGCCCAGGCGTACAATCAAAAAACGCTCTTAGTGCGCTTGATATTTATTTTACCAAGCAGCATATAAACATTGAAATCTTTAGAATGTATATTAAGATAGCAATATGATTTGGCAATAGACGCCAACATTTATTTTTTGGCTACGATTTTTGTTAAAATTTGTTTTCTAAAAGTTTCTAAAGTACATTGCTACCGCTAAATATTTTAAATGAAGCAATAAATTAATGCAGGTGGGCGGCCGGATGCCGCATGTTTACGAAAATGTATATAAATATTTCTTTTGAAGTGCTGAAGTGCTAGAAAAGGGCTATGCAAATTTATTGTTTACAGAACCTGCGCATTATTCATGTGTGTTTATATACAGTAGTGGCTAAATAAATGTAATTATTATAATTAAAAGCTATTTTATTCACTTCACTTTAAAACTTCTAAAAGCTTATTTTTAAAAAAGTTTTTTTTTTCTTTAATTTTATTGTTTACTTTTAAGTTCGTGTTATTAACAAGTAATAGAAGCTTGTTCTTAGAAAAGCTTTTTTGTTAAATTTAATTTAAATATGAATTTTTTTAAATTTTTAGTAGGGTAAAATATTGTTTAAATTAGTTATGTAATCTTTACTTAGTTATTTGTAACGTTTCTCATCCTATCCATTTCTTTTAATGCATCAACATTACAAGGTTTCTTCGAAGTCAACTTTGAACAGTCAAGTTCTTCTATTCGAGTGTAAACTAACTTAAAATCATATTTTATTGCGACTTTGCCTATGTCACGTTCAGTTTACAACTACTCATTGCAGATCTCTGCTCTGTTCCATCGCCAACACGGTTGCCACACCATGTTTTCATTTGGGATCAAAATTCAGGGAAAAAAGGACCAAATCTCAAAAAAAGGACCAAACTTTTGTTTTATTTTATTGGTATATAAGCAGGTCACCGTGGTGTGATGGTAGCGTGCTCCGCCTACCACACCGGATGCCCTGGGTTCAAACCCCGGGCAAAGCAACATCAAAAAGTTTAGAAATAAGATTTTTCAATTAGAAGAAAATTTTTCTAAGCGGGGTCGCCCCTCGGCAGTGTTTGGCTAGCGCTCCGGGTGTATTTCTGTCATGAAAAGCTCTCAGTGAAAACTCATCTGCCTTGCATATGCCGTTCGGAGTCGGAATAAAATCGTGTAGGTCCCGTCCGGCCAATTTGTAGGGAAAATCAAGAGGAGCACGACGCAAATTGGAAGAGAAGCTCGGCCTTAGATCTCTTCGGAGGTTATCGCGCCTTACATTTATTTTTTTTTTATTTATAAGCAGGTCATATTCGTTGTAAAATACAAAACTTTGGGATGTTTCCATGGTTTCCTATATAAAATTTTACTGCACATAATAAATACTTTGCTTAAATTCAAGGAACAAACAAAAATAAAATGTAGTTCATGGTAATATATTTTCACATTTCTAGAATGGGTGTATGTCGTTCACCAACCTAACGTTGTGAACCTAGATTTGCTCACAAAGCTTTTAGTTCCAGCATTATGTTGTTGGTTGCAATGAAATAAAATGTATAGCGCAGTTAAGTTTTAGTAAGGAAGGGTTAAAAAATTTGCGTTCTGGTCGAACTATGTGGAAAACTCAGTAGAGCATAAATGAAACTAAGCAATTTTGTTAGTTCTATTTCTATAGATGCTTATTTTTTCTCTTAATGTTTAAACTTTATATCATATCCTAGATTCAGTAAGTGTGAGTTTTGATACCTGGCATCAGGGGTTAATACTAGCACCTACGGGGATAATTTTACACAAAATATTTCTTCCTAAATCAAATCTCTTTTGCATTTGCTTCAAAAGCTGAATATAAAAATAAAATTTTTTAATCGCATTCGTTGACATCTATAAAGCTATCGCCTTCAAGAAGTATTTCTGCCTTCCAGTTAAAATATTTCTTGTGCCGGGTGAAAAAGATTTAAATATCGACGTGCCTTCACAAACTCTCAATATCTCTCGGTAGGCTTGAATTAAGTAAGTGGCAAGTACACTTAATATAAAATAAATTAGTTTCATTCTTTTACTTAGTTTTCAATTAATTAAACTCCACGCTTCATCAGTTGCAAGCCTTGTGAAATTTCTTAGAGGCGCAAGTGCATTTGAAATACATGCTTTTAGCTCTACTAGTGACAAAAATCTTTCACTAAGTGTTTAATAACCGATGACACAATACAAAAGTAAGCACTTCCTTTATATAAATGGACAAAAATTAGCGAAAAATGTCTCCTTATATAAAGACATATTCTTGCTAAACTTTGGTTTTTAAATTTTGACATAGAAATTACAAAAATATTTATGATAAGTAAAAATATTAAGGTGGAGCGCAATTGATTGACTAATAATATCTCCTTTTCCTACCAGCTTTCCAATTCAAGTAATGTGCCCTCCACTTTTATATTTTTACTTCTCATAAATATTTTTACAATTGTCAATTACAATTTTTACAATTATGTCAAAATTTAAAAATCAAAGTTTAGCAAGGATATGTCTTAATATAATATAAGGAGACATTTTTCGCTGATTTTTGTCCATTTATATAAAGGAAGTGCTTAAAATTTGTTTATTTTTTTTTTTTTTAGATTTGCGATATTATAAAAACCATAATACTTATTTATGACACAGATGCTAATTTTTATTAGTTTAACCAATATATGCTATAAAATCGGCAAAAATTGTTTTTGTAATTATATGTTTGACTACTTTTGTATTATATATGTATAAATCTCATATTGCTGTATATGTCTATTAACATAATTGATAAATCACTAAATCTTGTCCTACAGATTGTATCGTAAATCATTTAAAAATAAATTTCTTTCTATATGCAAGTCTGCAGTCCAATCAATGGATTTGCCAGCTTACATTTTTTTTTTATTTTTTTATTTTTTTTTTTTTTAAATAAGCAAATATCTTACGTATGCATTGACAATTAGCCATGCCCAAAAAATGTGCGAATCACATGTGAAAATCATCTTGAAAATTTGCAAATTATGCTAAATAACCATAGAGCTGTTTTAATTGCTTTTGAGGTTATGCTTTGTGACAAATTTTACGCGAGCGAATTGTTGCATTTGTATAGACATTCACAAAGCATGAATGAAGGTCAAAAATAATAATAAAATATATGAAAATTATTTTCCTCATATTTACTAAATTTTGCGTTAAACATTTTTAATGCTAAATGAACTATTAAGTTTGTCTGTTGACATAAAGATGGTTATTGTTATTTGTTTTCAAAATTGCATAAAATTGAATTAGTTGGTAAACATCAATTAATATCACTAAACCATTTGATTTATATGACGTCAAATGATATTTGAATGCTACGTTTTGTGCTAGTCTTTGATCTATGCATATTTTGTAAACTTGTTTGTATTTATCGACAAATATACATATGAACATCATAAGATCCAGTCTACAGGAGGGCTTTCAATTATTTATTTTGAAATTGTTAGATATCTTTACTGGTCAGACTCACAGTCAACAAACAAAACCTTGTAAAAATTCCTAAGCGAAATATTAATAGTAGTATAGTAATTATTTTCAACCAATATTAATAGCGAGTTTTCTCTATCTGTCTCATAACAAATACAAAGCTTTTAAAAGCTCTCTTAGTTGCTAATGATATTCAATAACAAAAGATTTCTTTATTTGCATAGTTTGAATCGTTAACAGCTTTATTATTCAATATGCTTAAAAATACTGTTGCCACACCCTATTTTTTATGACAATCCATCTAAAATCATTATCATGGTAATTTTGATAATGTCGGGATGAAAGCGATGCCGAGCCGTAAGTATGTTGATTGTATGTGGGTTTAAAAGTTTCCGCCTACGCGTTTCGATGAAATTTTTTCATCTTCATCAGGAAGATATTTATCATAAAATATGACATAAAACAAAACAAACATTAACACATTAGTTAGAATCACACAAATCACATCACTCTGTTGTTAACATAATACTTACATTCAATTTATAACATTGAAACTTTAACATCTAACACATAAATAAACAAAACTTTACATTTAATTTACTACCTCCATTCATGTTTCCTGCTTCGTCCATCATATAAGCGCAGTTTATATTGTTGACGTCTTCTTTGAAATTCATTGTAGTATTGATTTTTTGTTGTATTCGTAGAACTTCCAGCGTCATTCGTGTTCGTTCTTTCCCCTCAACGTCTAATATTTTCGCGTAGGAGGAAAAGTGAAACCTTGTTTTTGTCTTTATTTTATCGACCGAAAAGTTCCAAATAATTACAACTGTAACAAAAAATTAGCCCAAAATAAATATATTAAAAGTTTCCGTTTCCAATCATGGGGTTATCATGAATAAAAATCCTCAACATGTATTATATCAATAATATTTATCTGTTATATGTTATTGCTATATCTTGGAATAGGAGGTTGGAAAGCAATCGTTTTAAATTTTTCAATTCCACCTTTTCGCACCAACAATTCGGCCTGTGAGGCCTGATGATAAAATGCTCACTTCTAAATGAGTGGAATGCTTGCCGAAATCTAGACACAAACATCGGAAGGGCTTGTATCTTGAAAAATCTGATCTACATATATTTATGAAAACTGTTGGAAACTGATTGGATGGCCTTAATCGGACTTTGCTCACCATGACTCAGGAAAATTATTCAATGAATAATGCACCAAGCATTTAAATTCGACTCTGAAACATAGGTAGGTGTATAACTTTCAAAGGCTAGAGAGGAAGATCCCGACTGGATATCATGGCAATCCCCTAAACGCAAAGAGCCAGAATTATTTTAGAATAGTTTCCAATTATCGCTGTGAACATAATTAAAAAGGTTACATACGGCTGTAGCATATGCCAAAATCTATCTTTCTAGCGGGCTAATAAGATTGTTGATAACCTAGGAGTCGTATTAGTAAGATCAACTGATAATAAAGCAATTCCGTAATACATAAAATAATGAAATTGGGTCCTAAACGTACTCATATTCGCTACATCCTTGATTTGATGAGGTTGGAATCCAAAGAAGCTGAAAATCTTTCCCCTCAACTGCATTTAGCCCTTCTGCCTTAAATTATCTTTTTAAAGGGCATACTTACAACTGAATTTCCCTTATCTGCCCAAAATAATCCTGTTCAAGTAAACTGTCAAGATTAGCGAAGGACCGAAGGACCCTCAAATAGCAAAATGTCTAGCTAGGCTGGCCACCTGCTCATTTCATTTACCTGCATTGGGCCTGGAACAATTCGGTATTGCGGTTATCAGTGATTAAGTTTTTACGCGCTTCAAAAGTAGTGTTGTTTTTATATCGTACGGATAAATGACATTGAGTGCACCTTAAACGTCTCTTAGTATGGAGATTGACCTATTAGAGTAGCAACAATTTAGGTTTTACTCCCCACATTGACTAAAAGCGAATCGAGTTAGTACTCAGAAAATCAAGTACGAAGTAAAAGCGAAAAGGGACATCCCAAATGAACCCTCGGAGGAGCACTACGAATACGGATTAAAAAAGAAGTAAAAAATCATCGAATGCCTAGAGTACACGGAAGAGCCAGCGAGATTTACCTGCCATGGGATTAAACCCGAAATTCTCTTGCAACTCGCGTCGCGCTTCTTTTAACAGTTTCGCTGTCCGTGCGGAGTCGTTACGGTTTATCTGCGAGAGTGTTTAAGAATTTCCCAAACAGTCATTTAAGGTATCCTAATGGAGAATTTTTTTTTTTCATCTGATGTTCGTCTTTATATTATAAATGTATTTCAAAACATATTTTCATTCGTCGTTAGTGCTCCTTTCTAACCCTTTTCGGAGCCTACATTCAATATGGATTCGTGTCACAATTTAACTTTAAATCTTCACTCAAAAAGTGGGATTTTTTTCATGTCGTGCCTCGATATTTGAGAGATTGTTTTTTTTTTTTTTAATGTGATTGAAGCTTCTAGCTTGTACGCCGTCTTGTACACTTAAAGAAAAAGACTGGTAAAATCAACCGAAATGCGGGTCAATTCAACTGAAATTTCTGTCAATTTTTATCCATCGCAACAAGATGTTGAATCAACTGCGCACAAATCGTTGATTCGTAATTGACCGTGTTAGTAGTCAAATGAACAAAAAAAGTTGTTGCGACAGCTTTGTACGAAAGTACCTATGTTGCGGCATTTGCAAGGCAGATGAGTTTTCACTGAGATCTTTTCATGGCAGAAATACACTCGGGGTGCTTGCCGAACAGTGCCGAGGGGCGACCCCGCTTAGGAAAATTTTCTTCTAATTGAAAAACTTTATTTCTAAAATTTTTATGTTGCTTTGTCCGGGGTGTCAACCCAGGGTCTTTGGTGTGGTAGGCGGAGCATGCTACCATCCCACCACGGCGGCCGCCATATACATACGTAAATATGTGCATACATATAGTACACAGCATACATAAGTACAAAGTAGAGAGCGCAGTGAGCGTAAAATTCTCTTTGAAATTTGCTCATGTATTGACTGTTGATCGCTGTTGAAATGGCCAGTGAGATCAGTTGTGTTAACAAAAAAATCATTTAGATTGATTAGGAATCTGTCAACTTTACAGAATCTTGTTAACTCAAGAGCGACAATTTCTCTTATGTTGAAATGACTAAACTAATTTGTTCGCTTGACAAAGAACTCGGTCGAATTAACCACAATTCGATCAATTTCACCGAATCTCCGTTAAGTCAAGAACAACAGATTTGTTAATTTTACTAGCACCATTTCTTTCAGTGTATACTCTAGCAGGGCGAGAGTTCCTTCCCCTGGAAGTATCTGCAGGTCTCTACGCTATTCGCATATCACATTCTAAAAGTTTGCCATATTCCACTTTCTCTTATTGTTGTTGTTGTAGTGGTAGGGACACTCCCCGAAAGCCCTGGTCGATGTTGAAGGTCCTTAGCCGGATGCAGATTCGGTACGTTCCGGAAACAAGCACCATTAAGGTACAAGTTCGCCCATCTCGGGAACGATTTGGTATGACCACATGAAACCTTCTAGGCCATAAGGCACTCGTACCCCCTAGCTCCATGAGGAACTTGGGGTTGCCAGAGCCCCGGCTGTTAAAGAAATGATACGCCACTGGTAGATGATGTTGACAATTGTGCTGGAGAAGCTATATATTGCGCTGGTTATCCCTTGAAAGGGTTGCGCTATACAACCCCTTATATCAATTTGTTATTTTAATCGCCTCTTACGAGAGGCATACTTACCGCGGGTATATCCGAAGCCCCCTAATCGCTGGTGGTACTTTCTCTTATTCGAAGGCACAGTCGATGTATCTTTCCCTAGTGTATATATGTGCCTAAGTAACTAACTTTATTGAGCATTATTTTTCCACAACCCGTTGGCCCTTTATTTTGAAACTACAGCTTTGCATTGCCATTTTTATTGCAGATCTCCTATTTGTAAAAATTTATCGTCATGTAACTAGGAAATTTTGTTCACACTCTTAAGATCAGCAAGTGCAAGTGTTATCTTTTGACGAATCTTTTCAACAATAAAAACACAAATGTTTCGTAAAAGTTTATGATTCCAAAGTACGATTAGATCACTCATAGCGATAAGAGAACAAACTATTCACAAACAAACAAAGGGATCACTTAACACCCTATGAGCTCCTCACTCTCTTTAAAAGAGCTTTCGATAGTTAACGTACTTTTCGTTTGTAAGATGACACGGGTGAACACGTTTGCTGTCATGAAACAGCTTAGAATAACTAGTAGCAGCCTATATCTTAATGTAAATATGTATATTTGTATTTTCCTAAATCCATAACACACTTCATTTCAGCCCTTGTTAAGCTATTTGAGTGATGATGTGCTTTTGGTGCTTAATTTTTGTGGCAGGTGCCTGGGCTGCGGCTGACTGGCTGGCTGACGTTCCAACCATATAATGGGGCTGTTTTATTTGCTAACAAAAGCGGGGGTGTTAAACGTGTTAATCGAATAAAATTTTACAATAACAAAATATACAAAAAAATCTATAAATATTCATATTATTTGCTATCGGTATAGAAAACAAACAACAGATAGACATTTGCAAAAGGCTTTATCGTTAGTGCTGTGCGATCGAGCAATGTTTAGAGACCGGCCGGTAGTGTAATATTTAAAAAAATATATTTTTATTTTTTATCAATGTGGAAGAAGGAGGAGCAAAATCACAGATTAGTGTGCATCATAATAAATGATTTATTTGAAGAAAGAAAAAAATCTGCTCGACTGAGAAAAATAAAAGATAACAGAAATAATCCTGCAATTTGAACGAAAAAAAATCAATATTTTTTTCTGCGCTACATTAGACGTTGTCCCCAAATATTTATTATGGGCTTTTTCTTGTTATTACATATATTATATTATTTTACTTCAATTTTTCTTGTTTTTTTATTTTCTTTTGTGTTTTATTTTCTAATTTTGGCCTTTACTCACGACAACGACACGTTTTGTCTGTGCCATTCAGTAAACAAATATTTGTGGCCGGTACAAGTTTGTGATTTCGCGTTATGTTGCTGTGCTTTTTGTGCAAATCCAATCGAATCGTTTTTAATTTACTGATTAGAAATACGTACACAACGCAGCGTTTTTTCGCATCCTCTAGTCCTCCCCACACCTGTTGAAGAAGCATGTTTGAGTTCATTCGATTTGACTTACTTAAATCAATCAATAACAAGTGTGCCATTTTGCAACTACAACCCCTCGCTTGTTCGTTTCGTTGCTGAATTGTTTATCTTTAAGTAAAGTAATAAAATTAAATAAAGAGTGCACACGTACACATACATACAGTGTGCATGTACAGCGGTTGACAAAAATATAGAAGCGCTAAGACGTTATATGTTTTGACAAAGATTTTATTCCATAGTTTGTCAAAAAAAAAAAACAAAAAATAAAAAAAAAGACAGAAACAATGTACCAAAAATAAAATAAGAAAATTGAATTATACCAAGAATAACAGAAATATGTCTAATAACAAGTCAAGCCTAAAAACAAATCCAAATAGATGCTAGACTAACATATAACAACACATTAAAAATAATAAAAAAAAAAACATAAAATAATATTAAGGCTGGGTGCGATTTCGCCTAAATTTTAGGTACCTAAACTAATATTCCACTAGAACTTTCCAGCACTGCAATAATTTAGGAAAAAGCTGTCAAAACTGTGCGAGTTGATTTGAAAACCTAAATTGTTTATTTCTACTTAGAAAATAATAACAATACGGAAAATTTGGTATTTTTAATGCGTTTTCACGCTTAAAAAGAGAAGAGGTCAATTAGGGTCCACGGTAAGTACTTATCCCAAAATAGCAGTTCAAGAAAATGTCGTGGCTCCGTTTTATAAGGCTTTTTTTTGACATAGTTGAGCACGTGCACAATGACCTTTTCCACAATCTCGAATTCAATAATGTGATGTTGATACGCCTCCAATAACTTCTTTAGGCAAATTAGTGCACTTGGCTACCAAATATATTCAAATATATTTGAGAAGGATCCAATTCCTTTGTCGCCAACATAAGCTTGAACAAAATTTACCTCACCATCACGTACAATCGATCGGACCTTAATCGCAGCAGGGATCATCGCTCTATGATTTACTTAAATTGAATGGACAAGAGCCATTTATTTGCATATACAATATTGAAAAATCAATATTTTCGTTTTTGAAATTTGAATTTAAGTTGAAAATGAAGTCTGCTCATAAAAATTCTAAATTTTTATTTTGCACTGCCTTACCGATAGTTTCCAGTGATTTAGATTTTTTCTCTATTTAGGTAGAAACTTAGGTCAACTCGCACACAGCCTAAGAATCAAAAAAAAAAAAATATATATATATAAAACAAAACTTCAACCAATAAAAAATAAGTCCAAAACTAACACCCATAATGGGATTTGCAGTGTCTCACAGTACGATAAATCTTTTTAACTGCTGCAAAATTTTGAATGGTCAATGAGAGCTGGGCTATGACAATGGGAAATAGTAAAGTTCAGGAAAATGTCTGCAAGTCACCTTTTAAAAGGAGCCAGATAAATTCACCTTTTAAAAGAAGATAGATAAAAATAAAAAATGTCACCTAAAACAACTACAAATTTTGAAAATTATTAAACTGGTTTGAAAAGTGCTTCCCAAATGCTTCACCAAGGCATTGGTTCACCTCAAGAATAGGCTCCAAACAGTGCCGTCAGATAAACAATTTTCATAAATATTCGTCTGTTTGTCTGCGAGAATACGAAAATAGCAGTGTAAAATTTATTCAAAATTCGTCAATTAAATTCTTTTTGTTTGTTATTTTGAATAAATTAATTTAAAAAAACGTCCATTCTGTTGTTATTGTAGCGATAAAGACACTCCCCGAAGGGTGTTGAGAGTTTTATGTTGTTGTTGAAGCGATAAGGTTACTCCCCGAAGGCTTTGGGGAGTGTTATCCGTGTGATGGTCCTTTGTTGGATACAGATCCCGTACGCTCCGGTAACACAGCACAATTAAGGTGCTAGCCCGACCATCTCGGGAACGATTTATGTGGCCACATTAAACCTTCAGGAGAGTGTTATCGATGTTGATGATCCTTTGCCGGATGATTTAGTGTGTAACGTTAACAAGCACCATTGAGGTACCAGCCCGAACGATTTAATTCGACCACATTGAACCTTCTAGGCCATCAAGCTTATTTTTTACATGGGAGAAAACCTTCGTATCCTAATTTTTCCCCTTTCTCAATGAATTGTGTTCAGGTTCTCAACTAAGTGTGAGGGTAATGGGTTTATGGGTCAAAAATTTATAGCAAGATTCCATCTGAATAATTTGTCATTGACCATTGAACCATGTTAAAAATTTTAAGTCTCTAGCTCATCGTGAAATTTTTTTAAAACCGATCCCATGTTTCTAATTTTGGTATGAACTATTTAACTATCTCAACCCGTGCGCCACCTATCGGAAATTTTTTGTCCACCTATTGCATTGTCACGACGCCCTGATCAAAGTGTAAGCTTTAAAGTATCTAGCTAAATTGGAAGATACTTAAAACTCCATCGCAAGTTCATTATGGCTTTCTAAAAATATTTAAATATGTCGATCCCTGCCCGTCTAGTAGAATTTTTTTAAACTAAATATTGAATTTTAATCCAACTTTAAGCTGTCTTGAAAATTTCAAGCACCTCACCGGGAAGTCACTTAAGGCTCGACCGCAAAATTTCCCAATTCGTGAGAGTTTTTTAAATATCATGATCCCTGCGCCACCTAGCGAAGGTCTTTTACCTTATGTTGCATTGACATCGGTCTCTGAGGTATGTTCCAAGTTACAAGACTCCGTCTCCACGGGATGTTACTCAAAAATAGGTTTCTCAATTTTTTACTGAACATGAGGATTAAAATTTGCCAATTTTTTCGAATATACTCATGTAAATATTTCAAATTGTTGTGAACCTCTTATTACTATAATAAGGAGCGAGTTAAAACTTAAGTTAAATTTGGTTAGATTTTATCCTGCGATTTTTGATAAATATACCGACTTTTCAGGGAAAATTTAAGCTGCAGTTAAAGATGAGCCCTATATACCTTCTACCTTAAATTTTTCTTCTCATCTCAGTTAAAGCCAGTTTAAACTATAGTTAACTTCAGCTCTCACTGAAAAAATTACTTAATTGCGTCTAACGCACTTACAAAAGCTTGAAATCAAACAACTTGCTTCCCTCGCAAGATCGATTCCTTTCATAGTTAGGCTGTGTTTCGGTTTCCGTTGCTTTGCAATTGCATGTTTTTTGTATGATGGTATGACTTCTAGATTCAAGATAAATTGGCTTATGTAAATGTCAATGCTTATTGTATATAAAAGTGATATTTAAATAGTTGCATCTCATTACATACAAATTTATATACATACTTATTTTAATTAACTCATTCCGCTTTTCTACGTCTCCCCTCCTTTCTGAACACACGTTTTGTTAGTTCCGTCCATTTTCGAAAAATATATTTACCAATGTCATTTATTTTACTTCAGGCTTCTTTATCTCGACAAAACAATAGCAAATATCGTTTTCATTTAAATTTTTTTTTTTTGTCTTCTGTCAAAACATTCGCACGCAACATTTGACTCCCTTTTGCCGTGTTTTTTATACTCAGCTGAGCAGAGCTCACAGAGTATATTAATTTTGTTTCCATAACGGTAGCCCTTAACGGCATAAACTAATCGAGATAGATATAGACTTCTATATGTATATCGAAATGATCTGAGCGAAAAAAGAAATTCATTTAGCCATGTCCGTCCGTCCGTCTGTCCGTAAACACGATCACATGAGTAAATTTTGAGGTATCTTCATGAAATTTGGTATGTAAGTTCCTGGGCACTCATCTCAGATCGTTATTTATGAACGAAATCGGACTATAACGACGCCCACTTTTTCTATATCGAATATTTCGAAAAACCGAAAAAGTGCGATAATTCATTACCAAAGAAGGATAAAGCGATGAAACTTGGTAGGTGGGTTGACCTTATGACGCAGAATAGAAAATTAGTAAAATTTTGGACAATAGGCGAGGCACTGCCCACTTTCAAAAGAAGGTAATTTAAAAGTTTTGCAAGCTGTAATTTGGCAGCTGAGTATGTAATGTTCGGTTACACCCGAACTTAGCCTTCCTTACTTGTTTTTTGTTTTAATTAACAAAATGTATGCCCATTGCTGCAGCAAAATTTCATAAAAAACTTGTCACAGCAAAAAAAAATTTAAAAATTTACGAAATGACAAACATAAAACGACATTAGTAGGCCTAAAGTCAGAAATAAAGTATTTAAATATGTACTGCTTTTTTTTTATTGTTAATTTTTTTCCGATTTTAGATATGAGTCTTTCAAAATTTTAGAAGTTTGCGTCCCACGTAGTAAAACTAATGTTTCTTAAAAGATATTTTCTCAATAGTTCAAATTTTACTTATTTGGTAATTGTTTTTAGTGTGTATTGAACTTAATTAGTGTATACTGAACTTGAGTCGCCTATCACTAATATACCTCGATAATTGATTTTTATAAAGAACGCCTGCTTTTTTACAAAGCAGGTGAATTTTCGCTGCGGGGCTGCGGTAGTAAAAAGGCAAAGTTATAATATAGGCAGCAAAGAAAAGACAACCCATTGTTGTCTAGTTTTTACTGAACTTATATTAAATTGTGGATGCGGCCGCCGGAGTGTCATGGTAGCGTGCTCCGCCTACAACACCGAAGATCCTGGGATCACGCCCCGTGTAAAGCAATTTCAAAATTTTAGAAACAGGTATTTTTAATTAGAAGAAAATTTTTCTAGGCGGGGTCACCCCTCGGCAGTGTTTGGCAAGCGCTCCGAGTGCATTTCTGCCATGAAAAGCTTCTTAGTGAAAACTCATCTGCCTTGCGGATGCCGTTCGGAGTCGGCATAAGACAAGTAGGTCCCGTCGCTCAAAAAAAAAGGAAAAATTAAAGGGAGCTCGGCGGAAATTGGAAGAGAAGCTCGGTCTTAAACCTCTTCGGAGGTTATCACACCTTACATTTATTTATTTATTTTATTTTAAATTGTGGGTACAATTTCTATGGTAAAAAATTCATTCCATTTTCCTTGATCTGTGTTTTACAGTGTTATTTTCTAATATACATACAAATATACCTTAAATCTTTTGTTGTTGCAATCGGTGTTGTTATATACATAAATTACTGAAAAATAAAGATTAATATAAAATACTTAACTTCTGACTTTTTCCAAATACACAGGCGTTCACCGAACACCCTAATAAGCCAACGAAGTTCTTTCACCTCTGGCAAAAGTTCTGCTACCTAACTCATCAATTAATATTTTGACTCAGCGCAAATTTTACTTAAAAACATTTTCTCGTTTTTTGTGACGGTAATTGTGTGAAGGTAGAAATAAAATGACAAATTTCCTCAGACAAATTCTCGTCTACCTTTCAAGGACAATGTCCCTGACTTTGAATAACACTTTTTTTTAGTCAGTTAATTAGTTGAAAGTACTAAAAATGTAAATGTATTGGGAGTGTCTGTTTTGTTTCTTTCCTGCTTTTTTTAAACACTTATATACCAAAAAAAATAAAAATTTTTTTTTGGAAAAACACTAGGCAATCTGTCAAGGAGTCCCTGACTTTGACCTGGCAATTTAATAAGTTAAGTGCAGTAGTGACGAAAATACATTGGGTTTTTTGCTGTTAATTTTTTGCTTTGCTTCAGGCTTTTTACCAAAAAAAATCCAAACAATTCTCAAATGTCAAGATTCGTATCTTTTAACTTTATATCTGCTGAGTGGAATATACCATATTCTAAAGCATTATCTCAGAGTTCCGTTGAAGAATGCACTATGTAAGAATTTGTTTCAAAACGTCCTTCCTCAGCATAAATGCAATATACTTTGAACAGAGATCAGGCGTTTTGGAATTCTCAGATAAGTTTTTTGTATTTCTTCGATTTAAATTTGAAAAGATGTCCATACATGGCCAGATTTTTCACTTAATAGCTGATAATTGTTTGAAGGTACATTTCTCATGGCAGCTTTAAAATAAACAATAAATCCATATTTTTTTCCCAAAAAAAAAAATTATTTTTATCGAACCCAAAATAAGTCAAGAGCTGGTCAGGGCAGAGCAGAGTAGAGCAGCTGTCAAAAGCAAATGGAGCAAGCTGAAATAACACAGAGCAAACATCACATAAAAACATTTTTCAGGAAAAAATATAAAAACAACCGATTCGAATTTGACTAAAATATGCGCTAAATCACGAAATCACTGCCTCCAATAAATTGTTTAATTTGTATATGATTTCCTTATGCGAATTATGTAAGTTTTGAGTTAAGTTTTGTTTTGTCAACTAACAATTTGATCTTTGCTCTAACAAAAAAGCGTGGGTAGAATATTGCGGCCTACATTGCTCTAGTTCAATTTTGAGCAGACTCATAGGCACCTCAGAGCAAAAAAGTTTGTTTGTCATGACACACAATTGCGTGAAATATTTACACCTGGCGTAAGCTAGAGCAGCTCAATAAAAAGACGACTAATGTTTTTATAGCACGGTTCCCTGAAGAAGGTGCAAAAAGCACCAAAACGCGTAGGTGAACTAAGGAAAACTTTAGTTTGGTTTTAATGCCACAGGCCAAAAAGCTCATAAACTGCACTTGTTTGTTTTAGGAAAAGCTGATATTTTAAGAGCAAATCAGCTCTTTCTCCATTATTATTACGCAACTATTCGGGCCAGTATTTCTGAAGAAAGTTTTTAAACAAGTTAGCAGTCGTTTTGCATTAAATTTTACGTCCATAGCTCTATCTCCTCAAAACCCAATCTGTGACTAATTACTACAAATAGACAGTAAATTTTCTACAGAGTTTGCATATCTTTTGCATTATTTACTCCTATATTGTACAATGCCTGCTTGTGTACTAAAGATTTTCGTTTACTAAGCCCTTAAGTACTTGTTTTTATATTCCACTCAATCTTATCTTTAAGTCGTGTGCGATTTGCATATGTACATATGTATGCACAGAATATGTCATACATTCGTAGGGGAATATTAAATTACTAATTAAATGTTATGACAGTGTTCGTACTTATTTTATTTTTATAATATTTTTTTTTTTATTTCTAAGACTGCATTTTACTTTTTATTTGCAAAAAAAATGTTTTCTAATTTTTATTTGAATGATGAACTAATAAAATACTCTGTAAAATACCCTCTACTTCAAGTAGATTAATGTCTATTTCCTGGCACATGCCAAAAGCTTGAAGTGGAATTTGTTCTTAAATATTCATAGATACTTAAGTGGAATTTCAAAAACTAAATAAGTTTACGTGGGTTAAGTATGTTATACGTTTTATCTAAGCAGGAGTAAATATATATATTAGAATACTACAAGAAACATATTTTAATTTTTCTTGATTTTTAACGCCTTTTTTCCGAATGGTGTTTCAGATGTTCTTCATTGTTCACACATTGTATGGAGCAAAAACTGAAACATCCTTCAGAAAAAATTGTCAAAAATCAATGCAAATTTTGAGAGACCTATAACTTGTACTTTGGTAGACTGAAATTGATGGGGCTACAAAACGGCGTACTAAAAAAAAAGTTTGAAAACTCTTGATAATAAGTTCGATATTTTCGTAAAAATTGCTGAGATTTTCGATTTCTTCGATTTTGAAATTGGTTTGCATAATTCAAGTTATAAAATTTAAGGAAGTTGTTTCTTAAATTACCCAAAATAAAAAGGAACATATTTCCCAACGGTAAATATTTTGGAATGAAATCAGCTGTATTTACCAATATACATATTTCGTACACAAAATTTATGATAATGTTAGTTACAGTTAGTTAGTCACAGTTCATAGCTGAATAAATTTTCATTAAATTGCCCAGGAACGATAACCCTTTCCCTTTAATGATGCGAATGCCTCACCTATTAATCTAAACAAATTTCCAATTATAAGACTGCATTTAGTTCTATGAATTTGGGGCTAAGCATGAAACCGTAAAATGTAAAGCTCATAAGCTACACTTGATAATGTCCCACCCGTCAGCGTGGAGTTAGCCATCTGTAAATTATGCCAATTCACGAAAATACTTCAAATGAAAACATCTACGTTCATTTTCTTGCTAGCTTTTCGAATTTTCATTATTCATTCATTCCTTTTTCTTTGGTAATTTGTTTGCCCACTGCAATTTAGTTTACAAAACGTTGGCTACATCAACTCTTAAAATATTTGTACTTTGATTTGCTTGTGTCAGTCAATCACTCATCTGGACTGCCTCGTCATTTGTTAGACATTTTCCTGTCGTTTTCTATTTACATATTTTTAGCATATTAACTTATTAAAACAACACTAAAAGCTTATGATAAACAGCAAAAAGCATTTTATATTATACAAACCAACCGTAGAAGAAATGAAAAAAGTCGCATTAGTTTGCTGGCATTTAAATTTGACAGTTATATGGTTGTACATACAGTTGTGCTCAATAAATTAGTATCGTAATGTAAAAATACACCTAATTGATGCGTAATATTTTATGTTGAGGTCAAAGATTTTAACAAATTTTTCGATTTGATTGGGTTTTAATGCCGACAATTGAGAAGGTACAGTTAAACTTTCCTTTTCCCCCCTACGCGTTTCGATGCTTTCACAACTTCATCAGGGAGTCCCATAATTTAATTTTAAAAGCACAATTATTTACACCAAAAGAATTTAAAAAATACAACCGTAATCTTCAGCGCTCTAAAACTTGAACCTTGTCCATTTCTAAAACGCATGTAGAAATGCGTCGTAAAAGTGCATGTTGCCAAAAATAAATGAAAAATAAAAAATTCATAATAATATCATCATTCGTTGCTAATTTTTTACCCGCTGCTGTATGTGTCGACCGTTAGTTAAACCAAATTTTCCTTTGATCATTTGTAGATATACAAAATTTAATATTTACTAGTTAAGGCACATATACAACTTGATTATTTTACTTGGCTGGCTTCAGAGCCTAAAATAGATGCTTAACAAATATGGCTGACATCAAAAAACAAAAAAGTCATAAAATAGCAAACTAAAATAATTCAGTTAAATAACGATATAGCTTGGCACAAGCGGTTAGTTTATATGTCGCCACCATACTCCACCCATGATGCGATATACCAGCTGATCGAGGTTAGTGCGCCCTTTGCTGGATTCATAGGCAGGGTGTTATGGTCAGTGGCAAAGGATTCTTCCATTGACAATCTTGGTTTAGAGGAATTTCCCATAATTTCACTGGAAAACATTTTTGTCCATTGTGAATGACCTAAATGTGCTGGACATCGGCATGGAAATTAATTAATAGACTCCTCCTATACCTCAAACAGGAGAAACGTGGGGGCATTCGCCGCTTCGAAGCATTGATCGGATAGTACATTGGTACTCGTAAGTAATTCGCAGTGGGGAACGTTGTTTAGTTTAGTTTGAAGCAAGCTTATTATTTTTCTTTCTAAACAAAGCCACCTGGATGAAAATCCCAAGATTTTGTATTCATTGTAAGTTCGCTGCCCTACTAGAGTAATTCTCGAGTTTCCTTAGAAGATAACTCAACGTTAGTTTTAGGAGTAGCGGCCACGTTTATATCCATTTAGGATTCTCGTCTGCAATATAGGTCCTGTCTATATTGCTGCGCCAGAGAAGCCAGCAAAGAAACACGTTGTCATGCCGTATGAAGGCTAGCGAATCTCGATACCTCCATTTTGGCCTGCAGCTGTACTATGCTGGAGCAATCTAGTTGCTCTTTTTATGGAAGACGCTGCAATGTCATAAAAAAAATGTAAGGCGCGATAACCTCCGAAGAGATCTAGGGCCGAGCTACTCTTCCAATTTGCATCGTGCTCCTCTTGATTTTCCCTACAAATTGGCCGGACAGGACCTGCATGTTTTATGCCGACTCCGAACGGCATCTGCAGCCAGATGAGTTTTCACTGAGAGCTTTTCATGGCAGAAATACACTCGGAGCGCTTGCGAAACACTGCCGAAGGGCGACCCCGCTTAGAAAAATGTTCTTCTGATTGAACAACCTTATTTCTAAAATTTTGATGTTGCTTTGGCCGAGGTGTGAACCCAGGGCATACGGTGTGGTAGGCGGAGCACGCTACCATCACACCACGGTGGTCGCCATCCACGTACATCAAGTATATCCCATCCCCAGCGGTTCGTGTAGGCTGTAGTTTACTTCTCTCATTATTTGTTAGTTATATGAAAGCCAACAACTGACGCGATATATAAGTTACCTGGATATTAGCCGCTACAGCTACACCTTAGGTAAGGTTAAAAGGGCGTGCCTGGGTATTACCCACACTTCCACTCATAGACATTTTTGTCAATTGTGAGTGCCCTCAGCAAGTGCAGGGTGGCGGCACATTCGTTTAACCGCATTACCTCCTAGTGGTCCTCAACGAACAACTGATGAACCCAAGAATAAGCGAGAGGTCCTCCTTCATAACCCCTGCCAGGTCGAAGAACTGTGCGCCCAGAAATCTGAGCCTTCTTCTTTGAAGCCCCGGACATCGGCACAGAAAGTGGTAGATCGACTGCTCTTCCTCCTCATCCTGACTGCTTCTGCAGAGGGAGCTTGTTGGTATTCGCCACCGTCGGAGCATTGGTGCGATAGCACAATAACCTGTGATGACACCCGTAAGTACCTTCATCGCGGATTTGTTCAGTTTGAGAAGGAAGCTGGTGCCTTTCCTATCCAAGCATGGCCATAAGGACCTTGCGACTTCGCAGTCAACCCTGTTGATCCATAGCAAGTTGCCCTGTTCTCATATTCTCGATTATCCCCAGGAGACAACCCCGCGGTGGTCGGACGGAGCTGTCCACTTCACTATTATCCAAATCGGAACCTTTCCTAGCCATCTCATCTGCGAGTTCATTCCCTGCTATACCGATTTTATCATCTTGTACTCTAATGCCCTTAAGGCGGCTTGGCTGTCAACAAAGATTGTTACGTCGGTGTCGGAGACCATAGTAACTTGAAGCAGCTTTGCTGCTCTGTCTATGGCATAGACCTCGGCCTGGAATACACTGCATGCGTCAGGAAGTCGGAATGATTAGCTCAGCTGTAGATGTGTTGAATACATCTCACTTCCAGTTCCCTTTTCCATTTTCCAGCCGTCGCACAGTGTTTCGTGTAGAACAAGCTAGCTGGACAAAATTATTTTATGAGATTTTCCGTTTCATATGCAGTCATTTATTACAACTACGTCATTTTTTTCAGCCATATGTTCTTTTTTTTTATTTTTTTCCAAAATTTTACTTCATATGCATACATTTGCTTATTTCATATACAGTAACTCATGTGAATAAGTGGCATAGATCCAAAAAAATTTAAAGGAGTCAAGAATATTACTTTATTGTACTTAAATTGAATGGACTATAAATCTCAATACTCTAAAAAATTCTAAAAATTCGGAAAAAAATTAAAATTTTTTATGAAAATTCGTCGAATTCTTCAAACATTTTTTAAATATAATTTAGTTTTTGTTATATATCGTGACAAATTTTCTTATGGAAAATAAGTTAAAATGTGAAAATTCGTCGAATTTTTCAAACATTTTTTAAATATAATTTAGTTTTTGTTATAGATCGTGAAAAATTTTCTTATGGGAAATTAGTTAAAATAAATTTGCGAAAGCGAAAATTGTAAGAATTGTCCAAAAAGGGGTGTCTACTTATTTATGTGAGTGACTGTACATATGTCCATACATGTTTTGTATTTATTTGAGTATTTATCCTGGCACTACAATTTTTACAAAATTATTTTATAGTACCAGTCAGGAATGTAAAAGTGTAATAATAACAATGTAAATATTTAAATTTATTATGTGAAAATTACTTATTACAAAAACTTAAAAGTAAAGTATCATACAAAGTAGAAAAGACAATAGATTTAAATTAAATAAAACCTGATCCAACAAAAAGTTATAGGGTAGGTTATCTTTTGTTTGTTTAGAAAAAATAAATTTAATTGGACGACAATACATGGTAGAAGAAGGTCGAGGATTCTGCCAAACAATGTTACCTTTTTCATCCTGTAATTGAAGAGGAACGAAAGAAAATATAAACAAAAACTCATCAGTGTCAGAACTGCATGTAAACTTTTGCTTATATGTACTATGGTCAGAGCTTCCATCGCAACCTCACTTGCTGATTAAAGTATACGTCAATATTGTAGGTAATAAACTAACAAAAACTTATTGATTTGCTAAAACTAAACGCTCAACAGTTTTATCTAATACGGACTGGACTTTAATTTCCGCACGTGTTTCACCCACATCAATTTCATTTGGATAGCATTCTGCCTTAGCTTTTCTTAGACTATAAAACGATGGATAAACTTTATGGCCTGCCTTGATGCTCCACTTCCGAGTCGTTTTGTACCTATGAGTCGTCGACTTGCTATCTACGTGGTATGCTAAAGCTTCTACATTGCTCAAGCATATTGCATCTGGCTCACATGTCATCTTTGTTCCGGATATTTGAGTGGTTAAAAGTGTTCACTTAAAAGAAATATGAAGCTTAATATTCAACAAGAATTTTGCAAATTAATCAATGCATTTTACGGCCACTCTTGCCTTCTTACTTCAATTACTCAATATATATGAGCAGAAATATCAAAAAAAAAGCAAAAATCCCGTTATTTTGTTTATTTTCTTTCATTTCTCATTACACTTTTCTTGGAAAAAGAACTTTGTTTTCGTCCAGCTAGCTTGTTCTACACGAAACACTGTGCGTCGGTATAGATTGTAATGCCCCTGCCATTATCTAGGCCTTCTTCCCATTACTCGTTTGCAGGATATCGTATGTTCTGAACTTGGAAGCCCAAAACCGTCCGTTATTATTCCGTTTAATTGTCCCATGTCGTCCAGAATCGTCGCGTGTCCAAGCTTAGCTGATTTCTACATTGGATTCTCTTAGTCGTAGAGCTCCTCTTGCGGCTAATCCCTGCATGAAGACTTGTAGAGGCGTCAACCTAAAACGTACGCTTTACGTGGGTATATTCTATGCTACTAACCATTGACTCAGGTATATGTTTTTATTGCAAAATTTTTCCTGTAGGGTATTAAAATGTTGCTCTTACGGCCGGTCGGTCTTTGGCGTTTAAAATGTTTTCGTAAATTTTTGTTTATTTTATGTAAGTGAAAACAAAAAGTTGCAGAATAACAGTAAAACCAGCTAAATTTCGTTCTATAAATATACCGAACTCTTTGCAAGTATATTCGCTATTTCTTTTTTCTCCTTTTTTGGTTTTCCTATTACAAGCAATCCTCTCAAAATCCTTCTTCCATTTGTAGAATAGCGGCCCGCAAATGTCATTAGGCGTTAATATAGATTTTTGTGTATCCACTACTAGTAATTGTGTAAATATGTGTGTAACATTTTGCTATAGATTTAACCTACTGAACGAAAAATTTCGCCAATTCTAACATTTTCTAATGGACGTTTAAAAGCGCTAGTGGCGCCAATTTTGGCACGGATAAATAGTGAAATAATTTAATGCGTATAGCAGATAAAATCCAGTGCTTGGTTATGTATTGAAAGTCTTATTGCAAATGCAGTACATAATTTGTTCACAGTCAATGGATATTTATTACGCATAACAAATTAACGCCTGCATATGTGGTGCGTGGAAAGAAGTGCATGAAAATAAAGTGTGTGAATTTACATTATAAACAAGTAGGGAAGGCTAAGTTCGGGTGTAACCGCTGAGAGCTTTGAAGACAGATGTTGGAGTTGAATGTTGACATAATTTACTTATATACTGTAAAGATATTAAATTTTTTGTTAAAATTTGACTTATAAATTTTTGTTTAAAATGGGCGTGTTCGTCATCCGATTTTGCTAATTTTTATTTTGAACACATATGTGACCCGGTCTATGAAAAGGTGGCTTATGACTCAAAAAAAATGTTTCCACTTTTTTCTGGTTTCGATAGTTTTTAGACGCTCTTTCACGTGGTGAAAACTAGAAAGTCCTAACTTGCTTAGAAGAGTACTAAAAATGTCGAGAAAGAAAAGCACAAATGAAAGACGATGAAGCCTTTGCTTCCTTCGATGCCACTTTGGTGGCTGGTGAAGCATCCTCAGATTTTTTTGATAGCATTTTTTTCGGTGGCAATGGAGCCAAAATATCGGTCAGAAACTGGTTTGTGCTTTGCCTTTTGGATATGACTGTTCATAATGCAAAAGAAAAACTACTAAGGAACTGAAGAAATGCATTGTTTATCACGGGTTCGAATCGAGCTCATGGCCTAACAATAATTTTTTATCATTATTATTGTTATGATAAATTTTTTCTTAATTGAAAAAATTTTTAAATTAGAATAGAAGAAAGAAAACATTTTTAGACAACTGCCAAAGCTCGTTGTATAGATCCCTTTCGGGAACTGCTAAATTCCTTCATCACAGCAGCACCGGAAGAAAAAAAAACTGCCAAAGCTCGTTGTATAGATCCATCTCGGGAACTGCTAAATTCCTTCATCACAGCAGCACCGGCGCCTAAACGTTGCCGATGAAGGAATTTAGCAGTTCCCGAGATGGATCTATACAACGAGCTTTGGCAGTTTTTTTCTTCTATTCTAATTTAAAAATTTTTTCAATTAAGAAAAATCTTATCATAACAATAATAATGATAAAAAATTATTGTTAGGCCTTGAGCTCGATTCGAACCCGCGATCTTACAAATCAGTAGGCCGATATAACAACAAAAATTGCATTGTTTATCCTTTAACAGCTGTTTCGCGCCATTTCTTTTTTGAGTCATAAGCCACCTTTTCATAGACCGGGTCACATATAGTAATAGGAGTAACGTTCCTGTAAAATTTCTTCATATCTTCAACGACTGCCAAATTACAGCTTGCTAAACTTTTAAATTACCTTCTTTTAAAAGTGTGCGGTGCCACGCCCATTGTCCAAAATTTTACTAATTTTCTATTCTGCGTCATAAGGTCAACCCACCTACCAAGTTTCATCGCTTTATCCTTCTTTGGTAATGAATTATCGCACTTTTTCGGTTTTTCGAAATATTCGATATCGAAAAAGTGGGCGTCGTTATAGTCCGATTTCGTTCATAAATAACGATCTGAGATGAGTGCCCAGGAACTTACATACCAAATTTCATTAAGATACCGCAAAATTTAGTCAAGTTATCGTGTTTACGGACGGACGAACGCACATAGCTAAATGAATTTCTTTTTTCGCCCAGATCATTTTGATATATCTATCTCCATTAGTTTATGCCGTTACTGGGTACCGTTATGCGAACAAAATTAATATACTCTGTGAGCTCTGCTCAGCTGAATATAAAAACAATTTTCACAATCTAATTATTTAAATTTTTACAAATAAATTTAGAATCTTCTATACTTCAGGTTTATAAATAAAAGTGTTTGTTCTCTAGCACCTGATCTTAACAGCCTATACATACTATGTATGTATGTATAAATGTTTTGCCTAATTTATGATGGCGTGTGTATAATTTCGAATTTTGTTAGACAGCAAAACTTTGCCGTATTTACTGCGCATCTGAATGATCTATACAATTCATGCTGTTGATGCTAGGAATTCGCATTTGGTCAAAATCATTTAAATTTTCCAGAAAAGTATTTTTGTATTTTTTTTTTATATATTTATTTACGCCGTATTGAAGGTGCAAATTCAGCGTTTCAGTACAGTTAGCACAACTATTTTTAAACAATTTTCCGAAAAATAGTTTATCAATTATATATGTTTATCAACTAGAATTAATTGAGAATTAAATAAATTTAAAGAAAATAAAATTAATTATAAAACAACGAGCGCTGAAGTAAAAACGAAAAGAAATCAAAAGTTAATATGCAGTTTTTGGCAAGATATGGCAAATAAAAAATAAATACAAGGAGCAATATACCTTGGAAGAGATTTAGGCCGAGCTTGTTTTCCTATTTCTGGCGTGCTGCTTTTAATTTTTGCTACAAATTGGCGGAGGCGTGTAGCTCCCACGTTTTACGCCGATTCGAAACGACATCTGCAAGGCAGATAAGTTTTCACTGAGAAGCTTTCCATGGCAGCAATACACTCGTGATGTTTGCCAAATCGCTGCCAAGTGGCGACCTCGCTTAGAAAAACTTGTTTCCTATTGAAAAAGTTGCTTAATTTTTGACTTTGCTTTGCCCGGTGCGTGAACCAAGGATCTTTGGTGTGGTATGCGGAGCTCGCTAAGACTACACCACGACGGTTGCGGCAGGAAATAGTATTCAACAAATATAAAGCAGCGTACACGAAAATAGCACTCGATAATTTAACAAAAACTTGCATGAATTTCGTAACTGAAGCTATGCAAACCAATCTCAAACGCGTTTTTGAAAAACTTCGAAATTTTTACGAAATATTCGAATTTTTTTGAGTCCAATCAATTTAATGCCAATTTCACACAGAGGTTTTCTACTTAATGTAATTGAACTCAATCTTCCATACAAAATAAAAATTCTTAATTATGTTATTATTGCTTTATTGAATGCCTAATCGAGTGAAAAATCCAGTCGGTTTTGCTTGGTGTTTCGAATTTTATTGTCAATGTAACAAATGACAATCAAAAACAAGTAAGGACGGGACTGTCTTCGGCTGTGCCGAAGACTTCATACCTTTCACGAATGGGGCTGAACAATAACCTTATCCCGTTCGTAATCTCCAAATAATCGGATAAGATAAGAAATATATAGTGAAAAGGTCTACATACCTAAACGATTTTTAAGATAAATATAAAATAAAAAATGGCAAAAAACCCCCTTATCTGAACGATCGGTTTTATGGGATATATATTATATATAGCTCCGATCGAAATGATTTTTACAGGAAATCTTCTATGATATATTAGAATATATCACCAAGTTTCACGTTCTTATATTCGAAACTAAGGGAGAAATGGCCAAAAATCTTTCTATCTGAACGATCGGTTGTATGGGATAGGTATATACTATATACATTTAGCTCCGATCAAAGTGATTTTTTCAGGAAATCTGCTATGATATATTAGAATAAATATCACCAAGTTTAACGTTTTTATATTGGAAACTATAAGGGAGAAATTGCCAAAAATCTTTCTATCTGATCGATCGGTTGTATGGGATATATACTATATATAGCTCCGATCAAAGTGATTTTTTCAGAAAATGTTCTATGATATATTAAAATATATATCACCAAGTTTCACGTTTATACTTTCTAAATTAAGGGAGAAATTGCCAATAATCTTTCTATCTGAACGATCGGTTGTATGGGATATATATTATATATAGCTCCGATCGAAATGATTTTTTCATGAAATCTTCTATGATATATTAGAATAAATATCACCAAGTTTAACGTTTTTATATTGGAAATTAAGGGAGAAATTGCCAAAAATCTTTCTATCTGAGTGATCGGTTGTATGGGATATATACTATATATAGCTCCGATCAAAGTGATTTTTTCAGGATATCTTCTAAGATATATTAGAATATATATCACCGAGTTTCACGTTTTTACTTTTTAAGTTGCGGCAGGAATGACCAAAATCGTCTTATCTGAACGATCGCTTGTATGGGAGATATATGTTATAGTGGTCCGATCCTACCGGATCCGACAAATGTCTAATATAATACAAAAATACATCCTTGTGCCAAATTTCATTGAGATATCTCAAAATTTGAGGGACTAGTTTGCGTTCAAAAAGACAGACGGACGGACAGACGGACATGGCTATATCAATTCAGCTCGTCGCCCTGATCAATTCGGTATACTTAATGGTGAGTCTATCTTCTATATTTCTCAGGTATAATAAATTATTTTCAATAATTTAGGAAAAATTGAAAAACGAAAAATTCAAAATTTAATTCTCGCTGCATTTGCAGTTTTTTCGAAAATAGGCACATATTTGGTTAGGTGCAACATATGGGTAGTTTCGCATGCATTGCATTTTGATTGTCTTTATAGTTAAGAAGGGAACGGCTGCTTTCCATTTTAACAATTTTTTGTAGAAACCAAATATTTTTTTTGGGGCTGATGACAGATGTTCGCTTAATGAAGCAAAAGGTCCTGGATGAAAAGGGAAACTTAATTATTTCATTAAATAGAATTGTGATTCGATTAAGTTTCTGTGTGTCTTACATAGTACAAGTTATAGGATTCGTATTGATTTTGACAATTTTTTTTCAGAAGTGTGCTATGTATTTTCTTCCATACGAAGGGCGTATAGTTTCAAAATCTGAAATACCCTTCGAAGAAAAAAATAGTAACAAGTCAATGCAAATTTGGAGAGACCTATAACTTTTGTTTGGTAGGCTTAAATAGATTTAGCTACAAAACTGCATACTTAAAAAAATTCAGAAAACTCGAAATAAAAATTTCAAAATTTTCGTACAATTTTCGAATATTTTCGAAAGTGTTTTTGAGATTGGTTTGCATAGTTAAAGTTACGAAACTCATATAAATTTTTTCTTAAATTATCGAAAATAAAAAAAGAAATTTCATGAAGTAATCGGCTAAAAATTGACACACTATTTTCTTGTTGGCTATGTATTTATCCTTATAGACAGGTCGTAACTTAAAAGTTTTGTTAAGAATGCCGTATCTATTTCAGGAGGCCATTTGAAAATGGTGTAATTGAAAAAATTAATTGTTTGGCAGAAAATATATGAATTTAACTTAAATAAATAAATATAGTTTAAAAAACTAAACAACACGCAAATATGGTATCTACAATCCACTTAGATATTTGATGTTGATAGCACCATAGCACAGATGTTGGTGTATCCGCTGTTAAGAACACCTCGTTTTGTAGCGAGTTATTTAACCAATGCCTCGAGTCTTCAATAATTGCCGCTAGATGGGTCAAACTCTCCTTTGCGCGCCTAGCCTAGCGTGAAGCTAATATAAGCGTGTTGAAAAAAACACGCATCGCAGCCTAAGAAATCAAAACTGTTAACCAGTGTAATCACTGTGTCATCTGGGCAGTCACATCAGCCTCATACTTCATATTCTCCTAAAAATTGTTGTGCTTAAGATGTGCATCCTCCGATCTTACTGCTGGAAGTACAAGCGAATATCAATCGCAGCGCTTAAGGCCCCGTCACATAAGCAGTTTTTCATATATGTACAAAGATTCGTTTAACTCAATGTTATGCATTATGAGTAGATTGCACGTATTTTTATGGAGAACGGCAGATTGAGCTACACTAGCGCCATCGTGACATGAAAAAGTAGTCAAGTTCCAACTTTTGTTGCAAGCAAAGCATAAGAAGAAGCATTAAAACATTTGCTTTGGCTAAGGGTGCTTTCTCACTTTGCAAGTGAAATTGTTTTAGCTAATCTTTGGTCCTTTCCAACGTTTCCAAAACTGCTTTTTAACAATAAAATAAGAGACAAAAGCTGTTAGCAAATATTTTTCTTGTATAATGAGAATGTTTATAACAATGCTTCACGATATTTCGTATGTGAATTTGCAAGGCGAAATTCACTTCAATTGCTAAGTCTGAAGTTGCTTTATATTTACAAACGCAACATCTTGCGTGATTGTGGCGATATTACTGGCATGCATAATATTGTATTGAACGTATCTATATGAAAAACTGCATTGTGTCTCATTACGCGATATGTAGGTGAATGCCGAATAGTTTTCGGTCGCTCACATCAGCTCTATATGCAACAGCAGGAAAATATTTCTCGCAACTGCGTTATTTTGCCTGCGATTCAATTTTCGCCCTGGTTTTTATTTAGTGCTTCGTTCTAAGCTGCAAATAAAATTACAATAATTTAATAAGAGAAATTATTGTGAGTACGTCTAAAAATCTTTAAATTTACGAACGTCATTACCCGCAAATTTTTGCAAAACTGTCTTGAATTTGTATCATAAACGCCCTATCTCAACATAAATTCAATGAATTTTTAAATGAGGTTGGGCATTTCTGAAATACCTTTCTAACTTTAAATTTTTTTTTAATTAGCTGGCTTTCTTCCTCGCAACAAATTGTTTCCCTGTGGAATAGGCAGTGTACTACTTTTTTATCTGTTTTTTTTTTTCAATCAAAGATTATAAACTTGGTAGTTAACTGGCCGGGTTTCCTTAGCTTAAATGACAAAACGTCTACTTTGAATATCACAAATACCAAACTAAAAATAGCCGCATTTGAACCGCACACAAAAACTTTACCCTATGAACTACATATATGACATTGTGTGTTGATATCGAATACCATTTACAGTAATATTACAACTGAGACTGTGAAAAAAAGAAGAAATTAAATAACAAAAAGTGAAATATAAAGTAAAAATTTAAATACCATCCGTTTTAAAACAACTGTCTATGAGCAACGAAAAGTGGTTAGCAAATAATCTTGAACCTACAAAAAAACAAGCAAGAGCTTTGATTCAAACCCAACACTATTAACTGAAAAAAAATAAAAACCAAATTACATTCATCGCAGCGCAAATCAAAAATTCGTTTACAACATTGGCATCTAACATCACAACCAAATTCGTAGCTCTGAGCGAATAGAAAGTGCACAAGGGATATCATTATTAAAAAAATAATAAGACTAAACTGCCCATAGGCAATCAAAATAAAATAACCAAATTCAACTACAACGCGCAAGCAAATCTTTGTTTTTTATTGCTGTAAAGTACCTGTCGAATTTCTATTTTTATATTGCCGTCGTTCGCCATTTTTTTTTTTTTTGCTACGTCTACGCCTTCCACATTAACTTCGTTTCTACATACAACATCTGTAGACATTAAAGGTCAAAAAATGAAATATCCGCGTAGCACTTCAAATACATCATCCGGCTTTTTTGATGATGATGATGATCATATGATGAGTTTGTCATATCAAACACCACCACATTCACCGGCGAATAGTACACCGGAGTTATTGCAACGTCACATGGTGCGCATGTTCAGCACTGAAGAGTGAGTTATACATTTTTACTTAAATTTTAAATTATTGATATTAGAGCAGAATTTCAAAGTTTACAAACGGCGATTTTTTTAAATATATTATCCAGAGACGGACTGGGACTGAGACTCGGAGTGGGACTGGGACTGAGACTCCGAGTGGGACGGTGACTAGAATAAAATACATACCACCCTCTGGGACAGGCAATAAGGGATACAGAAGAATGAGAAGAAATTGAGAGAAGGGAAAACAGAGAAGAAGAAGGAGATTGAGAAAGAGATAGAATGAGACGAATATGGAGATAGATGAAGCGAAAAAGGCGGAGGGAGGAGTGAATAAAAGGATTAGGAAAAAGTGAAGAGGGGGGAGGGCAGAGTCAGACGGAAAAAGCTTATTAAAATGTATGCAGATAGGCCAAATTCAGAGCAGAACAAGGTCTGCCGGGTCTTCTAGTACTAGTATAAAGGTCTTTAACCACTCAGCCATATGAATGCCCCACTGCTCGCTTTACAATTGGTCTCTAAGTATTGCCTTTTTTGTTGTTATTTCTTTATTCACCATTTAGGTACATACTAATTCTATATGCTTTTTAATCCTAATTGGTTGGAATAATTATAGGCGCGCTCAAGAGCTTAGTAACATTGGATTTATATTAGTGCTTTTATAAGCAGTACTTCCGCTGTTCACTATTATATCAATATTATTATTATGGTTGAGTGGTTAAAGGCATCTGCCTTTACCCTAGTATAAAGTATGAATGTTGGAGATTTCGAGTTCAATATTCAGCTCTTGAGAAGCTAGCTGATGAAGAAGTGAAATTCAGAAACATGTCCAAGTAACCCTCGCCGTTTGTAAACTTTGCAATTTTTCTCTGATATTAATAACAAAAACAATTTTATAAAGCAATATGAGGATGTCTCTCTAATTAAATACAGATTAAATTTTAAATTTGAAAAGCATATTGTCCCATGGAAGACTAGCACATTTCGTTATCCGGGTGTAAACTCCCATATGATACTTTTCGCAAGTAAACGAAATGTGTTAGTTTACAACGCGAATTAACGAAATGTGCTAGTGTTCGACACAAAAAAAAAAAGTTGGATGGGCCTACATATGTATAGCTTTTATGCCGACTTCTTAGGTATAGAATTTTATTAATTTTTTTTGAAAATTTTTATGGCGCTTGCATACTTCTTTTGGAAGAGTTCCTCATTTTGAAACAAATATTCCAACGCATTTTAATTTTTTATGTGCCCAGTATTTCACACCTTCAGTATAGAGAGCTAGCATGTAATATCACCCACCAAGGTTTTTCTTCTGCCACTCATTACTGAACCAAGTATTTCTCTTAGCTTTGAAACCGAAACGTTGTACAACTCCTGTTTCATTTTTCTTTGTCTTGTGTTGTGTTGAATTGTATGGCTTCCTCTCTCACTTGCCTCTTTACTTCCTTTGTGTTTTTATACCTTTCATGAACATGAAATGGTATATTAACTTTGGTCCGATGTTTGTAACGTTGAGAAATATAGAAGACTCACCATTAAGTATACCGAATTGATCAGGGCGACGAACTGAATTGATATAGCCATGTCCGTCTGTCCGTCCGTCCGTCTGTCTGTCTGTTTAAACGCAAACTAGTCCCTCAAATTTTGAGATATCTCAAAGAAATTTGGCGCAAGGATGTATTTTTGTATTATATTAGACATTTGTCGGATCCGGTAGGATCGGACCACTATAACATATATCTCCCATACAACTGATCGTTCAGATAGGACGATTTTGGTCATTCCTGCCGCAATTTAGAAAGTGTAAACGTGAAACTCAGTGATATATATTCTAATATATCATAGAAGATATCCTGAAAAAAACACTTTGATCGGAGCTATATATAGTTATATCCCATACAACCGATCGTTCAGATAGAAAGATTTTTGGCCATTTCTCCCTTAATTTAGAAAGTATAAACGTGAAACTCGGTGATATATATTTTAATATATCATAGAAGATTTTCTGAAAAAACCACTTTGATCGGAGCTATGTATAGTATATATCCCATACAACCGATCGTAGAAAGATTTTTGGCAATTTCTCCCTTAATTTCCAATATAAAAACGTTAAACTTGGTGATATATTTTCTAATATATCATAGAAGGTTTCATGAAAAAATCATTTCGATCGGAGCTATATATAATATATATTCCATACAACCGATCGTTCAGATAGAAAGATTTTTGGCAATTTCTCCCTTAATTTCCAATATAAAAACGTTAAACTTGGTGGTATTTATTCTAATATATCATAAAAGATTTCCTGAAAAAATCACTTTGATCGGAGCTATATGTATATAGTATTTACCTATTCCATACAACCGATCGTTCAGATAGAAAGATTTTTGGCCATTTCTCCCTTAGTTTCCAATATAAAAACGTGAAACTTGGTGATATATATTCTAATATATCATAGAAGATTTCCTGTTAAAATCATTTCGATCGGAGCTATATATAATATATGTCCCACACAACCGATCGTTCAGATAAGGGGGTTTTTTGCCATTTTTTTTATATTTATATTAAAATCGTTTAGGTATGTACATCTGTTCACTATATATTTCTTATCTAATACAGCGCATTATTTGGAGATTACGAATGGGATAAGATTATTGTTCAGCCCCATTCATGAAAGATATCAAGTCGTCCGCACAGCCGAAGACAGTCCCGTCCTTACTTGTTTTTGCTTGCTATCAGCTTACGTCTTCCATTTGATAACCGCCAAACCACAGTTACACAGGTTATTGTACTTAACAAAAATACTTTGAACTTAGATAAAATGAAATAATGTGATAGAGTCAACAACTTTAGTGTTAAGAAATACATATCTAATATACCGTTATAGGTAAGGGGAGCTTTATTTTTGAAGACAATGTATTTCATAAGTAAACCATCAGAAGAACTGAAGAATTTTCGACGATTTTCACAGGTATCTGGCGATTTTAATTTGGGTTTTTAAGAAGATGCATGTTAGAAAAATGGAAAGGTCGATTCTTCTTTTCAATTAGGATTACCAAAAACATGTCCAGGCTTCTTATTTTCCAACCCGTCAATTAATCATTACAACATACAATCGTAAGCCACTACTTATATAAGAAAGCAGGGTTGTCGTCATGGATGACCTGTAATTTTTCCGTGAAGTGCCCCGGCTACAATATAAGATCCAGTTTACGTTGTTAACCTTACGAAAATTCGGTAATAATGTCCTATTCTTAGTTTGCCCACCCTATTATTTAGGTTTGCCTGTGTTGGCATATATCTTATCGTAAAAGTCGCGCTGTAATTAAATTGCATGCATACAAAAACTTTATTGATTAATTGCCTCTTTCGCCACTATATTGACGTATAATTTGTATGCCATTTTATTACACTTTCTTTTTCAACGTAGGCTACCAATATGATGAGTGAGTGGATAATCGTATTTTAATCGATTTGAAGAAAGTATACCAATGATGGCATTGTGAATCTTGGGTTTTCCTAAAAGTAAATTTCTTAATGAAGGTAACACGATTTCGTAAGGTATTCAGATTTTAGGCATGCATAGTGCAATAGTAATAACGTTTTACTTTCTATTATATATCGTGATGAAAACTTTTTAGTTGCAGTACTTGGGCAAGAAAACGTCCTTTGTGAACGTTACACGAGGTCAATCGGCCAACTATTTAAATTTACTGAAAAAACTCGCAAGATAATTTCAAAAACAAATTAACAAACCAACCCCATATTGACGTTTCCGAATTATTTTGAATTAATTTTTACTTGCTTAATAATTCGCAACGCCGCTGTTTCATTCAAACCCAACGGAAAAATATCACCTAGTTAGTAATGCTTCCAATAAAACAAATAAAATAAAAAATCAAACACCAATTTTTGTGTTTCTCCAAAAAACCAAAATCAATATGATATATACCACCAGGGCTACCAGACCTTCATTTTCTCTTTATTTAACTTGCATAATGATGAAATATTGATAAATATTTCATAAATACTAAACAGGGGTATTGTAAAACTTTGAGGTTTAGGCAGTTACTACATACATATGATGATAATTCATATTAAAAATTGAATGTTGAGATATTTCGTTGCGTGGGTTAGGTAGTGGAAGTGAGCGAACGAATAAAAGTGGTAGTGGGAGTGCGAGTGGTATTGGGAGTAAAAGTGGAGGGAGGAGTGGGAATGGGAGTGGCAGGCGAAGATTGCGCCTACTTACAGATGTTTCGTGGAAGAAAAAAAACGAGGGAAATTTTATTAATTTTTTTTTTTTTTTTGAATTTAAACAGTTATGGTCCACACCAAAACAGAACGTTTAGATAGAAAACGTTTTCGTAGATTGTATTGATGAAAACAATGCCGCTTTATTCCGCGCCTCTAAATCACAAAAAAAAAGTTTGGATTTAGCTAATGTTTTATGCAGTTTGAACTAAGATAAAGTAGAAAAGTTGTGTATGCCACTGCTGTAAGAATATATTTCAAATCAAATTTACATCGGCTTCCCGCTCACTGCTAGTAATAACAAGTTTTCGCATGTTAGTGCTCACATTAAATTATTTCTTGATATTATTGCTTTGAATTGTTTATATATGCACAATTAATTGAAAAGAATAAAATTTGCCAGCTAAAACTAGTTTTAACTGTTGCTCCAAAGTTACAGCCAATTACAAACAATTATCTTAGGATTTATATAAATTAAATGCAAATAAAACCCGTAAGGAAGGCTAAGTTCGGGTGTAACCGATCACTACATACTCAGCTGAGAGCTTTGGAGACAAATGTTGGAGTTGAATGTTGACATAATTTACTTATATATTGTAAAGTTATTCAATTTCTTTTGTTAAAATTTGACTATTAAATTTTTTTGTTTAAAAGGTGTCATCCGATTTTGGTAATTTTTATTTAGAACACAAAACTTTTAAAAAATTACCTTCTTTTAAAAGTGGGCGGTGCCACGCCCATTTTCCAAAATTTTACCGATTTTCTATTCTATATTTTTCTAACCCACCTACCAAGTTTTATCGCTTTATCCGTCTTTGGTAATGAATTATCGCACTTTTTCGGTTTTTGCAAATTTTCGATATCGAAAAAGTGGGCGTGGTTATAGTCGTTCATTTTAAATAGCGATCTAAGATGGCAAGGAACTTACATACCAAATTTCGTTAAGATACCTCAAAATTTACTCAAGTTATCGTGTTTACGGACAAACGGACGGAAGGACATGGCTAAATGAATTCTTTTTTCGCCCAGATCATTTTATCATATAGAAGTCAATTTGTTCTGTTCTGAATTCCGACTCGTTTTGAAAAGTAAAACGAGGCTGATTCCGAGTCGATTCCTTTTTGGTGTTCTCAATTCCGATTGAAACAAATCGATTCGAAGTCGATTTCGAATTGTTTTCATTTCAAGTCGATAATCAAACGAAACCGTTGTTTTTATTTATTTTGGGTTTAATTAAATTAAAATTGTCCAAAAATTTTAACAAAATGCCGGCACCAATGGTTTTCGGAAATGCAGAGGCAAGAAGACGTGCAATTGTGCATAAAAATCGCAAAAATTGATCGATCGAAATTGAGAACACGTCGGTTTCATTTCGACCAGCATCGCTTTGTTTAGCTTGAAACATTTTTGATAGGAATTTTCAAATTAAGATTTGTTATACTAAATAAACAAATAGTCCAGCAAAAAGTTGTTATAAATCTTCCAAATAAAATGAATAATTTAATAAAACTTATTTGTGGGAACAATAATGTAATTATCTATGCTTTATAGGCTAATTACTTTGGATTCCGACTACTCAGAGGCAAAACTTTTCAAATCGACCAAGTCTGGTCGGAGTCGATATTCAGAACACCAACCCATTTCGATTCCGAATAAATTGGTCGGAACCGAAATCCAGAACAGGCACGTATATCTCGATTAGTTTATGCTGTTACGGGGTACCGTTATACGAACAAAAGTAAATACTCTGTGAGCGCTGCTCAGCTGAGTATAAAAATTTAAGCATATTGTTGAAAATAGAGTTTTTATGTTCAGCTGTTTTTATTTTTAGAAAAAATAAAACTAATGAAAATATCTAGAAGCTAGTTAATAAATCTTCATACTCACATTCAATGTTATACCGATGCATTCGTGTTTATAAGTAAATGCCTTGGACACGAATTTATTTTTCAGAAGTAAATTCAGTGTTTCTTAGAAGATATTCTCGCGTCACTTGCATAAGTGCAAATACATTATGTATACTAAACACGTTCACACAAAGACGCTTGGTAAGAAAATGTTCTTTTAATCTATGAAATTTTCCTTAGAATACAAGAAATTGTTCTTACATTTTACGAAACTTTTATTTAATATATACTTAAATAAGAACAGTTCTTGTATTCTTAGAAAACTCTCTTATTATCTAAGGACAAATTTCGTCAAGCAGCTTAATGAATATGGTTTCTTATATTATAAGAACGAAGTTTTGTCATAAATATAATTTTACGAATTTTTTCGTAGATCATACGCAAATTTTCTTAAATTATATGGAATTTTTCTTAAATTTTAAGAAAAAATTGGAGTGAATTTCTATGAAACTTATTCTTAAGAAAACATGTACGTTTTTGGTTCAGTGTATATTTTAACTTTGAAATCAGGCACGCAAAAAAGAGAAAATCAATGCAAAAACTTGTGGTTTATTATATGTATATAAAAATTAGTTGTAATCTTTATTATTAAGTCGAAAGAACCGTATATTTTCGTTCATTTGTTTATACTCTCTGTTTAGATTATCAATCGCTGTTTCATTTTATAATTGTTTTGTTAAATGTTAGTCTTGCAAGTGCAGCTTAAGATGTAAGTTTTGTTGATATGATATATGTTAATTAATGTTTTTAGGTACATATGTTTGTTATAAATACGTATTGTTTTTTGCAGTCCTGATGATGACTTCAGACTGTGGTCGAAATATTGACATTAAATTAAATAAAAACAAAAGAAAAGTGTTTTATTTAATCCGGCCGTGAGCTCAACAATAACAACAACAGTATATACTAACGGCCAAAAAAGAAAATAAATCATCTAAGCCTTATGAGTAAATCACATTCAGAAAAAGCAGCATACAACCCGCTTACTTTTGAGCAGTTAAAATTGATTCCACAGCCAGTGTTTCCAGGACTTGATGCAACGCGCAAATATATCATTCAATCTTCAAGCCTTTATATTGAAGTGCAAATCACAATACATATACAAAATTATATGTACACCGAAACTTTTTCAAATTGAAGAAAAAACAAAAAATTTTAAATGTTTGAAGAATTTTGATGGTTCCCTTAATGAATAAATTTTAAATTAAAAATTTTCTCAGTGTAACAATATTTAAAAAAAATTTTGTTGTCAATCTATTAGTGTAAATTTGAATATCATACCGAAATGCCTTGGTTTCATGTGGAAGTGCTGACAAGAAGAGAGAACGATTATACCTCGTAGGAGTTTTCTCATGGTTTATGGGGTGGAAATGAAAAATGTTGTGTTTATCAACTTCATTGCAAAAGATAAACGCTATTATGTAGTGACATAACATATGTATACTAATTATTAATTTATAACATATGTATACTAATTATATGTATACTAATTATTAATTATTAATTTAATTATTCTACTGCTAGTAACAGCTTTCTTAATAACTGTACGGTTAAATTTGTTTAATTGTAAACATATTTCGTATTTTACTCCAGCATTCCTTCAATTAAAACATTTAATCTAATAAATATTAATAAGGCAAATGCAATTTTATTAGTTATGAAATTTATTTTTTTGTACATAAGTAACTCAATTTTCTTTCTCTTTTCAGGTAAGTCTTTAAACTCTGATCTGTTATGAGTTTCCTTTGAAAAACAGTTATTCGGAAGAGAGTAAGTAATGTATTGAATAAAGTTAAAATTAAATCAACTAAACTGGACTGAGATACGAGAAGTCGCCACTCTGACCTAAATCGCGACAGCATTGAGAATAAACAGCTTGACAGCTAATTGACAGTTAATACTACGTACATATGTAATATTTTGAGTTTTGAAGTGCAAGTAGTTTTCAGACGTTACTTTTTAGATTATTTAAATATTGGTTCAGAGAGTAGAACGGAGCGTGCGTGCAGTAAAAGTTGCACGTTGACTTACCTCATTTTGGTGTGAATTTTTTTTGAATATTTCACAAACCAGGTGCTAATTGCAAGATCACCAAATTCACCAATCAAAGAAACGTGGTCTTTAACCTGTCCCGTCCATTTTTACTAGAAATATTTTCTGCGATAGGGAAAATCTGTGTACCCAATTTTATGACGATCCGTTAATTTTTCTTCGAGTTATGGCTCCCGAAACATAGAAAATTGCTTAGTCATAAAAGAGGCGGTGCCACACCCATTTTCAAAAATTTTAGTGTTTTCCTATTTAATGTTGTAATTCAATTTAGAAAGTAAAATTCTATTGATACAAAGCTCTTTTTCGGTCTACAGGTCTACGACCCTTTTAAAAATCTTTTATATAAAAGTGGGCGTGGTCTTTAACTGATCTCGTCCATTTTTTCTAGAAATATTTCCTGCTATAGGGAAAATTTGTGTACCCAATGTTATTACGATCCGCTAATTTTTCTTCGAGTTATGGCTCCCGAAACATTTTTTAAAATTTGAAGTTTTTCCTCTTTATTGTTATAAATCCACTTGGGAAAGAAAAGACCATTGATATAAAGCTCTTTTTTTGCAAAGATATAGCTTATTTTATTTATTCATCCACGACCCTTTTAAAAATCTTTTATATAAAAGTGGGCGGGGTCCTTAACCGATTTCGTTAATATTTCTTCAAAGCATTCCTTATAGTAAAGGCAACCTCTCTGCCGAATATTGTTACGATAGGTTTAACGATTTTTGATTTATGATTAATAATATTTGTACAATTGATTTTATCACAAGTGGGCTGTGCCACGCCCACTTAAAACAATTTTTTTAAATTTTTATCAAGAGTCAATATCAGTCCACACGTCAAATTTCAACATTCTAAGTGTATTATTTACTAAATAATCAGGTTTTATGTGTTTTCAAAAATGTTATATACATATATAAAAAGTGGGCGTGGTTATCATCCGATTTCACTCATTTTCAATACCAATCTATTCTGGGTCCAGATAAGCTCGTGTACCAAATTTGGTAAAGATGTCTCAATATTTACTCAAGTTATCGTGTTAACGGACGGACGGACGGACATGGCTAAATTTTTTTTTTTTTCGATACTGATGATTTGGATATATGGAAGTCTATATATATCTCGATTCCTTTAACCTGTACAACCAACCGTTATCCAATCAAAGTTAATATACTCTGTGTTCAAAGCATGCTGAGTATAAAAACATCGGCTAGAATGATCTCATGTCTGAATCGTATATCGGGACTCTGTATCTCTTAAATTTTTAAAATATACCATGAGTTTTATCTACGTTAAATTTTAAAATGAACTTTCAAATAGGCAGTTAATTTCAAACTACACCAATCGTCAGAATGCCCCAGCGTCATATGAAAATGAGAATAGTTAATTATAAATGCGAAAGCGACATTTCGCAATGAGAACAATCACATATCTATGAGGGAGCGTAATTAGAAGGTGTCAATTGTAATTTATAAAAGTCAGTTGTAAATAAGAATAGTTAATTGTAGATGAGAAAGCTTTTAAATATGTTAAATAGGATATAATAATAGTCAATTGCAAGTGAGAGAGCGTTAAATGAAAATTCGAAATCGTCAATTTTAATTGAGAATTTAGTTGTAAATGAGAATAGTAAATTTAAAACGGTAAGGCGTGATTTCGATATGAGGATTGTCAGTTGTAAATGAGAAAGCATGAAATGAAAATGGAAAAGCACCATTTGAAATTAAAAATACTCTTTTAACTTTTATTGTCGCGTAGCTCTTAGCATTTTGAAATATTGCATTTGTATGGAAGGGATCAGAGCTTTTGATAGTCGAAATTCTCTTAGTTCATTGGTAACGAGGCTTCGAACTAAGCTCTTTTAGTTTCTAGTATCAACATGGTTTTTTCAACAATGTTGACCGGCCCGTATATCAACCAACTTTAAGTTTGATTTATAGCAGCTTCCGTGTGCTATGCACGTAAAATCTAAAATACTCAACTTATAGTTTGTAAACGCTAAAATAAAAATGTAATAATATTATGCACGAGTTTATCAATCCAGTTTTGAAAAAATATTTTAAGATTTTTGCAACTGAGCTTGCTGCTGCTAAATACTAAATTTAGAAGTTCACTCATAGATTGCAGTTTTTGATTTGTTACCGAATTGCTTCAATGTTTTATTTGTTTAAAGATCATTTTAATTATTACTTAACCGGTCACGTAATGTAAAAAATTAGTATGCTAATAGCTGTTGATGTTGCCGCCATTTTACTCGCCCACAAAACAAACACATATAGCAGCGAGCAGAAATATAGCATTGGTGGTTTTTCTTTCAAATTGCGTCCGAAAGATTTTATTATTTTTATTTTCGTTATTTTAAGTAAGAACTTCTATGAATTTTGTAACTAAAACTATACAAACCAATCTTGAAAAAATTTTCGAAAAAATTCGGAATTTCGAGAAAATTTTTTTAGTATGCAGTTTTGTGGGCCAATTAATTCTAGTCTAACAAAGTACAAGTTCTAGATCTCTCAAAATTCGCATTGATTTTTGAAAATTTTTTTTCGAAGGGTGTTTCACATTTTCTGCCATATAAAAAAAATATTTCACTCTTTGTATGAAGGAAAATCTTAAACACCCTTCGGAAAAAAACTTGTGCTTTGTTAGACTTAAATTGATTGAGCTACAAAACTGCACAGTCAAAAAATGCAGAGAATTACAAATATTCTCGAATTTTTCGAAAACGTTTTTATACTCAGTGTGCTTTGCACACAGAGTATATTAACTTTGGTAACATAACGGTTGATCGCAATGGCATAAACGAATCGATATAAATATAGACTTCCATTTATCAAAATGCTCAAGATGAAAAAGGGAATTGACTTAGCGATATCCATCCGTCTGTCCGTACACACGATAACTTGAAAAAATATTGAGATATCTTATTGAAATTCGGTATATGGGTTCCTTGGCACTCATCTCCCAACGCTATTTAAAATGATCGAAATCGGATGATAACTATGTCCACTTTTTTAATAAATATAACACTTTACTATACATTTTTTTAAATATGGAAAATAAAAAAGGAGGATTTTACCAACGAAATTTTAAAAAAACTGTCACTGCTATTTTTCTGTTCGCTGATGTATGTATGTACATTTGTATGTAAAATCTAGTAATAAGCTTTCCTCGACTGAACAAATTGATAAATATTAATTTAAGTGCATGTATATACACTGTGTCGATTTATTAACCGATATTGCGCCATCGATTTTTCGATAGGATTTGGATCAGGAAAAAAAGTTCCACTACACATACCCAAAAAAATAATTTTCGAGCGACAAAAAAAATGGCGAAATTTTTTGACCAAAACACAAAAAATATTTTTTTTTTTTCAAAAAAACTGTCATCGCCAACGTTTTTACAAGTTTTTTGAAAAAAAATTACTTTTTGGTTTTTGGGTGAGTGGTTTGGCCTTTTTTTTCGCAGGCTCGAAAATTATTTTTTTGGGTATGCGTAGTGGAACTTTTTTTTTCCTGAGTCCAAATCCTATCGAAAAATCGATGGCGAGATATCGGTCAACTTTCGTCCATACAAATTGACCCAGGTTAATGTATATCCACTCGTTTAGTTAGTAACAATAGAAATTAAAAAATCGATTGTGTTGATTTTTTTTTTTTTTTTTGTAATTTGTATCTTATTCTTAATTGTAGTGGGACATGATGAGACGCCATAAATATACATATGTAGCTGATGAAGTTCCGCGTAGTGCAATGTCCGCCAGCTGTTGTGTCAAGGTTGGTTGAGACTGGCAGCGTGTGGTGAAGTGGCGCCCACACCATCTCCTTAATAATATATAAACAAAAAAAATAATAATTTCGCTGCATCAATTAATCAGCTTTTTAAATTTATTTAAATTAACTGTCGTGTGCTTTGCTGTTTTTAATTTGAATGTACTTTGATTTTTATTATTTAAGTCAAATATTTTTATATCAAATGTTTTAAATTTTAACGATTGCAAAAGCTGAAAGAAATGTATCAATGTCGAAATAACTAATTGCGAAATTTCACCTGGGACGAAAAGTATAAAATATTTATTTGCTGTAGGCACATAGAAATCGTCTGGGCATCTAAGTACCTACCTGGTATACTCAACTAAACATACATAATTTATATGAACTTCCATGTAATCTTCGATATAATTTTTAATGTGACGATTTTTAATTCCACGGAAGCCGCTTAGAATAAATTGCAGTCCTCGGATTTTACGTTGAAAGTTTATCTTTGTAATAACAGCCCCAATGACGACCAGTTGTACCCAAAATACATGACTTAATGTGTAAATAATGACGCATTACACCATCGCCAAGTGTTAAAATAAATCACTTTATTTTTGTTTTAAAATAAACAAATCAACACCTTTTACGTCGGTTGAACGCAAAGCTTTATTCATAATTCAAACAAACCCATCATACGATACGATCAGCCCTTCACTTTGCTTAATGACTCAATGCAAATTGTTTGATTTGTGCGTTCTGCATGGGCTTACATTACATACGTTTACTTGAACATATACATAGCTGCTGAGGTACACATTAAGGTGTGAGAGTATTTGCCTTTTAAATGGTTGTTTTCATTGTATTAACCAGTGAAATTTGAAATTTATGGAGGGAGTGGCAGGCTAGTGAATTTTTGGCAGCACAAGGTGTGCTGGATAGGTTTGTTGTGAAAATGATCATACCGGACTGGTTACTCAAACTAAAATATTTTCCTATTGATAGTTACTCGGACATGTTTCTGAATTTCACTTCTATATCAGCTAGCTTCTCGGGAGCTGAGTATTGAACTCGAAATCTGCAACATTTATACTTTATACTAGTAAAGGCAGATGCCTTTAACCACTCAGCCATATGAGTGTTGACGTTTTGTTGCTAATCCTTTATCCACCATTTATATACATACTAATTCTGTATGCTTTTTAATCCTAATTGTGTGGAATAATTATGGGCGCGCTCTAACAGCTTAGTAACATTGGGTTACTTCCGCTGTTCATTATATCAATATTGTAATGTCTCGTTCGCATATTTCTAAGCGTTTCTATTTCTATAAATTAATACTCGTTTACCAGCTATAAATTTTTCATCTATAACTACATATGCATGATTATTATAGCTTCTCGCATAGCCCATGCTCGTGTATATGTGAGTGATACTTCCACAGATGATTGCCTACTTTTGGGAGTATCTCAGATATATGCATGTGTTTGTGCGTTGCTCTCCGCTGCTTGTATGTACATATGTATAGACATAATGATTGATTTGTTGATGTGCATACAAGTCACTGCTTAGTATTGGCTTAGAGATGATAGTATCACTTAGTGTCGCTAATATTCGTCACAATATTATTATCTGCGAGACATGCTGATATTGCTTTATACAATTGCTTTCGTTATTGATATTAGAGATTTCTCTCTCTCTCTAATATCAAAAACAATTGTATAAATCAATACGAACATGTGTAGCTAATTAAATATAGAAAAAATATTTTCTTTATTTTACCATCAAGGCTTAGTTTTTGACTCAAATCAAACACTAAGTAAATAAAAGAAAAATTAAAGAAGACAAGTACATCCGGATTTCTAGTGTTCTCCCGTTAAATATTCTAACTGTGCTTAAAAAATGCAAGGCGCGATAACATCTGAAGATATTTTAGACCGAGCTCTCTTCCAGTTTGCGTCGTGCTCTTTTTCTAATTTTTCTACAAATTGGCGGGACGGGACCTACATGTTTTATGCCGCCTTCGAACGACATCCTCAAGGCAGATGAATTTTCACTGAGAAACTTTTCATAGCAAAGTGTTTCGCCGGGGGGCGACCTCACTTAGAAAAACTTTTTTCTAAATTTTCGATGTTACTTTGACCGGAGCTTGAACTCAGGATCTTCGTTGTGGTAGACGGAGCACGCTATCACCACACCACGGTATCCGCCGTGGCTAATACATACCATCTTATAAGCACAGCTCAGTTGCTTGCCATTGAGGATCTCACATAAAATTTCATTTCAAAGCACAACGTACGCTAAATGTTATCTGTTGCTTCCAACATCGATACTCTTTAAGTGTGACGTTCATGTCGGATCCCTGAGCTATAGTGAAGTTGAAGAAGAACTTAGTGAAGAAAGTTATAAAGTGTTACCACGCATAGTGCTCTTCCTAAGCTGTGATGCTATTCTCAAGTGTCGTGAGAAACAGTATTGTCCCACTATATCCGATGAATTTTTATATTACTATCAACGCCTAACATCCCTGTGGTCTAAAAAGCTCCTCGGAAAAGTTTGTCCAAAAAATTTCACTCTGCTTGTACAATGCGCTGGACAGCGGCGTAGTAGATACAGGGGGCATCGCTGGAAGTTTGCAGCTGTGACATAAGGTCTTGCGTCCCAATCCTCTCCGTGACCTATGAACTCTTAATTGTCCAGTGCCCGGTGAGAATCTCAAATAACCTGAATATAAGCCGTCTTTTCGTGTTAAGAGAGGTTTAAACTCGTTTTTCAATGCTAGTTGGACCCATTCTCTTAGAAACTCTACCGACCGCTATTGTCGTTACCTATTATTAGCCTCTCCAAGCAGCTGCTGTAAAATACGATCCTTGATTTAATCCAAGCATGCAAGAACTTCTTTCTCTTCTGCGAAATTAAGACCCTATCCTGCCCTTAATTAAAGAAAAGCGATGTCGCCTCGCTAGATTCATGACCTACACCACACTAACCAACAATGGTTCTGTTATCGCAGCTTGACTATCAAAGAAGATGGTTACAATGTTATTGGTCTTGTTATATCCAGTAACTCTTTACATCCCGGCTGAATAGCGGATCAAAGCATAATTCCTTAGATGAACATGGGCAGAAGCGATGCAAATACTGCCAACCCGCAGACCATTTAAGATCCGGCCTGTGATATCATCGCATCTCTGAGTCAACTCCTACGCAGGAGTCATTAACAGTGTTACATATTTCAATATTGGTCAAATAAATGCCTCGTACATAATATGCCGTAAGTTTTGGCCTTAGACCCCACCTTTTGCCTAGTCTCAGCTTGACTACTGAGCATCCTCAGTGATCCCGGTTTGTGGTTATCGCTCTGTGAAGGTGCTCTATAGGGATGTAGTGTGTGACCTTACTAGCTCCCAGTTTTGCGCTTATCATTTTGGAACACAGTGCCTACTCTATAAAAGGGAGCAGCGGAAGAGTTGTTAATACTTGAAAGCCAAAGTTTGGGTGGAACAAGATCTGCCGGGTCCGCTGCCATAAAAAAACTCATTACGCTCCGCTGTGCAGAGCTCAGAGAGTATATTCACCCTTATCGCGAGTTTTATTTTCACCCGAAAATATTCACCGTTTTTGTTCACCCTATCGCAGAGGGTGGCGAAGAAATGTTTCGTGTTCGAAAAAGATTTCACCTTATCGGCAACTCTTTGTTCGGGCGAAATGAACACCCAAATTTGTTCACTTATATTTTACAGGCGAACGAGAGGAAAACAAAATTTAAGTAATTTTTTGTTTTGAAATTTCATACTATTATAATTATATGTTCTTTTATTATTAGAAATATATCAATAAATAATGCACAATCGGAAGCTGAGTGGAAGAAGTGAAATTCCTGTATTGCTGTAAATTCTATTTTTTATGACAACGTATCAGTTGGCCAAGTTATCCATTGTGGACAAAGCAACGGTTCCAAAATGTTGAGCATCTCACTGAAACAAGATTGACTAAGACCCACTTCATGGTCCTTTCCGACGCCTTTTCCCTATGCGAAAAACGAAGACATGTACACAATTTTACAATTAGTGGAACTCCAAATTTTTGCTTCAATGGTGGCAAGGAGTTGTAAGGATAACTAGCAAATATTAGAATGCCGACTTGTTTAGCCTGTAATATTGGCGAAAACTAATTGAAAAAAATTAACTTGTTATTCAAAAATAGTAATTTTTAGCTTACAGTGAATCATTTAGCTCCAAAGGGTTAGAACTTTCCCTTAATTGCCTCCGAACCGCTTTCACATTTATGTATATTCTCCTCACGCTCAATCAATACCAACCTAAGTGCAATACTAAACATTATTTTATACATTTTTTATTTCTATTTTTGTTGTATTTTAAGGAAATATATGCTTGGTTACAAAATTTACACAATTGTAAGTAAATTATTAGTTCACTGCCAATTCGCAATAGAGCATCAGCTGTTTCGAAGTGAACTTTTGTTCGCCCGAAATTGCCGATAGGCGGAAAAAGTTCACCCGAACAAAAGAAGTGAAGGCGAACACTTTTCCGCGTGAACTTCGCGATAAGGGTGATTAATTTTGTTCGCATAGCGGTACCACGTAACGGCATAAACTTATCGAGATAGATATAGACTTTTATATATCAAAATGATCCGGTCCGTCTGTCCGTAAACACGTTAACTTGAGTAAATTTTGAGGTATCTTAATGAAATTTGGTATCTAAGTTCCTGGGTACTCATTTCAGATCGCCATTTAAAATGAACGAAATCGGACTATAACCACGCCCACTTTTTCGATATCGAAAATTTCGAAAAACCGAAAAAGTGCGATAATTCATTACCAAAGACGGATAAAGTGATACACTGGGTAGGTGGGTTGACCTTATGACGCAGAATAGAAAATTAGTCAAATTTTGGACAAAGGGAGTAGTACCGCTCACTTTTAAAACAAGGTAATTTAAAAGTTTTGCAAGCTGTAATTTGGTAGCTGAATTTGTAATGTTCGGTTACACCCGAACTTAGCCTTCCTTACTTGTTTTAGTTTTCTTTGTTTTGATATTTATATAGGGGGTGAATACCACGTATAAACGCTATTAATAAATATGTATCGACAACGAAAACCCCGATTCTGTCTAGAGCTTGTGCCACTGTTTAATTTCGGTATCTGTTCGTAGGTCTGTGCGTTTTTCGTATTTTAACAGTATGATCTAGGCGAAGGAAAAAGGTAACCTGCGAGAGCTTTTGGTCATTGAAATTAAAACAAAAATCTTAAATTTTTCTAGACACCAAAAATGTCACACTCTAATGTAGATACATAAAATATATATTTTACAAATATTCCACCTTACATCATTATTCGATCAACCAATGTTTAATATGGTCACAAGTCGTTGACACTAACCAACAAGGCTAAAGTTGATTTGCCGGGCTACTTAAATTACCGTTAATAATAACGTTGTAGGAGTTCATTTGTTGGTTGTTGCACTTGCTTACTCAACCGTAAGCCTAATCCAATTTACAAAAGGAAGTAAAAATTTACTTTCTAGTGAATAGGTGTCATCAAGCAGACACTTTCAATTAAATTAGCTTTTACTCTTCTTTGAACAAAACTTAAATAAATGATTACTGGAAAATAACATATTTTATGCCATGCATAAAACATTATTGATTGTGAAGCCAATCATTTTTGTACAAACACACGGACGTATGAGCATAGGTATAGTCTATGCTTTAGCAATAATTTTCCAAGGACACGCCTGATCCTCGCAAATTTATTGTGATTGCTCTTTCATGTTTGTTTTTTTTTTTTTTTTTGTGTTTTGCTTGGCTATTGGTTTTACCTACTTGCGTTCGGCCAGCCTATACTGGTCAATGTCATGCAAGCAATAAATTCAGACGGTTGAACACAAACAACGTACTATATTCATGTTATTATATTTGTATTTAAGTAAATGAATAAGCCCATATGGCTTGCAACAGCAACAGGAGCAAAAATGTTATTAAGCAAAAGTGAATTACTGATTGGCATCGGCTAGAATGTAAACAAATTGAAAAAATGCGAGCATTTATAATCAACCGCGGCATCAAGGTGACCAGAGTGCACATTCACACCCACCCAAATATATACACTTACGTTCAAAAATAAGAGTTTATTTTCCCTGTTACGGCGTTTCTACAATCACTACAGCTGCGTAACGAAATTTTGTAGCTATTGTGGTTAATATCGATAATTCCTTAACTAATTATGTGGTATTTTACGGAGAGAAAGTCCCTAGCAGTTTTGGTAAAATCAGCTATATTTCATATCCCACATAGCATATGGAAGATTGACTAAAGTATAAATCTCCACAATGAGACACTTTCGACTCCTTTTGACGACTAAAAACTGTTTAATCAATTCTGCGATCAAAAGAAGACTCGAAATCGACTCCCTCTTATGAGTGAAATATGATTTAATGAAAAAGCAACAACAAAATGTAAAGCGATCAAAAAAAATGATTAAAATAAGATTCCAAATAGACTCTTAAATGTCTCGAGAAAGAATCGCAAAAGCTTTAAAACACACTTAAAAATTATTCCCACAAGACTCATAAATGATAGTAAATGATGGAAAAAGACTAAATACTGATTAGAAATATAGGTTAAAAGAGGCTCACCAAGTGTAGTCACGCGTAGGGTACCATTTTCTCCCGACGAGGGAGTCTTTTCGGATAATAAAATGAGCGCATATATGCTTATTTTGATCATGCTGGAGACTCGAAAAGACTCTAATATGATTAATAATTTCAAAAAATGCTGGGCGGGAACACAAGTATACACGGTTTTGGATCTAGGCAACTAAAACTGCTTTTAAAACAATTTATGACGCTGAATCCGATTCTTCATTCCGCTTTTTAAGATTGATTCTAGTTTTTAATACAGTCAATAAATTCATTTTTAAAGATTGTTGTCAAATAATATGCATTTTATTAACTTAAAAGTAACAAATCAGAAATTAATATTTGTCTTTTGTATTGTTTAGTATCTGTTTCGCGTATTAGAGTCCAACAGTAGTCGCTCATCAGGCCTTCACCCCAAAATCGTCTTTCAATGTTGGCTAGATCATGGTGTAGCTGCTCTCCTTGTTCGTCGCTCGTATCATCCAAGTTTTCGGGAAACAAATCGAGATGGGAATGCAGAAAATTCATCTTTAGGGACATTCTAGCTCCAATCTTTCGATAATTTTCCAACATATCGCCAATAATTTCCTTAAAATTATGGGATTTGTTAATAATTTGTGAAAAATTTAAACAACGTGACATCAGGACGGACAAGGCGACAGCTGTTTCGATTATACCTTGTAAATATATTCAAAGCCTTTTCTCCCGGTAGTGGGATTCGAACCCGCACTCCTACGATAGTTGAAATGGTTACAAACGCATTCAGCTACGTCATGTCTTAGTTGTTGTAAAGTTTTTCCCAATTGCATTCTTTTGCATATATTAATCTTCTACACATCACATACTTCGTATGTAATTATGTGTTGAAGTTATGCATGGTTGTAAGGCGGTTTCAGAGAAACTTGGTATTGTTGCTGTTTTTGTTCTATTTATAGAACTACAACGAATTAACCAAATGTTGTCTGTTTGTATGAGTTAATCGGGTATTGCCCGTATTGCTTTAAATATATGAAAACATTTATTTCAAGCAATTTTTAGGGGATTTGTGATTACCAAGAAAGTGGTTAACGATATTTTGAAAATATGCCCATGCGACTGCTTCATCTTACGTTAAAGAACTTTGCAACACTGTCTGTGCATTTGTATTTGCTCTAATCACTTATGTTATTTTACAGTTACAATTGAAATGACTTATCAAGCAGTGCCACTATTTAAAAGCTACTATAACAGCACAATGGTGCTATCATGCGAGAACTCGGAAACTAGAATCAATCTTAAAAAACTGAATGCAGATTCGAATTCAATATATCAAATGTAGTTAAGAATCGTTCTTATCTGCTCAGATCCAAAAGTTGACCTGAATTTGTAAACTTGTGTAGTTTTATCCTTGAAGAAAAAATTAATATATTTGTCTAAAAAGAACAAATCACGCAAAATATGGAAATAGTCAGCGGGAACATTATAATGAATTATGCCTTAGACCTTGAACCAAATATATTGAATAGGTGACTTTATTCACACGTTATCAAAGTGGACGGCCACGAAAGGCCACTCAACGCATTAATATGAATATCGACAAGAAAGCTCCTCCGAATACGTTTAAAATTGTTCCAGAAACTTTCGCGGAATTGAAAGATAGTATAAACATGAAAACTATAATATTGCTGTCACTTGAGGTACAATAATTAGACGGCCCCTGGCTAGAATAAAACCAGCTTCTTAGCATAAAAATCCTTCCTACTAAGCTGGTTCTGCGAAAAAAGAAACTGGCCTCGGAGCGAATGGGGATGAGTCATATTCTCTGAATAGCGCTAAATAAATTAATTGAATTCAGTTTTGTAATGCGTGGTTAGCCCCAAAAATACAAAAATATGGATTCACAGCTGCGTTCAGATTACTGTGCTCGATTAGCCCCCAATTCTTGGTGAGCTGCCGTCTTGAATGCTGCCAATGTAGCGGCAGAGTTAGTTTAACTCCCCATTAACAAAATCTAAGCAACTCTCACGGTTTTTAATGCGTATACGGAGAATCCTTCACTGTTACCTTAACAAAATTTTTACTCAATCTTCTTGATTTTGGGGACTTACTACTCATCGCGAACTGAATAAAACTTACTTTGCACTCATAAGAGAATATGAATCATGGCCCATCGTTCCTTGTCCAATTTATGTTTTTGTAATACCAGTTAGCGTTCGGGATCGCTTTTTGTGATGGAAAGTGATGTAAGTGGAAATATATGTAAACAATTATATTAATTTTTTTCTTCAAGGAAAAACTATTACTTTTATGAAACATTGTTGCTTTTATGCAAACTGCTAGGAACTTTCTATCTTTTTCGCCTTAAAATGTCACCCAATGAGTTAAAGAATTGTCAATGTTAAGACCCCATTACTGATACTTAGCATAGACTTGACTTGGCTTGAGAACTGTCACTTACAGTTCTGTTAAATGAACATTGCATGTTACTGATTACTCAAAACTTAGAAACACTCAACTTGACTTAGAAGTCTGTTGAATTTAGATTTTCTATGTAAGTTCTAAGTGACGTTTACATTTTGAGATGCCATTTGTTTGTTTCCATTTCATTTTGACATTTTGTCATACAAATTGACATTTATTGATTATGATGCCAGATTGTATGCGCTAAGTGGAGAAACAGTGAACACATTATAGTTGGCTTTTCTTATGAGCGTAAGTGTATTTGTGTATGTGTATTATATACATATCTACATCAATTTATATTATATACACATAAATTTATTTCCATAATGATCTGCTTAGCAACGGATCAGTTGTTTTTATAATCTGTTAAGTAATATTTACACTTATTAAAACTCAATAATAATATTTTATTCTCCGTCCGTTTGCATTGTCTTGCCCTCAAAGCTTAACTGATTCTTCACATGCCTATACCCCCTGGTCTTATGTTAATGATTAGTCGATTATGAATCCAGTTCATAGCCTATATCAGCTGTCTACCACGTGTCTACTTTGCTAAATGCATGCGGATTAGAGATGGGAAAATAGCAGTACCCGTTACGGTACTCATTTTTCCTTGTTGGTCATTTTACACAGCCTTATACGCTTTCCATAAAAGTCAAATTCTGACATACCAGTATATCGAGCCACTGGCTTCAATATCCATATACTGTGGGATCGCCATTCTTATGGAGTAGTATACTTAAGTTCCGATCTGGAGGAGCTCTCAACCTCCCCTTTTGAACAGCTCTTTGATGAATCCATCGAAGTTTTATTATTTTTCAGTCCGTAGCACTTAATCTCACTTTTCGTAGTGGAGTTGTGTATGTTGTTGTTGATGTTGTAACCGCAAAATATTTCCCGAAGGTCATTTCATCATATTCGCGTTATATATATTGTTTTTGTTACCCCAAAATGCTTTTGGAAGATTTAGAAGAATGTTGCGGGTATGACAGTCCTGTACCGTATAGAAATCCTGTATGCTCCGGAACCAGCACCTTTTGCTATTAGCTGTACTAACGTGATAACGAGTTTTTGACCCCCAGAAACTTCGGGATTATGGATTTTATCAAACCCTTACCGCAGAAATATTCTAAGCCACTTAACCCTTTGGAGATCGTATTCTAGCATAACAAACTAAATTGGGAGTTCAACATCTCAACAATGAAGAGACAACACGTCCTTCGCCTTCATTACTAAATCGTTTGTAACTCGTTCTGTGCGCCACTATTAATCATTAATTTTAGGCAAGAAATTGCTCCATTCTTTAAACGCTTCGTTAGCCGTCAGAGTCTCTCTTCGAATTTCAAGCCACAATTCCTATCAGCAAGCGTCTGAAACAACAACATGTGTAGACTACATATCGTCCATTATAAAGGGCGGAGAAGATGCACAGAAAATTCTTAGTCTGTAAATTGTAAGATAACACATAAATTTTCATTTACGTTCCTACGCGTTTAACTCTTCCGAGTCTTCTTCAAGGATACTTGTTTTTACTTTATAAATGGGAAACCTTGTCCCTCTGAAGTATACGTGGAAAGATCGAAATAGGATGGTGAAAAAGCTTTTTTTTTGCCTTATATTTTAACAGCCCTAAAGTTCCAACTCAGTGACCTTATGAAATGTATAGCTTCATAAGTTAAGGCCACCTCTAGCCCGATTCTGACCAGCTCCGGTTTTTTAAATATTCACAGAGTTTCTGACCGTGCTACCTACAGCTGTTACTGGCCCAGAAACAGACACCCACGCCTCTGGTATGCTGTCTCTTTGAAAGCACCACTTTTAAAGAAGTAAGCGCGCTAGCCATCGACTTTAGTTCAATTCGGCTTCCCGTACAAACCCGCCAACTCCCGTCTTTGCTTCTATCTCCCTCAATGTAGTCAGTTGCTTTGTAAATTGCTATTAGCTCTGTTTCACGCACCCAAGCAAATTCTCCAAGAGAAAAATGAATATTTAAATGAGGGCTCAGTATGGGATTAAGTCAAGGCTGCGCCTCAGAAATTTGAACATCAAATTCTCTTTGAGAAATAAAATTGTGCCATGGAATGCTGCATGTCATGCAGCTCATAATAATCGTTTCTTTTAAAATTTAAAATTTGATTGGCTGGCGGCCGCCGTGGTGTGATGGTAGCGTGCTCCGCCAACCACACCGAAGATCCTGGGTTCAAGCCCCGGGCAAAGCAACATCAAAATTTAGGAAACAAGTTTTTTTCAATTAGAAGAAAATTTTTCTAAGCGGGGTCGCCCCTCGGCAGTGTTTGGCAAACACTCCGAGTGTATTTCTGCCATGAAAAGCTTTCAGTGAAAACTCATCTGCCTTGCAGATGCCGTTCGGAGTTGGCATAAAGCAATTAGGTACCGTCCCGCCAATTTGTAGGAAAATATAAAGAGGAGCACGACGTAAGTTGGAAGAGAAGCTCAGCCTAAAATCTCTTCGGAGGTTATCGCGCCTTACATTTATTTTTTATGATAGGGGTTGATTTATAAAATCCTTCTTTGGAACAGCCCTCACGTTTTATGAAACAATTGTCTCTATTGCCAAAACGCAGTTAAATATTTCTTAAATTTTCTTCACAGCGTGAGACTTTCATATAAGTTAACTCTTTGGAATTACTACATCAGGCCGTAGACAATAAGCAGTACAAATTATAAAAAGCTCAACTTTGGTTCCTTTCAAAATTAATAGTTTTTTTTCTGTATGGTGCTGTTCGACATATGTAACATGAATCTACGCGTCCATCCCTAACATAGATCTGTGTATTTATTCTAAAGGTACTACTTTGCGATTGCAAATAAATATTTGCATAGTAAAAACAATACTAGCGATTGTACGTACACTGTCCTTCAGCTGTTGAGCTGGTAGCGAGTTGTTAATTTTTTTTTTTTTGCAATTGTAATTATTTTCTTTATTATACTTTTTTATTCTTCGTCATAATAAAGCGCCATATATCGGTCAAATATAGCACTGGGATGGTCGTGCGATATCTGCTGTTGTCTAGAAAATCCCTTATATGAGAATATTTTAGATGTTCACATATCTCTGACTCTTTCAGAAAACGTCCAATCTCAGAATTACTGATGTCAGCTGAATTATCTCAGAATATTTTTCTAAACACCCACCCCAACTCAAAATATGGGAATTTTTTCCTAAATGTGACATTTTTTCCTACTTTGGGGGTCTTTAAACATTCGAGATAGGCTTATATTGCAGCAGTTTATATACTGCAAATCGTTTTGCATACTTCTTTCTTGTTTATGTTCTCATTTCGATTTCTATTAATATTTTCTACAACTTAGTGACATGGGCGATAGTGCTAAGTTTTGCCTATTAAATTACATTGTAATTGCAATTACATTTGTTGTTGTTATGGTTCATTTAATCGCATTGACGCGCTTCTGTTCTTTGTTTCATGGCGCCAAAGATTTTCCTTATCGCAAACGCAGAAAAAAAATGAAGCGCCTCAACGCCAACGCAAAACCAGTTGCATTTCTATGTTTAAACTTTTTCATTTATTTCTTCATTTTTTATTTTTATACTCAGCGTGCTTTGCACATATCAAAATCATCAGTAACGAAAAAAAAAATTTGATTGAGCCTTGCCCGTCGGTCCGTTCGTCCGTCTGTCCGTTAACACGATAACTTGAGTAAATATTGAGATATCTTCACCAAATTGGTACACGAACTTATCTTGACCCAGAATAGTTTGGTATTGAAAATGAGCGAAATCGGATGATAACCACGCCCACTTTTTATATATATAACATTTTGGAAAACACAAAAAACCTGATTATTTTGTAAATAATACACGTAGAATGTTGAAATTTGACGTGTGGACCGATATTAAGACTCTTCATAAATATTTGAAAAAAATTTTTAAAATGGGCGTGCCACCGCTCACTTGTGATAAAATCAATTTTACAAATATTATAAACCATAAATCAAAAATCGTTAAACCTATCGTAACAATATTCGGCAGAGAGGTTGCCTTTACTATAAGGAATGGTTTGAAGGAAAATGAATGAAATCGCTTAAGGACCACGCCCAGTTTTATATAAAAGATTTTTAAAAGGGTCGTGGACGAATAAAATAAGCTATATCCTTGAAAAAAGAACTTTATTTCAATGGTATTTCATTTCCCAACACCGGATTTATAACAATAGATAAGAAAAACTTCAAATTTTAAAAAATGAGCGTGGCACCGCCCCTTTTATGACTAAGCAATTTTCTATGTTTCGGGAGCCATAACTCGAAGAAAAATTAACGGATCGTAATAAAATTGGGTACACAAATTTTCCCTATAGTAGAAAATATTTCTAGTAAAAATGGACGGGATCGGTTAAAGACCACGGCAACTTATATACAAAACAAGTTTAAAAGGGTTTTAGGCTAGAATAATAAGCTATAACTTAGCAAAAAATAGTTTTATATCAATGATATTTCACTTATCAAGTTTTATTTTAAGAGGAAATGGGGAGATATTTTTTTTTTAAACGGGCGGTGGCACCTGTTATATAGAAAAGTGATTTATCTGAAATGAAATGTACAATTCAAGCTGACGTTGAGTATATAATGTTCGGTTACACCCGAACTTAGACACCTTTACTTGTTCAATGCATCCTTGTCTACGGATTGTTATTATTTCTTGATTAAACAATAAGTATAATTGTTGCTATAGTTCTTTGTTTTTGATACGAAATGATTTTATTGTACGTGATTATTGAAAATATGACTTAAGTCACGTCCAATACAGAACAGGATCCTCAATAATGAATAGCAAGTGGGTGTTAATTTACAAAATTTTAATTGAAATTTGTACAAACTCGTATGTATGTATGTCTGCTTGTATTTTTAAACTGGAGTGCAACTTTTTTTTCAGATGGCGGTTGAGAAGGTGAAAGGTGTGTTTCTCTCAAAGTTTTGATTCTTTTATTTGCGTTATAACGATTTAAAGAAGTATATCATACATGAAGCTGCTTCCTTTATTATATTAAATACAACCATTCTGAAGAAGGCAACCTTTTGTCTGGTTACCGGGTTTCCAGTTGCGGATACCGCACATAAAATTTCAGAATTTTTAGACTACGTTTTTTTTTTTAATTTCGAGAACTATAATAGACACAATGATATGGGGTTAATCGTAATATATATAAATTTCATGTCACGTTGTTTGTCCTGTCATGTGAAGTTTCTTTCCGGGAAGTAGACCAGGGACCGATCTGTAGTTCTGAAAGTTTGATTGCGAATTAATAGATAAGCAAAAGGGCAGAGAGGGTAAGGAAGAGTAAGAGGTAAAAACTGCTTAAATATTATGCAGATAGACCAATGCTAGGGCAGGCAACGTCTGCCGGGTCTACAAAATTGGTAGTAATTTTAGTTACTTTTATGAACCTACGACTGTATATTTTTTGGGCTCTATAGGTTTGGTAATGCTGTAGAAGGGGACTTGATTTTGAGCAACACCACATTTTTTTAAGAAAAACTAGGGGTGCAAGGGTTTGTCTAACGCATGGTTGTCAACGTATTTTAAAACTTCTTCACCCAATTGTCAACTTCACTTACCAGTGGCGGATCCTATTTCTATAGCAGGCGATACTCTGGTGACGCCAAGCTCCTCATTGAACTAAACTCTTGTGGGCGGCATTGCCTAGGAGATTCAATGAGGTCATATTAAATTGTTCCCAAGATGTTCAGGCCTGTACCGTGCCCGTTACTGGAACGTACCGCACCTACATATATCCGGAAATGGACCTTCAACATCGATAACACTCCCCAAACCTTCGGGAAGAGTCTTTTTCGTTACAACAAGAACTTACGCTCGCAATGCCTGCAGTACAGCAATGTATAGAATCATCGATAAACTTGGTACTGTAATTAAACGTACATGTGGTACAAATACGTTTTGTTTTTAAACTAGAATTTTAAATATATTATCGAACGGTGGAATCACAAACGGTGTAGCAATGTATGTATATATCTTTGGTATTGTTGCACCGGAGCATAAGCAGACAGAGAACTTGACTTGTCGTTGTCATTGCTCTTGTAAGCGCAAACACTTGCAAAGCTCGAATTATTGATATTTGTATTTAATTTAAACATATTTATTTTTTAACCAGCGTGAACTTGTACACAAGGGTATTATAAACTTGATTGGATAACGGTACAACGTAATGACATAAAGAAATCGAGATCGATAAAGACTTCCTTATTGTCAGGATCGAAAAAGATTTAGATCGAGCCGTGTCCGTCTGTGCATTAATAACTTGAACAAAAAATTGAGATATCGCTATGAAATTTGGTATACTGGCTTAGCTGGACCAGGAATATATTGGTATTGAAAATGGCTGAAATCAAACGACAACCACTCCCACATTTATCCAAAATTTCGAAAAATTAAAAAATTCTATAATTCATTACCAAAGACCGATAGTGATGAAACTTTATGCGTGGATTGGCCTCATGACACAAAATAGATGTTTGGTAAAATTTCGGAAAACGGCCGTTCACATTTAAAGGAAGAAAATTTTGCAGTTTTTCAAGCTGTAAATCATAGGCCGTTGAAGATATGATTTTGAATTTGGCATAGAGGCTGCCATTCCTATTTCACATAAAAATAATAATTAAATACTTGACGCGATTTACCTACGAGAAGGTTTAGGCCAAGCTTCTCTTCCAATTCGCGCCGTGCTCCCTTTTATAATATTCCCTACAAATTGGCGGGACAGCACCTACATGTTTTATCCGTTTACTCCGAACGGCATCTGCAAGGCAGATTATAGTACTTATTCCAACTTTCATATAATTTAACGTTCGTTACATGCTGGGTATATAATGTTCCGTTTCGCATTTCGTCTTTTTAACAGCCTAATAAGAGAATTGGTCGACTATTTTGTGTGTCTCATTTTTTGATTTTGCTTTTTTTACCATTTTATTTTTTAGTTCCATGCGGTAGTTGTACTTATTAACCATTGATCCCTCCGTGGCGTAAAATGCTTTCTTCATATTGTGTGAATTTAAAATGTGAACGCACACAATACACAAGTAAGGAAGGCTAAGTTCGGGTGTAACCGAACATTACATACTCAGCTGAGTGCTTTGGAGACAAAATAAGAGAAAATCACCATGTAGGAAAATGAACCTAGGGTAACCCTGGAATGTGTTTATATGACATGGGTGTCAAAAGGAAGGTATTAAAGAGTATTTTAAAAGACCTCTCTGAAGTTGGCAAGACAACTTTTACGTGGAAAAAAATTACCTATTGGTAAAATTGCCGTAAATTTGCCGTAATTTATCCGTCAAACAAAAAAATTTTAGAAAATACACGTGAAGTTAGCGTGCCACCCTCAGAAAACCACCTTAGAGACCAGCTAGAAAATAATTCCTGTACACGAATTTGCCCTAAATTTTCCGTAGATAAGTGGCATATTTTATAAATTCGAAGAAGAAATTTCAAATTTTTTTATGGTGTACCGCCAACTTCACGTGAAGTTAGCGTGCCACCTTTCGAAAACCACCTTAGAGACCAGTTAGGAAAATAATTCTTGCACGTGAATTTGCCGTGAAAATTTTTTTGTTTCACGGATAAATTAAGGCAATTTTCCCAATATGTAATTTTTTTCCACGTAAAAGTTGTCTTGCCCACTTCAGAGAGGTTTTTAAAAGGGAATGGGACATAGCTGGACACCTTTTCGAGATATCGCCATAAAGGTGGACCAGGGGTGACTCTAGAATGTGTTTGTATGATATGGGTATAAAATGAAAGGTGTTAAGGTCATCCCTCTTTTCATATTATGGCATTTCTTTCATTTTTCGTAATTTTCGATATCGAAAAAGTGGGCGTGGTCATAGTCGGATTTCGGCCATTTTTTATACCAAGATAAAGATAGTTCAGATAAATACGTGAACTGAGTTTAGTAAAGATATATCGATTTTTGCTCAAGTTATTGTGTTAACGGCCGAGCGGAAGGATAGATGGTCGACTGTGTATAAAAACTGGTCGTGACTTCAACCGATTTCGCCCGTTTTCACAGAAAACAGTTATCGTCATATAATCTATGCCCCTGCCAAATTTCACAAGGATTGAACAATTTTTGTTCGACTTATGGCATTAAAAGTATTCTATATAAATTAAATGAAAAAGGGCGGAGCCGAGCCCATTTTGAAATTTTCTTTTATTTTTGTATTTTGTTGCACCATATCATTACTGACGTTGAATGTTGACATAATTTACTTATATACTGTAAAGATATTAAGATTTTCTAAACTAACTATTTAATTAAGATTTTTGTTAAAATTTAACTTTTGCTAATTTTTATTGAGCATATATATAGTAATAGGAGTAACGTTCTGCCAAATTTCATAATGACATCTTCAGCGACTGCCAAATTACAGCTTGAAAAACTTTTAAATTACCTTCTTTTAAAAGTGGGCGGTTCCACGCCCATTGTCCAAAATTTCGCTAATTTTCTATTCTGCGTCATCAGGTCAACCCACCTACCAAGTTTTATCCTTTATCCGTCTTTGGTAATGAATTATCGCACTTTTTCGGTTTTTCGAAATTTTCGATATCGAAAAAGTGGGCGTGGATATATTTCGATTTCGTTCATTTTAAATAGCGATCTGAGATGAGTGCCCAGGAACCTACATACCAAATTTCATCAAGATACCTCAAAATTTACTCAAGTTATCGTGTTAACGGACAGACGGACGGAAATTTCTTTTTTCGTCCAGATAATTTTGATATATAGAAGTCTATATCTATCTCGATTAGTTTATACCGTTACGGATTGCCGTTATGCGAACAAAATTGATATACTCTGTGAGCTCTGCGCAGCTGAGTATAAAAATGAGTGGGGAGCCAGTGTTGTATGGTGTTTCGCTTAGTCCAAATACCAAAATTCATGCAAGCACAAATCATCGTCAAACGTATTATGCTCTACTGCTGCTAATTTCACAGAGCTATTTTCCAATTTCCTATTATCTATTCACATATTTATATTCATCATATTAATTGCATTAATTTTTGTGACCAACAACTTGACAACAAACGACGTCATGAAGTTCGTTTCACGCTGTTGCTCATATGGACTTTAGATAATGCAATAATGCACCAGCGAATTCGTTTCGAATTTGGCACGAATAAGTTCAGTAAACGACTGATGATTGTGTAACAATACAACTTTGAATGGTAGTAGAGTTAAAGCCAGCCAGCCAGCCAGCTAGCCAGTATTGGGTTACGGTTACTGAGTGCATTGTTACTGAGGCTCGTTGCACTTGGTGTCATATTGACAATATCAGCTGTAGTTTGCATAGTTCCTATTGCTATTTTTGTGTTTTTTTTTGTTGTAACCATCTTTATGTAGTAATTATTTTTGCACACACAGGTGCTACCGCAGACTTTTGTCTCAAATGTGGTGATGTTTGCTGTTTTACTATTTATTGTTGCAAGCGCGCAACTAAATTGGTTGAAACTAGTCAACTATTTGGTTTCAGTTGTTGTCAACTTGGCGCCTCTGCTTGGCTCACTTTACAGTTTACCCTTCTTCCCAGCTTTTGTCAGTTACTTCCAGGAGGCTAACAATAACTTAAATTTGTCTTAACAATGTGTTATTTTTCGTCGTTCAGAAAATATTGCTAAAATTTTTGTTATACCCTGCTGTACTTGCAAACAAGGTATAATAACTTTGATTAGATAACGGTTGGTTGTACAAGTATAAAGTAATCGACATAGATATAGACTTCCATATATCAAAATCATCAACCCAGAATAGGCTGGTATTAAAAATTAGCGAAATCGGAGGATAACGACGCCCATTTTTTCGATATCAAAAATTTAGAAAAGTGGAAAATATGAGATAATTCATAAACGAATAAAATGTCTAAGGTTGATTGGTTTTATGACGCAAAACACAAATTCCAAAAAAAAATTTGGAATATGGGCGTGGTACCACCCACATTTAAAAAAATAAAAACCAGTCACATTTAGAAGAAGAAAATTTGGAAATTTAACAAGCCGTAAATCAAAAGCCGTTAAAGTTATTATATTGAAATTTAGCAGAGACACTATCTTTGCCAAATTATATACCCTAAGTGAAGATAATCAAAATCGATTAAAGACCCTATAGGTATAACCTTAACAAATTTTGCAATAAATCTATGGTATTTAACTACATTTGACTGATATTCTACCTCAGTGGTGGTATGGTTGAGCTAAGCACAAAACTTAAACAAATTTTTAAATTAGGCGTGGCCCGCCCCTTTTTGTTACTCTTTTGAAAATACTTTTAATGCCATAAGTCGAACGAAACACGAAAATAGTTCAGAATAGAAACATATACATATGTATTATAACACTACGAGCCGGACCCGTGCGCATCTTGCGCAACAAATATAAAAGTCTCGTATCAAATATCAACAGAAATCAGCTGTTATATCAGTCAAACATCTATAAACTTACATGCGCTTGTGCTGCCATCTGGCGAATGTTAGCAACTGCCGGTAATGTAGTGTTAGTTCTAATCAAATATTCACAATAGTGCCATAGTACAAATAGATTTCTTTGTGTGCTCACAGTCGTTTATTTTGAACAAATGATTTTAAAAAATTATAGCTAAACAAAAGCACTGCCACTAATAATGGCCAAAACTCGCTAATAACATGAATCCCCATCTTTACAACCAAAACTTTATTTATAGATTTGGAGGGTAAAAGGGATCTGTACATAAAAACAGCAAAATAAAAATAATATATAAGATTAACCACATAAAGCAAACAACAACAGCGTTTCAAGTGCACAATTGTGAATGTAATGTTTCCTTTCACACGAACTTAGCCTTCCTTACTTGTTTTTTATAACATTTTGCTCATTGCCTAGCTCAAAGAATCGTTGTCAAAACTAGCAGTATTAATAGTAGTAAGCTTGCTGATTCCATCAGCGCGCGTTTATCTTTCAACAAATGGCTGTTGCGATTACTTATCTACAAAACATTATTTGCTGTTGCTGTGGCAATTATTTGTTATATTGCTTTTGTAGTTTTTATGTGCCTAGCAGGTGGCGCTGTGTTGCCTGTATTCGCTATTGCAATTGTCATCAATGAGTATAAATTTCAAACATTCGTTTTGGCTTAGCGTCAAACCACGTTCGTTTAGCTTTCGATTGTATAAACGTGAACATGCAATTGCAATTAACTATTTTTTTAGATGGTAGATTTTGCTAGTTTTTAATTTTTTTGTTTTTTGTTTATCTCCTATTTGCATGTATTTGTGTCAATTTTCCTGCTACTAAAACTAGGTTTCACTAAGTTGACTTTTTGTAAATGAGTCGTTCCATCGTAAATTGCCAATGAATGAGTTTTTACTAGGGCTGGGACTATCCGCATATTCGAATATCCGGATATCCATACGGATATCCGTTGGCACGGATAAAATCCGGAAGGCATGGATATCCGGTTAATATTCGTTTGTGAAACTATACGGATATCCGGATTTATGAAGATCCGGTATGTCTATTGATATTTTTATTTAACATTAATAAAAATAAATTCGTGGGGCATTTAAATCAATTAACAGTGAATACAAAAAAGGCCCGCATTGAGAAATACTTATGTAATATGATGTTAAACTATTTTCTTAATAATAATTTAGTAATCTACAAACATATTTTGTGAAAAATTTTTCGATGTTTGCTTCGTTCAATTCTGCAGATATCCAACTTTTATATTCCAGTATCCGGACATACGGATATCCAGATTTTCCGTTTACGTATCCGAATATCCGAACAGCGGATATCCGGATTTTCCATTTACGAATCCGGAGAGTCGGATTTTTTGCTTAGCTGTTCGGTTACTCGAATATCCGGTTTATCCGGATAGTTGAAAAATCTGGATGCAGTTCAAAGCCCTAGTTTTAACCTTTCATAGAGCTTTTTCAAAATGCTACCTCAAAACAAAAACATCTTTTAAAAACGATAAAACAGGTATTTTCCTCATTACTAAATAATTTGTTTACTAAATTGAAGAAAAAAATCTCTAAGGCCAAAAATCACTTCCATTTTACATGTTCCGAGGAAGTGTTTTTCGGGTGTATTAGAATAAATAATAACATTACCTGTGACAATACATCTAAAAATTGCGGTGGAGTTAGGAGTTGTTACTCCTTTTTAAATTTTCAACAAAGAATAAAAACTCACTTAATTTTGCCCTTTTCAAAAAGCAACGGAACTCATCACCTGATCGATGAATAAATAAATAGTTTGTTTCAGTTAGCCTTCAATCCTCAAAATTTGCTGGATTAAGGAAGTTCCGTTAAAAGCGTGCAAGCTTATTATTAAAAATATTGAAATAATTAACTTTTGGCCGTTTCGCGACATTGTGCGTTATCAAACGACTAGCATCGAAATTGTACAACTCCTCTCCATCCCTACGTTTTCCGCAAAGTGATTTATTGCCACTAAATAAGGACTATGGTGACTTACGTGTGATGGGCTGAAGGACGTTGCCCTTTAACAATTCTGTGGTAGCAGACGTGCCACGGTTTGTGCAGAAAATCCGGACATTCATATGTAAACTTTGTGATCATGTGAACTTTGTAAGAGTTCATCATATATGTTGTATAATTTCTATACTCTTTCAGGATCAATCCAGAACTATTTGTGACTATTCTTGAGATTGTTTCGGGATAAACGGGATAATTTTGCGATCAATTCGGCCCTATTCCAGGATCATTTCGAATCTCTTTTGGGATCATTTCAGGACTATTTCGGGATCATTTCTCAATTTGAATCATCATAATTTTGAAATTATTTCGGGATAGTTCTGGGAGTATTTCGGATAATTTCCGGATTGTATGCGTGATCATTTCGGGACCTTTTTGGGATCATTTCCAGACTGTTTCGAAATCGATTCGGGACTACTCCGGAATTATTTTCTGGATAAGTTGAGGGTAGTTTCTGGACTGTTATTGGATTATTTTTAGGATAGTTTTGAGACTTTTATTTTGATTTTTGTGCAACTATTTCAGTACTATTCCGGTATTATATGCAATGATTTGGGATAGTTATCAAGATCATTTAGTGAATATTTCGACTAAATATATCGGGAGTCTAAACTTACGTTTAAGCTTAAATGTTTATAATTTAAATACAAAACTTTTTGAGTCATGCATACGCATGTTTACTTACATATAAAACTTCCAAAATTAACAACGTAACTCCCAGATTAAACAACCACCAACGACCAATTAGTATTGAAATTTTTGCATGAAACTTTAGGAGGGGATTTATGGAATCTGTGATCCTAACGAACATTTCAATCAAGAGCAGCAAAAAATTGTAGATACTTTCTTTCGAAGTGACTTTTGCCAAATATTAGTGCGTTACTTATATGCGGTCTATAAACGACAAACGTTCCATTGCGGAAGGTATTCTAGAAAATTTAACTTTTATTTAGTGCTCCACTATAATTCAGAAAATCCAGATTTCAAGGTGCTAATGGGGTATTCCATCGTCACGGTTGGGACACTTGTACGCATAATTGCATGTTTGTTAAAGGATTTTAATATGTTCTACAAGTTATTCCTAGTTTAAATATAGATTTTGGAAAATATCGTCAATTTTTATTGCACCAATTAAAAAAAGAACCGTAAAATACCATGAATTTGGAAAAAATTTCATTTTAAAAATTGTCACGGGTGGGACAGAAAAAATAAGCTATTCTCTAGTCACACAAAGTATTATTTAAACTCTACGTATTTATAAAAGCAATTCATTTTATTTAAATATCTCCATTTGAACTGACATATGTGGAATATAATAACATAAAAATAGCTTACTTTCAGTTTCTACTTTTATAATAATAATTCAAAATTGTGGTGTCATGGGTGGGACACGTTCGAACTGAAAATACTTTGAAAGCTTATTTACCATAATTTATAGATGCCAAAGGTTCAGAATCGAACTCGTTCGATGATTTGCCATAAATTAAAGATACCAAAGGTTCAGAGTCGGACTCGTTCGATGAACTTTCATCATCGTCGGAATCAATTTTATTTACGTTAAGTTTAAATACTTTAAGACTAGATAGTTTTGAATTGAATGTAAGTCCCATAGAGATCCTCTTGACTACATCTTTTTAAGAAATGGTGAGACTGAACCTTGTTAATAGCGAGTACATCGTTCCATCTTCGGTCAAGCATGATTCTGTTAGCTTCAACCTCTTCTTCAGATAAATGCATAGTCTCAATATTCCTTATAACCTTTCTAACAGTTAACATGAAATCTACAGCAATATTGATATCAGCCTTACGTTGCCGTAATTGCCTCCATACCTACCCTTTCAAAACGGCGCCAACTCCATCCACTGCTCCTTTTCCATGGGAAGTGGCGAAAAAATACCACTCTACCTGTACATTAAAAACTGTAAGCATATAACAAAGGTTCGATAGGGTATACTTGTATTTTAATTGTGATGCTGCACCATCAGAGAACACTTTAATTGTTTTTAGTCCGGGAATTTCATTTTTTAGTGACGCGATAATCTTTTAGGCATGCATACACAGTATACTTGTCGTGGCATAAAATGTCACTAACAATGGCGTACGAATATCTTTTGCCTTCAGCCAGCCATAAAACGCAGTAAATACTGAAATCTGTGCATGGCCCCAATGTGCAGACTGAATCTCATCTTGCATTATTACGCTATAGTTTTCAGCAAAATCTGTCCCACCCATATCTGTTACGGGTGGGACATATTTCACTACTGCATATCTCTTAAATAACTTTGTAGAAACGAAATTCCAATTGTGGTATACATTCGCAATATAATTCTAGTTTTAGGGAATAAACACGAAAAAAACTGTTCATCACTAATTAAGGAAAAAAAATTTGGTTTTTTTTTTTTTTTGTCACGGGTGGGACAAGGACTAGCTCCTGTATTTATAAAAATTATTATTCACTTGAATTGAGAACCACAGACAATTTGACAACTATTTCAAAACTACCTTATTCATCCTTACAAAAAATGCGGGCCAAATACTTTACTTTAAAAAGTGAAAAAAAGTCATTAAAAGTGTATTTAATGTTAAAATTTGTTATTTTTCGGATGCGTTAATATATTTAACAGCGTTTTTCGCAAGGGTTTGTTAGTTTTAATAAAAACCTAATTTTTGGTCTGAGAACCTCAGAAGCTCCCTAATGTGAAAATCAAGATATCAAATAGAAAAAGATATCTTAGCAACTGCAACTTCCCTACAGGTTGGAAAAAGTTATGGTCGGCGGTAAAGGCCCTGCACCAACTGACAAAAAATCCAACGATAATGGGAAACCTATAGCCCCATATCAAACGACAACTCTCTAAGACGCTCAAAATTGCAGCCATTAGTTTTTATTTTTCGAATTTGCTTAAAATTATTATAATTTTTTTTTTTGTTTAATTCTGTTATAACAACACTTTCGTTGTATGCCAATAACCATAATCACTATAATGCTAAAACTTGATTTGTATCTGTTATATAACAAAACATTTCATTTTTGGCTTTTCACTAAAAGCACAATAAAATGTTATTGTCAGTTAATCGACGACACAACAACACAATGGAGTTCTTTGATTTTTTTTCACTCAAATTTTACACATCTCAATTTTGCATTTAACTTGATAATAAAAAGTTGTATCAACAATTGCGAAAAAGTGAGACTAAAAATAAACGCTAAAAGAGCTGCGTATTATGAATATATTTGTATGCACGTGTGTATGTGTATGGGGTTTGCTAAAAATATCCACAATGTTGATGACAAAAGTAATTTGCCTCAATTTCGTTGTATGCCCGCAATTCAATTAAGTTTATTCTCAGTGAAATTTGTTTATCTGTTTGGCAAAATAAGTGGATAAATGTTTTTAGCACTGCAATTTGTGGCGAATGCTCGAAAGAATGAAACTTTAGAGAAATAAAATATTTAGATTGAGTGAAAAAATTTTATAAATTGAAAAACAAAAAAAAATAAATAAAATAAGTAAAAGATTTAGACCTAAATAAATGCAAACAAGTAAGGACGCGACTGTCTTCGGCTGTGCCGAGTGCTCGGAAGAATGAAACTTTAGAGAAATAAAATATTTAGGTTGAGTGAAAAAAATTTAATAAATTGAAAAAAAAAATAAGTAAAAGATTTAGACCTAAATAAATGCAAACAAGTAAGGACGGGACTGTCTTCGGCTGTGCCGAAGACTTCATACCTTTCATGAATGGGGGCGTTCGTAATCTCCAACTAATCGGATGTATAAGATAAGAAATATATAGTGAACAGATGTACATACCTAAACGATTTTTAAGGTAAATATAAAATAAAAAATTGCAAAAAACCCCCTTATCTGAACGATCGGTTTTATGGGATATATATTATATATAGCTCCGATCGAAAAATCTTCCTATCTGAACGATCGGGATAGGTATATACTATATAGCTCCATCGAAATGATTTTTACAAGAAATCTATGATATATTAGAATATATATCACCAAGTTTCACGTTTTTACATTGGAAACTAAGGAAGAAATGGCCAAAAATCTTTCTATCTGAACGATCGGTTGTATGGGATAGGTATATAATTTATACATATAGCTCCGATCACCCACACGGCATTTAGATGATTAAATTTTGAATTTCCCTACATATAAATACAATTTGATTCTTCTTTCTGACTAAATAATGAGTTATCATACAATTTAACAAAAGAAATAATCAAATATGAATACCTTTGATGATCAAAAACTGAAAATCATTTTTCGATCATGTTTTGGAATCATTTTTGAAGTCCTTTGATGATTAAATTTTAATATTTCAAAAAAGTCTACAAAAAGAATAATCAAATATACTTACCTTTCGATGAACAAAAACTGAATATAGTTTTTCAATCATATTTTGGAACCATATTTGAATCAAATGTGTTTACTTCAGGTGATTAAACATTTATAATCATTTTTAATTCAGCTTTCTGAATCTTTTCTGACTATATTTGTTAACTGAATAATGAGTTTTATACTTGTTAAAATTTTACTTTTCATTGAAAATCTTATTTTTTTCACATACACACATTTTTTCAATCATGAAGTTCAGAAAAAATATGTATATAAAATTTTTATTACTAAGACATTCTTCAAGACAATTTAATGCAAATGCTGCTCATGCCCGAAGATTTCCCCAACCATTTCTCCACCTTCGTCTTCCAAGATAATACATAATAGTTGGACAATACAAAAGTTGTGAGCTATTTGACCAGATAAGTGAAACTCTCTTGATATATGTACCTGGATATGTCTTCAACATCCCGTACCGTATCGTATTTTAAGATATTGACCATCATAGCTGATGTTGGATGTTGTAGTCGCAGGTGAATATCGGTCAAGTTTGTTTGCGAGTGACCTGTGGTTCCAATAGCTCACTTCCGCATGCTTTATTCCCCTGGTGAAATAAGATTATTATGTAGTATCTTATTTTGAATGAGATATGAAGAATAAATGCATCATAATCGCATTCAAAAATGAGTCAAAAATCTAAACCAAAACGATTGAAATATATTCACGAATATGATCAGAAAATGACTGTGAAAAGCAGTCAAATATTACTCTAAAACAATTAAAGCTCAATTTTACAATGATATCAAATATGAATAAAAAGCGTTTCGAAATATGAATCATAAATGATTATTCAAGAATAATCACATTTATGGTACATTTTTCTCCCGACGATACGCTAATATTCTAACAGAAAATGCTTTTAAATTTGAACGTTTTTAATCATCTTAGGATATGATAGTTGAATATTTTTTGATCAAAATTTTCAAAAAATGCTGGCTGGGCAAAGTGATTTTTTCAGGAAATCTTCTATGATATATTAGAATAAATATCACCAAGTTTAACGTTTTTATATTGGAAATTAAGGGAGAAATTGCCAAAAATCTTTCTATCTGACCGATCGGTTGTATGGGATATATACTATATATAGCTCCGATCAAAGTGATTTTTTCAGAAAATCTTCTGTGATATATTATAATATATGTATATCACCGAGTTTCACGTTTATACTTTCTAAATTAAGGGAGAAATGGCCAAAAATCTATCGGTTGTATGGGATATAACTATATGTATATAGCTCCGACCAAAGTGATTTTTTCAGGATATCTTCTATGATATATTAGAATAAATATCACCGAATTTCACGTTTATGCTTTCTAAATTGCGGCAGGAATGACCAAAATCGTCTTATCTGAACGATCGGTTGTAGGGGAGATATATGTTATAGTGGTCCGATCCTACCGGATCCGACAAATGTTTAATATAATACAAAAATACATCCTTGTGCCAAATTTCATTGAGATATCTCAAAATTTTAGGGACTAGTTTGCGTTCAAACAGACAGACGGACGGATGGACAGACGGACATGGCTATATCAACTCAGTTCGATGCCCTGATCAATTCGGTATACTTAATGGTGAGTATATCTTCTATATTTCTCAACGTTACAAACATAGGACCAAAGTTAATATACCATTTCATGTTCATGAAAGGTATAAAAATGATGTTGTAAAGGACAACGTGAACAGCTTTAGTACCAGCCACGTTAGGCAACCCGTGTCAGCTTAAGTAGAGTTGCCGCCTAACCTTATAATAGATATTTCTGAATATATCTACTACTATCGTAGAAACAGATCAATGGATATGGAATAAACTTAGATAATGATTCGCGACATTCTAAGCCCTTTTTCTCAGCTGTTACTGCTTGAATATCTATTTTTTACAAGGTACCATCTGTTTGATATTAAAAAAAAATTATTTAAAATGAGAATTTGAGTATCTGATGAAAGGTATTTCAGTAAAAATATTTTTGAGTAAGGTTGTCACATAAAGCTTTTAAGTCGGAGCGTTCGACCCTCAGGATAGAAAATCTTTAATGGGTAGTACAAAATTGCCGAGGAAACACTTCTCATTACTGAATATTGTGTCCGTGGATTAACATATCAACCAAATCCCACGCGAAAAACCTACGTTTCAGCAATCGTTTGATGAAGTGAAAATAAGAAAAAACAAGTAGAGGTGTCTAAGTTCGGCTGTAACCGAACATTATATACTCAGCGTGAGCTTCAATTGCACATTTCATTTCAGATAAATTACTTTTCTACATAACACGTAGGACCGCCCGTTTAAAAGAAAAATTTCTCGCCATTTCCTCTTACAATAAAACTTGATAAGTGAAATATCATAGATTCAAAACTATTCTTTGCTAAGTTATAGCTTATTATTCTAGTCTAAAACCCTTTTAAACTTGTTTTGTATATAAGTTGCCGTGGTCTTTAACCGATCCCGTCCATTTTTACTAGAAATATTTTCTACTATAGGGAAAATTTGTGTACACAATTTTATTACGATCCGTTAATTTTTCTTCGAGTTATGGCTCCCGAAACATAGAAAATTGCTTAGTCATAAAAGGGGCGGTGCCAAGCCCATTTTTTTTAATTTGAAGTTTTCCCTATTTATTGTTATAAATCCACTTGGGAAATGAAATACCATTGATATAAAGCCCTTTTTTGCAAAGATATAGCTTATTTTATTCGTTCACGACCCTTTTAAACATCATTTATATAAAAGTAGGCGTGGTCCTTAACATATTTCGTTAATTTTTCTTCAAAGCATTCCTTATAGTAAAGGCAACCTCTCTGCCGAATTTTGTTACGATAGGTTTAAGGATTTTTGATTTATGATTTATAATATTTGTAAAATTGATTTTATCACAAGTGGGCGGTGCCACGCCCAATTTAAACGTTTTTTTTTTTCAAATTTTTATCAAGAGTTTCAATATCAGTCCAAACGTCAAATTTCAACATTCTAGGTGTATTATTTACTAAATAATCAGGGTTTTTTTGTTTTCCAAAATGTTATATATATAAAAAGTGGGCGTGGTTATCATCCGATTTCACTCATTTTCAATACCAATCTATTCTGGGTCCAGATAAGCTCGTGTACCAAATTTGGTGAAGATATCTCAATATTTACTCAAGTTATCGTGTTAACGGACAGACGGACGGACGGACATGGCTCAATCAGATTTTTATCGACACTGATGATTTTGATATATGAAAGTCTATATCTATCTCGATTCCTTTATACCTGTACAACCAACTGTTATCCAATCAAAGTTAATATACTCTGTATGCAAAGCACGCTGACGAGTCTTGGGTCTTAATTCTTCTTCCTAAAAATTGAGTACATATGTATAGCTCGGAAGCAAGGTCAGTCCCAACAGCAAACGGGATTGATCTTAAGTATTCTATTGAAAAGGTTTCTACATATGTAATTTGCTCCTAAAATAGTGAAATTGTCCTCTACCCATACAGCTCTAGTAAAGTGCAGGTGTTCCTTATATCTTCTTCGCTAATGTAGTTGCATTCACATGTGATTTCTAGAAAATCGAAACGAAAACAATTACATGTTACAGTTACCAGTCTATCCAGCATTACATCATGTAACTTACATTTATACATACAAATACCGGCGCCAAGCAATTGTAAGGAATCAGCAGGGTATCCCAAAATAGGAACATCAATTATCGGGTAGATTAGTTATAAATGCATACAATGAAATATAAACAGCTGATATGACTATCCAGTTTTTATCTAAAAATTTCTAGACACTTAAATAGCAACTACAATCGAATTATGTATGTATACCTAAATATGGCTGTAATTATTGTATCTGAATCTCAGGATTTATGCAGCTCACATACACAATTCACTCTTCTCCCATTTCGGGTTGGTATTTTGTATATGAATATGAGAGTTAGCTACCTGCAGACATTTTTACAGTAGCAGAAAACCAATCACAGCAATACCATCTCATAAAGCCCTTACTCCAATTCCAATACATTGCCATTTTATGTTCGCTCTCACCACCCAAAAACATGAAATACCGCTCACTTTACGAACACAAAGTCGGTCGAAAAACTTGAGTGATTTTTCATTGCCTTCACTCTAACTCGTTTCATAGAACATTTCATATTTTGCCATTCTATTTTGTACATAATGCTATCACTTGCCAACAAATGCATATGAATTGTTAGGTTTTTGGGGCTGTATAAACGAGGGCTGCTATATAAGTTCGGCTATATAATTTTGTACTTTTTGTTGGCATCGCACACAAGATGCTTCTCTTTAGTGTAGAACAATTTGGTTCTGAGAAATAAACTTCTTTCTCCATAAATGTAAACGGTTCATGTTCCACATGTTTCTTATCATACCTTTCCTGATATGTATATGGTGACGATCAGATGGCCTTTTTGGTATTACAGTGAAAGGTTCTTCATACGGTTGCCGTAGTAGGTATAATGAAGAGCTTTTGAAGCTGTACGCTTTATTACGTCATGCTATTGAAATGAATAAGCATGCCCCTGTGAAAGCCGAGTCAAAGCCATGTGCGTTAAGAGAGTCATGTGGAGCAAGTGGCTCCCCTTGGTTTTTTTAAGAGGAATCAGTTCATATAGTGATAACTGGCGAGATTTGTTGAAATTGCGCAAAATCGTTCCATGAAAAAAAACGGGCCAAAATATTGTTCAACAAAACAGTTAGACCTTATATGAAAAAAATCTATGAAACTGTCTAGCATTCAAACAGTTCCAAAAAAGACGGAAACATGCATTCTTTCACATTGTTATACTCATTCTCACAAGTGTTGATATCCCTTACAAGTTTTTTTTTTTTGAAAGTTTTCGTGTAATTTTTGTTATCGACGTCAGTGGCTTCAATAGAGTAAGTTTTTGATGTCAGCCCCTAATGAAAATTAACCATAAGAATGCTTACATGTAGGGGAGACCGGGGTAGCTTCGTCTCTTTTTTTTTTTTGGAACCCTATATCTCGACAAATGTTTTACGAATTCAAACAGATATAAGTTCATTCGATCCCTCCGTATATATGGAAAAAAATCTTCAATAAACATTTCTTTAAATAGTAATGGAGGCTGAATTGTTTCACATTTTATGAAAAAAGTTGATTTCGCTGCATGTTCCCCATGGCGATGTAGCTGGCGGCGTTGATGGGGCACCTTAATCAGGCATGTAGTAAAGCTCCGAAATGAGATTAAAAATCTTTTTAAAGTATTTTTGATATGAATTCATTTTATCAAACATATTGTTACAAACAAAAAGTTGCAGGATCGAAAAATAATGCATCCTGAACTAGTCAAAACTAAAATTAAAAAAATTTGTTTTCTTAAATATAATGTTACAAATTAAAAAATAAATTTAATTCCAGTTTAATGTTATAAAAGTTATTTTATATTAAAAATGCTTAGATCCACTTCAAAAATATATTTGTGTGAAATCGCGAGGTTGAAGCAGAATTTGAGGGCTGTGAAAATTTTAACTCAAGACCAACCTTGGCTTGAAAAATATGGATGTCGAAATATCAAGTATCCTAAGAAAGCTTACTGTATATCTAAAGCTCTCAGCGAAAACTCATCTGCCTTGAGGCAAATTGGAAGAGAAGCTCGGTCTAAAATCTCTTCGGAGGTTATCGCGCCCTACATTTATTTATTTATCTGCGTATATAACGCTGGTGTCACTTTCGCTTGAGGAACCATTTTTAATGCGATAAAGAAGGAAGAAATTTAAACTTCAAATATGAATTTATTGTTCGGGGTAGATTCGGCCGCCGAGATTTCGAGAATGTGCCCCATTAAAAAACGCTATATCTACCCCGGACCCTGAATTTATATTTTTCCATTTTTTTTTTTTTTATGGCGTATGAATTATTTAAAAAAACTAACTACACTTTACCACAAACATCACATTCTCACCTTTCACTTGCAATATACCATTTTTTAATGACACATATAAATATTGAAAATCACTTGCACAAAGCCTCGAAATATTATATCGGCACACGCGAAAGCACAAAAGTACGTTTATTTGTATCAGTTATACAGCTAGAGATGTGCAACTTTGAAATGGTCGTTATTATTGGTTGTGGGTGAGTTTGCGTCGAGATTTGATGATAACAGATTTCTCTTTCATGCCAAAAACGTCGTTGACGAATGTACACCAACGACGAAGCTACCCCGGTCTCCCCTATATGTAGCTAACAGCAATCGTCATTAGGGAAAAATCTTTACGACGAAAATCATTCACATTTTGTTAGCTTTGCCAAATTTATCCGGACTTACATAGCAGCCCTCGTACAATTTGCTCTCAGCGTTAAATTTAATTATTGCTTTGTGTTTGTGAGGTTTACACGCTTGCGTGTGTGCAATTCAGCGCTCTTCAAATATATTAATTTGTGCGCGCTGAATATCTGACAACATTAACAAATCGGCCATGTTGTTTTGAGTGAAGTTATAATTTGTACAATTTTATCAACAGCAAGCGAAAAAAATTTTCACAGCAATTGCTGGTAGCAATGCATGTATGTTTAGGAAAAGTGGTATGTGGTTACCACAATTCGGCGCCTTATGCTTGTTAACAATTAAGCGCCAAAGATTTCCCTTTAATCAATAACATTCAACGTGACGAATGCTTCTTTTCACTTTGCTGCCATTGCTTATATTTTATATATGTAATTTTATTTCTATGCGCTTGTTTACGTTTTTCACAATCAATAATCATATTGCCGAACATTGGTGTATCAATATGATATGTAATCAGCAACAATTTTTTATAATTTTTGTCAGTACATGGAAATTTTGTTTTCTCTCCAGTACTGATTGCTTTTATACTTTATATTCCACTTCTGAATTTGTAAATTTGCTTCTCATTTACCCAGCGAACAACCAGTACCCACTAAGCGAATGGGTGTATTATTATGAGTTAAATTTCATACCTAAAAATTGTCTGAGTCTTATTGAATGCAGTGCTTGACTAACAGGAAAGTGTTACAGGGCTTTCGTCACTTTAGATTTTAATTAAAATGTATAAGAATTTGATAATTTTAGGCCACAGGTATGAATAAAAAACTTTGAAAGAAATTGTTACAAAACATTTTGAGTATCAGATATCCAACAACCAGCCTTAATGGTTTTGTGCTACGTAACAATACATCCTATCAGATATACGAAGGCAACGCCTTTTCTAGGTGATCATTCTAATGCGTTCTCGTTAGCGCCGTTACTCGGATTTAACTACTTAATAGTGTCTGGCTACTGTTTGTAATAGCATAAGATAATATGCATATAATTTCGAGATTTCAACCATAAATTCGTATGTAATTTGTTTTTCAACTTGGTTATGTCACGACTTAACAAACAATTTCGTTTTCCTTCACTTTCGATCAGTTTTCCTGTAAACGTTTTCGTACCATTCACCTGATTGTTACAACTGCTGGGTTAAATGTCATGGATGTTGCTAGCGAAGACAATGCAAATGCCCAATTAGATGCAGCATATGCATATAATTATTTTTTTTTTATTTGTTCCGCAACAACCACAAAGATTAATGCAAGTGTTGCCAATAAATATTACCACATTTGAATTGCAACTCAATTGAGCTTTTGTATTTGCTTAGTAAAATATTAACTGCTGTCGTGCTTAAAATTTTTTTAAGTTGTAAAATTCAATGGGTGTTTTTATGCTTAAAGCTATTACGAAATTGACATTTAATTTGTTTGGCAATAATTACATACATTTGCATTTTGCTGCTGTGACAGGCATCCAAAATATGATATAAGAAGGTTAAAATGTTCAGTTAAGTGAATCTCTCAGATATTTTTTATTCTATAATGCCATAGTGATGATGGTGTGGTGGTACTGGTAATGGCGTTTGCATCGAGCATAAAATCGTCCTTTTCCTGAAAAATTTTATAGATTTTAGTTATTACTAGCCGAACCCGTGCCCATCTTGCGCTACAAATATAAAAGTTTCATATCAACAGAAATCAGCTGTTCTATCAATCATCTATCAATAAAAACTTACATGCGCTTGCGCTACCATCTGGCGAATATTAGCAACTTCCGGTAATGTAGTGTTAGTTCTAATCAAATATTCACAATAGTGCCATAGTACAAATAGATTTCTTTGTGTGCTCACAATCGTTTATTTTAAAC